>NC_043702.1:62546879-62566379 GCF_006229205.1 Suricata suricatta
TTGAAGAAATCATAAAATCTAGCATTTCTTAAATGTTACTTTGTGGCAAGTGCTCTGCTTTACATACATCCTTTTAATTTAATCCTTCTAACAATACCATGAGGAGTACTTCAATTTTGTAGTGAAGACACTAAGGTTAGAGGGCTTAATGACCTGCCAAACATCACAGCGTAGGCAATGATAAACCTAGGTCTCAGATGCTGGCCTGACTCTAAGTTGATATTTCTCATTGCCACATCAACCTCTCTTCCTAGCGTTTATTGTTTGATTGATTGATTGCAGTTTGTCCTGGGAACTGAAAGAATATGGGTTAGAATTCGGATGACAGGTAAAATATCAACTCCTTAACAGCTGTAAGTGCATCTTCCTTCTCATACCTCTCAGCATTATGCCTTATACAGAGTGGGCATTTACAAATGAGCCGAGTTTTCAGAATCTCATGGCATTTTATATTTGCATAGCACCAAGGAACGAAAGCAAAAGATATAGGAAAACCCAATAGTTAGATGGGGAGGTCATAATGACTGTCACAGCGTGGTCATACTCCAGGCACGCATCACCTAAGAAGGGCCGAGTGAAGCCACAGGGCTTTGTATCACTGCAGCCACAGTGCATGAAGAATTCTGACGTTGGGTTTGTCCGCTGGGCTCGCTGCCAGGCTTCCCAGTAACTTCTCAATAGCTTGGCGTTTAGAACTTCAAAAACATGTTTATTTTTAAGAGAGAGAGAGAGAGAGAGAGAGAGAGAGAGAGAGAGAGAGAGAGAGAGAGAGAGACGGCACGAGCAGGGGAGGGGCAGAGAGAGAGAGGGAGGCACAGGGTCTGAAGCAGGCTCCAGGCTCCGAGCTCTTAGCATAGAGCCCAACCCAGGGCTCCAATGCACAGGCTGTGAGATCACAACCTAAGCTGAAGTCGGCCACCCAACCGACTGAGCCACCTGGTGCCCCTGGCATCTAGGACCTTCCCTCGAGGGCCCACAGGTGTGCTGGACCATCCCGCTGACGGTTCTCAAACAGCCTCCGGTGTTTCCTGAGTCATCCCCGAACTTTCTGCTTCTCCTGTGTTTGTATGTGCTTGTCTAAAGGGCACTCTCCATTGACCCCACTTGCCATATTTTTCTACAGAAACGACAACTGTCTTTTCACATGAGGTTCAAGTGTCACTTGCTTTTGGAAGCTTTCCCCTAATGCCACAGCTAAAGGTCATCAATACCTCCCATGTCAGAACTCCTGAAGCATTTGCAGTCTTCCTAGTGCCTTTGTCCCTTCTGCTCTGTATGTAGTCATTTTTGACACATCTTGTTTTTCCCATTACACTGTTAGCTCATTAAGGACATGGTTTATTCATCTTTATAGCCCACATGGAATCTAACACATTGCTTTCCTTGAACACTGCAGATACTTACTAAATGTTTGTTGAATGGACTCAGATAACTTGGATTTTATAGTCGCATAAAGCATTCAGAAGAAAATACAATCTAAAAATCTTCAAAGATGGTGAAGACATGTCTCATAGAGTGAAAGGGGCACACAAAAAGAAGATGGGTAGAGAGGAAAAATAAAATTTATACTCTATGCATGATGAACCAAAACTTTACTGCCAATAGTTTTAAATGTCCCGTTAGATAGAACCCAGCACCTAAATTGCACAATAATTTTACCATAATTTTAAACGCTTTAAAGGACAACAAAAAATCCATGATACATAAGAGAAATAATAGGAGTACTAAAAGTATTGTTTATAAGCAATAAAATGGCATTTTTCTAAAATATTATAAAACAATTTCTTTTCTTTTGAGAGAGACATTGCACAAGCAGGGAGAGGGGTGGGGGTGGGAGAGAGGGAGAGAGAGGAGAGGGAGAGAGAGAGAGAGAGAGAGAGAGAGAGAGAGAGAGAGAGAGAATATCTTAAACACGCTCCACACTCAGCGCACAGCACAAAGCCTGATGCAGGGCTCTTGATTTCACAACCCTGGGATCATGATCATGATCTGGGCCAAAATCAAGAGTCAGATGCTCAACTAGCTAAGCCACCCAGGCACCCCAACAATTCCTTTTTTAAAAAAATGGTTCATCAGTTCTCATGGTATTTCTATTATTCCTTCCAGGATGGGTTTAAATATTGAATTAAAAAAAAATGAAGCTATCAGGGAAGAGAATGCATCAATTATTTTTATGGTTTTTCAAATTGCTTTTATCAGTCCTTATTGACTGCATGGCCATAAAATCAACACCTCACATGTCACTCTGATAGGCACTCTTTCCTGAGTAGTTCTACAGTTTCCTGTTCTACGCCTCTGTACTCAGCATATCCAGCTCTGCTAATTAATTCATTTCACTTATTACTGTAAGTGGATGAATTGTGTGTCCCTCCCTAAATTTATAATTGAAGCTCTAATACCAGATACCTTACAATGTGACTATATTTGGAAATAGGGACTTTAATGAAGTGAAGTTAAAACAAGGCCATTATAGCAGGCCTAAGCCAGTCTGACTGGTGTCCTCATTAGAAGAGGAAATTTAGACACACAAAGGGATACCAGAGTTGCACATGTCCAGAAGGATGACCCTGTGAGAAGGTAGCCGTCTGTAGGCCAAGGAGAGATGCCTCAGAGGAAACCACTGATCAGCCTTCAGAACTGTGAGAAAATAAATTCTGCTGTTTAAGCCACCGAGTCTATGGTACTTGGAGAAATTAAGAAAAAACACAACGTAGTTGCATACTCATAACTTTTGAGTGTGTGTTTATCCCACTGTGTTTATTCTGGATTGAGTTTAAGGCTCACATGTGATAATCAGGTTTGCAGGCCCCTGGTTCTGAGACAAAGCCACAGGCAAAGGTTTCCTAGCTATTTTACAACCTCCTGATCAAAGCGAGATACAGTCTTACAATGCTGGATTTTTGAAATATGTTCCCACTGTGACTCTGCCTGCAATCTAGTCAACTTTATTAAAGTTTGACAGATTTTTAGGTCCTCAGGTGAAATGTATACAAGGTCTATCTGGCCTCTGACAAGCTTGCACAAATTAAGGCATGAAGTCCCATATGATATCTGGGCATAAAGACCTAAAACAAAAAACTATAAATACATAAATAGCATTGACCATTAAGGTCATTCTATGTTTTATTTTATGTTACCCCACTTTATTTATTTTCATTCAATTCTAGATTCATCACTTAAGGCTATACTTCACCTCAACTTTGGCTCCAGATTGATAGAAATGATATAAAGACACCGTGAATTTGATCACTCTGGCATATTATCCCTAAACCTGCGATGTCACTAAAACCTTCCCTCCCCAATCACTTCTTCTGTGGAAGTCCTAAAATGGATGCCATGGCCCTCAGAAATAAGGCTCTGTCTCCCTAGTCTTGCACCTTTCCCTCTTAGGAAGAGGGGCTAGGGATGGAGAAGGCATGCACCAGGAAATGTTTTCAAAATAAGACACAGCTTCTTCAGTTTCTGTAGATTGTCTAGTGTGATGCACCAATCAATCTTAAACACATTGTCAAAGAATTTGATAGATGTATTTATTCACATGGCTGTAGACTCAGGAGCATTCAGTCACAGGAATGTCTGGTGTCCACATGGGCAGAATTGGTGCTTTCAAATGATGCTTGCTGGTGCCTGGGCCATGAGAGAGAGGCCAGGGAGCCTGCACATCCAAGCCAACACTGTCACACAAGCTGCACTTTTGGGGCTGAAAACAATGTTGCTGTTAACTAGGTAGTCCCTTAGCCCTTCTGACTCTCTCGACTCTCTCAACTCTCGTTATGCTATTTCTCTGCAAAATGAGTCTGTTCCTCCTTGCTTCTAGAATGTGCAGATGGGTTAAAACAATTCAGCACATGTTTACATTCTGGGTGCAAAACCTTGTTCTGTGCTCTATCTGGTTAGTTAGTTAGTTAGTTAGTTATCATTATCTCTACCTTATAAGTGGAGGATATTACGTATAGAGACGTAATTAATAGTTCTGGTTCAATACCTTTTTATTTTGGTTGAGTCCAAAATTATAACTTATATGTCCTAACTTTTTAAATAAAATATTCTTCATATATGCATACCTCATTATTTAATATTCTTGGAAGAAAGACTGCAGTGAGCAGAAATGCTCATTCAAGTCTCATGTGCATGTTGTCTAATTTCTTTAGATTAACTGATCTCATTTAGAACTTGGGCATGGACATGATAATTTTGCTATTTGCAAAAAATAAAAAATGGAGCACCTGAGTGGCTCAGTCAGTTAAGTGTCCAACTTCGGCTCAGGTCATGATCTCATGGTTCATGAGTTCGAGCCCCGTGTCAGACTCTGGGCTGACAGCTTGGAGCCTGCCCTAAAGCCTGCTTTGGATTCTGTGTCTCCCTCTCTCTCTGCCCGTCCCCTGCTCTGTCTCTCTGTCTCTCAAAAATAAATAAATGTTTAAAAAAATGTTTCAAATTTTACTATTTGCTCCTGACCTAACAGAAATAATGTGCAAAACTAAAGAGTTAGGTTTCCAAGTTCACTGAAGTTTCCCACATACAAAAATAAAACATGTTGCCATTTGAGCTTTGAGTGGCCAAGCATATCATTATGTTCCTTTGTTTCTCACCTCCTCAGAGACCGTGTTCAGCTGACTTGCTATGTGCTAGAGAAAGCCTGTGTCATTTTAAGCTCGGGAGAAGTGAACACAAATTCCCCATGAGATGCAGATTTTTCCTGCTATGTACCCTTATTTTCATGCTGGCATCACATTAGGTAGTTAATTTTCCGTATAAAGTAGAAATAATGCCTTCTTTCCCTTCTCAGTCAAGAATAAAATTCCGCAACTTGCCCTACTCACTCCCATTTTCTTAAATAGGGCCCTAAAGTATTTTATGATTATCTTTATTAGTTGAAGACTATATCCAGACTTGAAATAATTCTAATGAAAAGAAAACTTCTATTAAAATATTCTAACTAGTTTCAATTGACCATATTACTGGTAATGGAAAAATCCCTAATGGCTAAACCTTTTATAGCTAATCTGCTTTAACACATTTTAAAACTGATGTGCCATTTGAGATTTAGGGGATAGCATGCAAAGTGTTTTCTTTTCCTATTCTTACATTCATTTGTTATTTCATTTCCCCTTAACTTTTTGAAAATGAGATAACCCAACGATATTCCTTAGAGTTGCATGAATGAGTTAAAAAAATTTCTATATTCAAGCTATCATACTAAAAATATGCAAAAGAATAAAGTGTAAAGATATATCTTTGTGTGGATTGTGATCTAACAATTCTTAGAGTGAATCAGTTATGTTTATACCTGAGGAGTACAAAGTTCTTAACAGGTAGAACATTTACACAATTGCACTGAGTTGGGGTAACATAGTGGAAAATGGGTGGAAACCAGTCAGACCAGGGTTTAAATCCCAAGTTCATCAATTTTCAGCTTAGTGAACTTGAAAAAAAAATACTTCTATTCTATAAGCTTCCATTTCTTCATCTGTAAAATTATGATAATATTACCCACTTTGGAGTGATTCTAGATATGACATTTTGTAGAGTAGGCATTCAACACCTGATAGCTATCCCATAGATTTTTTAATATAAAATTGTAACAATCATCAATGAAATGCTAAGAAGAAAACTAAATTTTCCAAATTCGAAGAGACACTTAACAGATTTCTTGAGGAGTGTATTTGATTTCTGGCTGTGAACTCTCTTCTAGACACTAAATTGAATATTCAAGAAAAATGTGATCCTCATGAGGTATAAATATTTCTATTCTGAGCTAATTATGCCATGTTGAAATTTTGTTAAGAAAAGAGCCTGAGACACACACTCTTATGAAACTTTTGACTGTCCATGTTTTATAGAAGGTAGAGTCTTCTAATTATCAAAAAAAAGATGGGATTTCATTTTCTTTCATCTCTTGTGAGCTATGGGAACTTAAATACACCATAAACTCTTTTTAACTCTTTTTCTTTACTATGAAACAGGGGCAATGATAATCATTACCTGCTGTAATAATAATGAAAATAATTACTTAAAACAATGCCTATAAAATGCCTTACATGCCTTGGAGACAGCTCGCATTTAATGTTAGTATTGTACTGAATCAAGGCATAGAAATTTTGAGACTTGTGACGGTATTGCACACTCTAAAACAGTTATTTGCTGTTCTTAGGAAACATAACACTCCACACTGTGGAGGAACAGATGGCAGAGAAAGCTTTCTGAAGTCCTACCCTCCTTGGGGACTATGCTCTCTGTTAGAAATAACAATGTGGAGCTCTAGGAAGCCAGATATGGCCCCTGAGAAAAAGAGTTCATGGAGTGGCACTGAAGGAGTACAGAAAAGATCTCATCTTTTCTAAAGCTTTTCCTGAGAGAGTTCCTGTTTCTGCATTATTGGACTACAGATGGTCACAAAATATCAAGGGAAATCAGCCCCACGGCTATGGAGGTAAATCCTTTTAAAGGCTCAGTAAAAACTGGAAAGCTCACTAGCACTCAATGATTTCTCAATTCTTAAAAACTCATTTGATAAATCCCCATGAACAACACAACACAGTATTTTAAATATAGTAGCACAGAAGGGGAGGCTCTAAGTGGATTATCCATATCACATCTTTATGATGCTGAAAGGGAACAGAGTTCTCTGATAGACCAATTAGATCTGCACTTTGCATGCATGACAGACTGATGTTTAACATTTACAGGAATGTGGGAGACAAGCAGAAACAAAATCACCCTATAAATAAACTGCTGAACTTTAGCATGTGCCATATTAAGAAATTTTCAATCTTCTTAACTCTGAACTTGTGTGCTTTGAATTGTAATGACTTCTGTAGGCATTGCAACAATTATGGGCATCATAACCATAATACATTTGTTCAGTTGACAAATATTATGAAGCACCTATCAAATGCCAGAACTTTATCAAATTCTGAGATTTTACAAAGATGAACAGTCAAGAGCTTGTCTTTCAAGTCTGGCAGAAGCACCTATAGGCTGGTGCAATGGTTCTCAGAGGTGGTGAGTCATGGGATTGTCCTCCAGTGCTCAACTCTGCAAGTGGGCCACATATACTTCCTCCTCATTCTGTGTCATGGTGATCCCCACAGTATTTCATTCTTGTTTTTCAGCACTTCAAAACATTATTTTAATTGAGAAAGAGTGCAAGTCAGAGAACCATGCATTTTACTTAGGAGAAAGAATCATTGTTATGACTATCATCTATCTTGTGCATTTAGAAATTAGGCCATGGAGACTACTTAGTATCACATCAAGAGTTGAAACAGTCGTTTGTCAATAGGGTTTTGTTCTCAAAACTGGCACTTGTTTACTAAATCTCATCTGTGGGACACCTGCTGGCTAATATCAACCTATACAGCATGTGACCATTAATTTCAGGATTGTGAGGTCAAGCCCCACATTGGGTATGGAGCTTACTTAAAATAAGGTAAAAAATAAAAATTAAATAAAAAAAAGAAAAAATCATATTTGTAAATGGTGAACACTTTAGAAGCTACGTTAAATGGAGTGAATTTAACAACTAATATTCTACAAAGACCATGAAATTTACCTTAACATATTCTTTCTCTCCATGCACATGAGGAAACAAGAAAGAGGTGAATCTATTTAATCCAATTAACAAATTTCAAACAAATTGTATCTCCTTTCTTACTGAATTGAAGTAAAACAGGCATTTTTTCTTTCAAATCTATGAATTTGCATCTACAGTCCACCCTTGCTCCTTTTCTGTACAGCAAGAACAATCATCCTTTTCTCTAAGGCTAATTCTCTCACCTATGCCCCTATTAGCACACCTTCTGCCACTGTTCTCATCTCTGGCTTTTGCTGGGACCCCATTCTGCACAAATTAAATCAGAATCCTTTGGTGTGAGGCCAGAGTTTAAGTACTTTTTAAATTTTCTCCAGGAGATTCCAATGTGCAGGCAGGGTGACAATACTGTCCTTGTGTTAACATGGGCACCTACTCTATAGTTATCCAGCATTTCTAATGTATCTTGTCAGAAAAATTACTAAAAGGCCAAATCAGTGGGTGGCACATTTCAAGTTCACATGGTGATTGTCTTGGGGAATGTATTTAATCCACCTCATGTATTTACTACTCATCCAAATCCAAGGGCCAAGATTTAGAGAAGATACACCTTAATGTGTATATTTTTGTCAAACAGAGATGCAAATAATTTCTGGCTGGTAGAACTGATAACATCAGTGATTTATGGTTTGTTGGACATACACAAGTTTTACGTCTCCCAGAGTAATTTTATCCTAATATATTTGTTACATTGCTTATAAATATCTTAGCTTCTCAGATGATGCAGGAAAAGGTTCTAATATCTCATTTCTGCCTTCACTAGTAAATACGTTTTATAAAAACTCTGACTTTATATTTTTGTTCATTATAACTTTACCTTTTAGGAAAGTATATTTCAAATACTTGTACTTTTCTTTAGTTTTTAGACTTTTTCTAAAGAACATTCTAAGATGCCAATGTTTACCGAATATTAAAAATTATGTAACAAAAACAAAATTGTTTCCTCATTGCTTTTTAGAAGCTCCCTATCTTATTCTTCTTCCTCTGCAAAAATCCTTGAAATAATTGTCCACTACTACTACCTCCACTTCAGTACTTCTCACTTGCACCTTCACCCATCGCAATCGAGCCTCTGCTTCTACTGATTCACTGCATTGATTCTGCCATGGTGTCATTCTCATTAGTATCCTCTTTGCTGTTTAAATCAATAGACATGTCTCAGTCTTTATCTCACTTAACTAACACTCTAGGATACCTTCCTCCTCTTGAAATGATCTCCTTCCCTGGGCTTTTCTGAAACAACACTTGATTTTCCTGCTGTCTCTATGGCCACTCGGATATCTTTCTCATTCTGTCAAAGTCCTCTTCTCTCTAAATCTATAGGTAATCTCATCTTCATGATTTCCATCTATATATTTGTAATTCCCTATTGACCATGTTGACATCAGAAGGATAGGAAAGGAATGCTATGTATTCATCTTTCCCCACATAATATGACAGTTTAAATTAAAAAAGATTAACTCCTTCAAATTCAAGAAGATCCAACCCACCTAACAGGAAATACATAATTTTCCTAAACATGTAACTATTAAAGAAATTGAACTTGTAATTTAACCCCTCCAAAGAAATATCTAAACACAAAATAGTTTAACTAGAGAATTCTAGTGGCTCTTTCAATAAGTATTAGCACAAATTTTCA
The DNA here is from genome assembly GCF_006229205.1 of Suricata suricatta. NCBI lineage: Eukaryota > Metazoa > Chordata > Mammalia > Carnivora > Herpestidae > Suricata > Suricata suricatta. The sequence continues at coordinate 62,556,113 of NC_043702.1, forward strand.
AGAATCTCTTCTAGAAAATAAAAGAGCAGGGGCATTTCCTAATTCATTTTATGAAGCTAGTATGACAGTGATATCAAAAGGTAATATCAAATCAAAACAAAACAGGGGTGCTCAGTTGGTTGGGTGCACTTGTAGGTTCAAGCCTGGTGTCAGGCTTTGTGCTGACAGCTCAGAGCCTGAAGCCTGCTTCGGATTCTGTGTCTCCCTCTCTCACTCTGCCCCTCCTCCACTTGCACTCTCTCTCTCAAAAATGAATAAATGTTAAAAAAAATTTTTTAAAGTATAAAAAAGCAAAACAAAACAACTACACATCCCTCATAAATATAAGAATAATTCTTAACAAAATATTAACTCATAGAATTCATCATATGTAGAAGAATTTTATATCACAAGCAAGTGAGATTTATTACAGGGATACAAGGGTGGTTCAATATTCTAAAATCAATCTATGAAATCTGCCATATTAATAGGTGATAGAAGGAAACTCTCAGAATCATATCATTTAAAGCAGAAAAGTTTTTTGACAAGGTTAAGGATGAATTCATGATTAAAAATCTCTAAAAAAGCTCATTGAAAAACCTAGAGCTACCATGAAATTTAATTGTGGAGAAAACAATGATGTCCACTCTCACCAGTATGACTCAAGATAGTACTGGAAGTTTAGCCAGTACAAAAGAAAAATAAAGGAAATAAAAGAATACACATTGTAAAAGAAAAAATAATAAAACTGTTCCTATTTGCAGGTGACATGGTTGCATAGAAAATCCCAAGTTTTCCATAAAAAAACTATCTAGAATTAAAAAATGAGTTCAGCAATGTCACAGGATAGAAGATACACAGACACACAGACACACAGACACGCGCACACACACACACACACACACACACACACACTGAATTTCCTTATACTAGCAACGAACATTTGGACAATAAAATTAAAAATAGAATAAGACTGATAACTATACAAAAAAGAAATGTGTAGGTATAAAAACAACACACCACATACAGGACTTAGATACTAAAAACTATAAAACACTGATGAAATAAAGAAGAGAAGATCTAAATTGGAGAAGCATATTATGTTCAGGATTTAGAAGACTTAGCAGAGATGCCAGTTATGCTTAAATTAATATACAAGTTTAACTAATTTCTATAAAAAGAGCAAGTTTTATTAGATATAGACAAGAAGTTTCTAAAATATATATGGAAATAAACAAAACTAAAATGCAACTGATGGAGAAGGTACTTACAAATAGCATATCTGATAAAGGGTTAGAATCCAAACTCTATAAAGAATTTATCAAACTCCGCACTAAAAAACAAATAATCCTGTTAAGAAATAGGCAAAGACATGAATGGTCACTTTCCAAAGAAGACAACTAGATGGCCAAGAGACACATCAAAAGGTGCTTAACATCACTTATCATCAAGGAAGTACAAATCAAAATGAGAATGAGATATCACCTCACACCTGTCAGAATGGCTGGAGGTTCCTCGAAACACTAAAAATAGAACTATCCTATGACTCAGTAATTGCACTATGAGATAGTTACCCATAGGACATAAAAATATTGATTTGAAGGGACACATGCACCCCAATGTTTAGAGCAGCATTATCAACAATAGCTAAATTATGTAAAGAGCCCCAATGTCATCAACTGATGAGTGGATAAAGAAGATGTGGTATATATAATGGAATATTACAATATTACTGATGGAAGATGAAGATGTGTACACACACACACACACAGAGGAATATTACTCAGCCATCAAAAAGAATGGAATCTTGCCATTTGCCACGATGAACATAAGGGGGAAGAGAGGGAGACAAACCATAAGAGACTCTTAACTATAGAGAACAAACTGAGAGCTGATAAAAGGAGATGGGCAAGGGATGGACTAAACGGGTGATGGGTATTAAGTAGGGCACTTGTTGTAATGAGCACTTGGTGTTGTATGTAAGTGATGAATCACTGAATTATACTCCTGAAACCAATATTATACTATGTGTTAACTAACTATAATTTAAATAAAATTTTGAAACAAAACAAAATATTAAAAAATATATTAAAATCAATGAAACTAAAATGGCTAAAATAGTATTATAAAAAAATGAAGTGGGAGGGAGCAATTGACCCAATTTTAAGAAATATTATATTGCTATAGTAATCAAGACTATGAAATATTAGCAGGCAGACACATAGATTTATGAAATGGAATATAGAACCCAGAACAAAAGCTATGCAAATATGGCCAACTAATTTTTGACAAAGGTACAAAAGCAATTCAATGAAGAAAGCATAGCTTTTTAGTTTTTTTCAACAATTACTGGAGCAACCGGACGTTCATAGGCAAAAACAATAAACAAAAATAATAAACCTCAAGGTATACCTTACACCTTGCATAAGAATTAAATCAAAATGGATCATAGACTTAAATGCAAAATGTAAAAACGATAAAACTTTTAGGAATTAAATATATGAGAAATTCTTCAGGATCTAGAATTAGTGAAGAGTTCTTAAACTTGACATCAAAATAATACAAAAAAAGAAACACTGTTAAATCAAATTACATCAAAATTAATTTTTTTTTGCTCAGCTAAGGACCATGTTAAGTGGGTGAAAAGACAAGCAATGGACTGGGTAAATTATTTGCAAATCACATGTCAAGTGACTGGTATCCAACATATAATGAACTCTTAAAATTCAATAGCAAAAACATCCCAAATTCAATTAGAAAATGGGTAAAAGGGGTGCCTGGGTGGGTCAGTCAGTTGAGTGTGTGACTCCTGATTTGGGCTCAGGTCATGATCCTGGGTTGTGGGACTGAGCCCCATGTCAGGCTCTGTGCAGAACAGGGAGCCTGTTAAGATTCTCTGTCTCTCCCTCTGCCCCTCTCCCTTTCTCTAAATCTGAAAAAAAAAAAGAAAGAAATAAAAAAAATGGGCAAAAGTCACAAAGAGATATTTCATTTCAGAAAATACACAGATGGCAATAAGCACATGAAAAGATGTTCAACATCATTAGCCATCAGGGAAATGAAACTAAAACTCAGTAACTATCACAGCTCACTATCAGAATGGCTAAAATAAAAATAGTATTAACAGCAAAAGAACAGACAAGGATATGGAGAAACTGGATCATTTACACATTGTTTGTGAAAACGTAAAATGGTACAACCATTCTGGAAAACATTTGGCAGTTTAAAAAAAAACATACATGAAACTACCATACAACTCAACATTTGCACTTTTGTCCTAGAAAAATTAAACTTCGTGTTCACACATGAACCCATACATGAACAGTCATAGCAACTGTATTTGTAGTAGCCCCAAACTGCAATCAACACATATTCTTTTATTCATGAATGGTTAAACTGGTAGACCCATACCATGGAATACTTTTCAGCAATAAAAAGGAACAAGCTATTTACACATACAATCAACAACTTGGATGGATCGCTAAAATGTTACATTGAATGAAAAAAGCCAATTCTAAAAGGTTTCAAACTGCACGATTCCATTTATAGACCATTACTGAAATGACAAGATTATAGGGAACAGATCAGTATTAGTCAAGGGCTGAGGAGGTGGTGTGGCTAGAGTAGAAGTAGGTGTAACTATGACAGGGAATGGGAAGGATTTATGTGGTGAAGGTGATAATTCTGTATCTCATATCAATGTGAATATCCTGGTTGTAATATAGTAGGAGAGTTTTTGTAAGATGTCATTGTTGGAAGAAATGGGGTAAAGTGTGCACTGATCTCTATTATTTCTTACAATCTACCATTATCTTAAAGTAAGCTTGATTAAAAATGAATTCACTAACTAATGTGGTAATTAGTTATTAATAAACATAGATTTTGCTAAGAGTCTGTTTCTTTGTTTGCTTCTCTCTTTTGTTCCCTTTTCTCATCTATTTTGTTTCTTAAATTCCACATGTGAATGAAATAATATGGTATTTTTATTTGTCTTTCTCTGACTTATTTCACTTAGCATAATACTTTCTAGATTCATCCATGTCATTGCAAATGTCAAGATTTCATTCTTTTTTATGGCTGAGAAATATTCCACTATATGTATATAGTATGTATGTATGTATGTATGTATGTATGTGTATACAGACAGACACACACACAGACACACACAGACACACACACACCACATCTTCATTATCCTTTATCAGCTGATAAGACTCCTGGGCTGTTTCCATAATTTGGTTATTGTTGCTAATACTGCTAAAAACATCTGGGTGCATGTATCCCTTTGAATTAGAATTTTTTGTATCCTTTGGGTAAATACCTAAAGTGCAATTGCTGAATTGCAGGGTAGTTCTATATTTAACTTAAAATATTTTTAATGTTTATTTATTTTTGAGAGAGAGAGAAAGAGAGAGAGAGAGAGAGAGAGAGGGAGCGCATGAGCACATGAATGAGTCGGGAAGGGGCAGAAAGAGAGGGAGACACAGTATCAGTAGCAGGCACCAGGATCTGAGCTGTCAGCACAGAGACCAATGCGGGCTTTAAACTACCAACCACAAGATCATGATCTGAGCCAAAGTCAAACACTTAACTGACTGAGGCACCCAGGTGCCCCTCTATTTTTTATTTTTGAAGAACCTCCTTACTGTTTTCCACAGTGGCAGTTTGCATTCCCACCACCAGTGCAAGAGGCTCTTCTTACTCCGCATCCCCACCAATACTTGTTTTTCCTTGTGTTATTTTTAACCATTCTGACAGGTGTGAGGTGATGTCTCACTGTGGTTTTGATTTGTATTTCTCTAACAATGAATGATGTTGAGCATCTTTTCATATATCTTTTGGCCATCAAGATGTCTTCTTCGGAAAAACGTTCATGTCTTCTGTTCAATTTTTAATTAGATTATTCATTTGGGGGGGGTGTTAAGTTTTATAAGTTCTTTATATATTTTGGATACTAGCCTTTTATCAGATATGCCATTAGTAAAAGGTTGCCTTTTAGTTATGTTGTTTCCTTCACTCTGCAGAAGGTTTTTATTTTGATATAGACCCAATAGGTTATTTTTGCTTCTGTTTCCGTTGGATCAGCAGACCTACCTAGAGAGAGGTTGCTATGGCCAATGTCAAAGAGGTTACTGCTTATGTTCTCCTCTAGGACTTTTAAGGTTTCAAGTTTCACATTTAAGCCCTTAATCCATTTTAAATTTATTTTTGTGCTTGGTGTAAGAAAGTGGATCAGTTTCATTCTTTTGCATGTAGCCATCCAGTTTTCCCAACACCATTTGTTAAAGATACTCTTTTTCCCTTTGGATATTCTTTCCTGCACTGGCAAAGATTAGTTGACGATATAGTTGTGGGGTTATTTCTGAGTTTCCTATTCTGTGCCATTGATCAATGTGTCTATTTTTTGCCTATACTATACTAACTTGATCACTACAACTTTGAAATGTAACTTGAAGTTTGGAATTGTGATGCCTCCAGTTTTGTTTTTCTTTTTCAAGATGGTTTTGGCTATTTGGGGTCTTTCTTTTGTGATTCCACACAAATTTTAGGATTGATGCTGGTGGTATTTTGATAGGGAATGCATTAAATGTACAGATTGCTTTGGGTAGTATAGACAGACATTTTAACAATATTTATTCTTCTAGTCCATGAGCATAGAATATTTTTTCCATTTCCTTGTTCAATTTCTTTCATCAGTGTTTTATATTTTTCAGAGAAGATAGGTCTTTCATCTATTGGTTAGGTTTAATTCCTAAGAATCTTACGATTTTTTGGCAATTGTAAATGGGACTGATCCCTTAATATTTATTTTTGTTTCTTCATTATTGGGGTATAGAAATGCAACATATTTCTGTATTTTGATTTTGTATCCTATGACTTTCCTGAATGCATGTGTCAGTTCTAGCAGTTTTTGGGTGAAGTCTTTCAGGATTTCTGTATAGAGTAACATGTTGTCTACAAATGGTGAAAGTTTGACTTCTTCCTTGCATATCTGGATGCCCTTTAATTCTTTTTGTTGTCTGATTGCTGTGGCTAGGACTTCCAGTACTATGTTAAATAATAGTGGTGAGAGTGCACACCTCTATCTTGTTCTTGATCATAGAGGAAACACTGTTTTTTCCCATTGAGGATGATATTAGCTGTGGATTTTTCATACATGGCCTCTCTAATCTTACTTTGTTGAGGGTTTTTTTGTGAATGGATGTTGTACGTTGTCCAACGCTTTTCTGCATCTAGTGAAAGTATCATATGGTTCCTATCTTTTTTTTTTAATGTGGTGTATAACATCAATTGATTTGTGAATATTAAACTACCCTTGCATTCCAGAAATAAATCCCACTTGATCATAGTAAATGATTCTTTTAATGTATTGTTGGGTTTGATTTCCTAGTATTTTATTGAGAATTTTTGCATCCATGTTCATCAGGAATATTGGGCTGTAGTTTTCTTTTTGTTTAATAGACATTATCTGCTTTTGGTATCAAGGTAATGCTGGCCTCATAGAATAAATTTTGAAGTTTTCTTTCCATTTATATTTTTTGGAATAGCTTGAGAAGAATAGGTATTAACTCTTCTTTAAATCAGTGGGGAGGTGGGTGAGGGGCGTATACCAGGTGATGGGGATTAAGTAGTGCACTTGTGATGAGCACTTGGTGTTGCACGGAATGTTGAGTCACTTTGTTGTACACCTGAAATTAACATTACACTGTATGTTAGTTAACTGGAATTTAAATAAAAACTTAAAAAAAAACAACAACAAAAGACCCTCAGTAATGATAAATGTGAAACAACACTTGTGTGGACCATGCTGCAGTATTGTTGACAAATATATTTCCCTAGTTAAAATAATTTAAATGTAAAAAGTGTAACTTTTGCTATTAATATATTAGTAATGGATCAATTTACCAAAAAAATTTTGTTGAGGAACATGGTATTCCTCTTATTAAACATTATATTGGATGATTTCATGTGCAGAGTAAGGGTGACTGAATGTTAATATAAATAGGTATTGTGAGTGATTGAGAAGCAAATTTCAAGTAGCTATGATGATATAAATCCATCATTATTATGGTTGTGGGTCAAGTGACTTGATTCATACATATGCCTAACACTACTAATGATAGCAAAAACTCAATTCAAGTAGGAAGAAATAAAATAAGCAACAGTAAAATAAAGCTGTGAAATATGATATTTACCCAGTGGCTTATATGACAACTACAATTATTGAGAATTCAGAGAGGCACAGAAAAACAAGTAAATATTTCTAAGAAGCCAAGAAATGTCACTAAGTTCAACAATGAAGCACAACATTTGATTCAGGTCATTACTTTATTCATTTACTTTTACTTCAGAAAAAATTTCAAGTAGCTTGGTTATTTGATGTGTTAGAAGTGGAAAATTAGAATCTGTGACAGTATATAAATGTAAATTGAGAATATTCTGCAAGGATAGTGGCTATATGGAGGGAAGGAATCAAATTGTTTCATAGGGTTGGTAAAAGTGTGAAGGGGAAATTATAATTTTTATACTATATGCACTGGTATTTTTGAACCTTTTGCCAGTATGATTTTTTCCACAATTTAAAAATATATTAAGTAGAAAATAGAAAATGAAAGATAGATACATTTTATTGCAAAAAGTAAGATGATTATTCTAACCTAGTAAAAATACTAAAACATTTCATGAGAAAAGCCATGAGAATAAAAGACAATAATATCTTGTTAAGAATTAATCCTAGAAGAGCATCAGTTCATATCAACTGGTATGCTGCTAACTTAGCTTTGTTCTCACACAGAACCCAAATGAATACTTTATAAGAGAAATTCCAAAGGAGCCTTACCAATAACTGTAACATGGAAGCCCTCACCAGGAGTGTAAGCTGACTCCCTTTTCCACAAGGAGAATATGGAGTAGGGCAGTAAAACAATAATTTGTGCTGGCGTGAGTGATAGCTTAATAGAGCCTAGTGATAAGAGTAGCTACATTTAAAATTAGTTACAGTTTGGCCTTGGCATTAAAAAAATTTTTTTCTGTAAAGTTAAGTCATAAGCAAGAGTTTTTATAAGGCTGGGCAAGGACGTAGCTGGCGTTTGATACCATTTAGCTAAAGTGTTTTCTGACAAATAAATTTCTGTATTTCCTTAGGAATAACTACTTTATGGAAGATTTCTGTAGAACCAAAATATAAAGAGTAATCTGTTTTTCTACTCTGGAATAACATCTGGTTGAATAACAGGTTTCTTGTAGCCCAGAGCATTCTGTAATATTGGCTAAATCTGTTTGCTGGCTTTGGGCAACATAAATTCCTGGAAGCAATGGTAACTTCCTAAATCTTGAGATTTGTTGGAAAAGCCTGTTTGGGTAAGAAATATAGAAAAGGTTTTACTGTGCAAATCCAGAGGAAGCCAATACCATAGAACAACAGCAAAGAAAAAAATGAAAAGTTAAGCAAGTTTTGTGTGAGATGGACCTTTATAGCATAGCTGATGATGTTCAGTATGGAAAAGAAAAAAAAAAGGCCAATTCTCCAAGTACTGTGCCAAATAAGATATAATTCTTTTTTTGAAAGTGATAATAATAAAAAGTTAATCTGGTAGATTGCAGTAGGCAAAATCCAAAGGGTTTTATACTTTTTCTTTATAGGAATTAGTCTTTTGTCTGACAGGCCAGTTATAAAAAATATATTTTAATAAAATGGTTTAAGAGGTAAAGAATAAGACCTAAATCTCAAAGGAAAAAATCATTCACTTGGAAACCAAATAGTGGCAGAACAAAAAAACATACAAAGTCTGTTATATCCTATAGAGGGAAAGGAATTGGGGGCAGAATGAAAGTGACACTGGGCACCAAATTCAAATCCAGAGGAAGTGTGTAATGAAAACTGAATTGACAGTCTCTTTGGCTTTCTGATCTTTGTGAAGATAATTTTTTTAATGGAGCTTAAAGAAGAGGATATATTACAATTTTGTTCTATCAAAAAAAAGGCCTTGTCACTGTTTTAAATGTTAGATTTACAATGGAACTCTTTATAGTAATATATCTAGGTTAAAGACAGTGTAACTGTGGTTTTCACACATTTCATATTTTCAAGCTTTAACCATAATTCATAGTTGTCTTGAAATTAATTGCTTCTCTTTAATGTTTACTTGTATATTAAGTTGTTTATATGCATGCCACTATACATACTTTTGTAGTTATTTTTGACAGAAAGGGATTCATTCACACATAGCCATGTTAAGGTACATAAAGATGGCCAGTGAAAAAGGATGAGCTCAATCTCCAAGGATTCCTTTGCTTTAGGATTCTGATTATTTCATTCTGGCACCTACATTTTGTAGTGCCCCTCTACGTCTCACAACTCTGTTTCCACAAACTCTAGTTTGCTCCCTGTGAAATGGTGTCCTAGTTAATCCATTCAAGCAGCTATTACCAATGTTCATCAAGGTCTCCATGACTTCCCTACTGAACAATTAAACCCTTTAGCTGAGACCACTAATGAGTACGAGGGCAACCTGGACAGACTGTGAAATTCATCTTGACCAGATAAGCATTCATTTTTAACTTCCAGAAATGCTGATAACCAACCCCTCTACTTATGTTCTGAAAGCACACTGACTCCTCTATTTCCTACTCTTCTCCCATACAATAACTCAAATTTATTTTATTTTTTTTAATGTTTTATTTTTGAGAGAGAGAGAGAGAGAGAGAGAGAGAGAGAGAGAGACAGCGCATGCAGAGGAGGGTCAAAGAGAGAAGTAGGTACAGAATCTTAAGCAGGCTCCAGGCTCTGAGCTAGCTGTCAGCACAGAGCCCAAGGAGGCGGAGCTTGATTCCATAGACTGCGAGATCATGACCTGAGCCGACCTTGGACGCTCAACTGACTGAGCCACCCAAGTGCCCCTACAATAACTCAAGTTTAAAAGGCAGTGCATTCATGAAACGATGCTCAATATCACTCATCATCAGGGAAACACAAATCAAAGCCACATTGAGATACCACCTCATGCCAGTCAGAGTGGTTAAAATGAACAAATCAAGAGACCATAGATGCTGGTGAGGGTGTGGAGAGACGGGCACCCTCCTACACTGTTGGTGGGAATGTAAACTGCTGCAGCTGCTCTGGAAAACAGCATGGAGGTTCCTCAAAAAACTATCCATAGAACTGCCTTATGACCCAGCAATAGCACTGCTAGGGATTTACCCTAGGGATACAGAAGTGCTGATGCATAGGGGCACATGTACCCCAATGTTCATACAGCACTTTCAACAACAGCCAAAACATGGAAAA
>NC_043702.1:62566479-62589659 GCF_006229205.1 Suricata suricatta
GGCAGAGAAGGACAGATACCATATGTTTGCACTCATAGGTCTAACAGGAGAACAGGAGAAACCTAATGGAGGACCAGAGGGAGGGGAAGAGGGAGAGAGAGTTGGGGAGAGAGAGGGATGCAAAACTTGAGAGACTACTGAATACTAAAAATGAACTGAGGGTTGAAGGGGAAGGGGAGAAAAGAGGTGGTGGTGATGGAGGAGGGCCCTTGTGGGGAAGAGCGCTGAGTGTTGTATGGAAACCAATTTGACAACAAACTATTAAAAAGAAAGAAGTGTTTGCTAAAAGAGATGAGGTATTATTGAGAGAAACAGTTAACTACTAAACTTAAAATTGTACAGCCTAACTAACCCACTTAAAATAAAGCTAAAATTCAGTTGGAAAACATATATGTATGGCAATTACACCAAGTCTCATAAATAAAAAGAATATATGCCTTTTATGACAGAAACACATGGTGTCATTTAATTGAGAGTTTATAGGTAAACATTAGAAAAATACTCCTGTGATAGAGCATTTCTTAAATAAAATTGGTTTAATATTTCATAAAAGATAAAATAAAAGGCAGTGCATTGTGTAGGTTTAGTAAGTGGTTTTTGGATAGATGGATGGATGGATGAATGAATGGTTGGATGTGCTATATTCTGTACAAGCATATTTTGAGAACTTTTGCATTATGTCACTTTAGTGACTCTTTATTTTTAATTGAAATTCCCTTGAGCATTTCATAAAAATTTCTGAATGATACAAAAAAAGTTGTGAGTAAAACGTAGTCTCCCTTCTACCACAGAATCTAGAAACTAGTCTCAAATAACTATCTACTCATAGTCATTGCATACAAAAGTACATACATACATAGTTAGATAATTTTGCCATATTTTACAAATGAGATTGTACTCTTCATAGAGTCCTATACCTTAAACTGTTAACAACAAATCTTGTAAATTATTTATATCACCACATATAGAACTTCTTCATTCTTTTTAACAACTAGATAGCATTCCAATATATGAAATGCATAGTAGGTTTTGAACTATGCTTTTAGAATTAGAATACAGGGAAGAAATGACTAAGACAAATCTTAGGTTTGCAAATTTTCAAACTCAAGAGTTTAATAAGTTTTTTTCTTGGTCTCTAAGTGACCTTGAAGTGACTTCAAGTGAGCTTCTGAGTAAAGATTTTAGAAGAAAAAAAGAATAAAAGATAATAGTAAAAAAAAAAAAAGACAAAAAGATCCTTTTTTATTTGAACCTTTAGGAAATAAATTTCTGAGAGATGCCTGCTGGCAGTACAGAGATGCCTGACTGGAGAGTAGAGATGCCTCCCTGCTGATCAGAAATAAACTCATGGCTCTCTCATTTCCTTCCGCTTTCACTGATTCTCATCTCTTTGGAGCCGACACTCTCCATCCTTCAGAGGAAGCCTGGATCTGCTGGAGCTGGACTCCAGCAGCTAGGGTGTCCTATTGGTTACACCAGTCAACTTGATGCCACGTTAGAAGCAACCTGACAAAAGCGTGACCACAATAAGAAATACTGTGAGGGTGAGATAAAGGAGAGAGAGGGGCAAGATGGCAGAAAAATAGGGAGCTCTGTAATCTCCGCCCACCTGCAACTATCAAACTGAGAAGGACTGAAGTCACGATACACTGATCTTCTATAGTGGGAAGAAAACATACAGAATCCATACAGATGACAGCCTCATAGGCGCCTGGGCTAACTGAAGAAACAAGCCAAAGTACACATGGTGGAGAGTCCCAAATATTACAGAGTAGGGAAATAAAATAATCAAAAGCACAACAATAGAAGCTGAGAGACACCATTAAAAGAACACTTCCAGAAATGACAGGCCCTGGACAGTCAATGAGCTTCCTTTAATAAAGCAATACTAACAGGTGCAGAGTTCATAATGAGCTTTATACCTGACAAGAGACAGAAAGCTAGCCAAAATGACAAAATGAAAGAATTCTCCTCTATAGAAATTCCAATAAGAAATGACAGCCACAGAACTGCTCAAAATATACATAAGCAACATAACTGAACAAGAATCTAGAACAATTGCCATAAAATTAATCGCTGGACTTGAAAAAAGCATCAGAGAAGCTATTGATACAAAGACTAGAGACCCTCTAATAGCTGTGACGAGTTAGAAAAGGCTATAAATGAGGTGCATAATAAAATGGAGGCAGCCACTGCACGGATTGAAGAGGCAGAGAGGAAAATAGGTGACCTAGAAGACACAGTTATAGCAAAAGAGGAAGCCTAGAAAAAATAGAAAGAGAAATTGATACAGGAACACGAAAGGAGAATTCAAGACCTGATACGGAACAATATCCATATCATATGAATTCCTGAAAAAGAGAAAAAGAGGTCTTGAAGGAGTGCTTGATCAAATTATAGCTGAGAACTTCCTCAATTTGGGGAAGGAAATACACATTAAAATCCAAGAGACACAGAGAAATCCCCTAAGACATAACTTGAATCGACCTTCAGCATGACATATAGCAAAACTGGCAAAATATAAAGAAAGAATTCTGAAAGCAGCTAGGGATAAAAGGGCCTTAACATACAAAGGGAAACCTATCAGAGTGGTTACAGACCTATCTACTGAAACTTGACAGGACAGAAAGGGATGGCAGGAAATCTTCCATGTGATGAACAGGAAAAATATGCAGCCAAGAATCCTTTATCAAGTGAGCCTGTCATTCAGAATAGAAGGAGAGATAAAGGTTTTCCCAAATAAACAAAAATTAAGAGAATTCATCACCACCAAACCAGCCCTACAAGAAATCCTAAGAGGGATTCTATGAGGAAATGTAGCAAGGAGTATAAGGTACCAGAGACACCACTACAAACATGAACTCTACAGAGAACACAATGAATCTAAACCCACATTTTTAAATAACAAAACTGAATGTAAATGGACTGAATGCCCCAATCAAACAACACAGGGTAGCAGAATGGATAAAAAACAAAAATCCAACTAATTGCTGTCTACAAGAGACTCATCTTAGCCCCAAAGACACCTTGAGATTGAAAGTAAGGGGATGGAGAAATATCTATCATGCAACTGGAAGCCAAGAGAAAGGTGGAGTAGCCATATCATACTTATATCAGACAAACTGGACTTTAAAGTAAAGGCAGTAACAAGAGATGAAGAAGGACATTATATAATAATTACAAGGTCTCTCCATCAGGAAGAGCTCACAATTATAAACATCTATGGGCCGAATTCATGAGCACCCAAAAACATGAAAGAATTAATCACAAACAGAAACAATCTTATTGATAAGAATGTGTTTATCTCAGGGGATTTTAATACTCCACTTACAGCAATGGATAGGTCAACCAGCCAGAAAATCACTGGACCTGAACAGCACATTGAACTAGATGGAACTGATAGATATATTTAGAACTCTGCTTCTTGAAGCTAGGGAATTCACTTTCTTCTCGAGTGCGCATGGCTTCTTATCCAAAGTCAATCACATATTGGGTCATAAAACAGCCCTCCATAAATACAAATGAATTGAGATCATACCATGCACAGTTCCAGATCACAAGGCTATGAAACTTAAAATCAATCACAGGAAAAAGTCTAGAAAACCTCCAAAAATGTGGAGGTTAAAAACCATCCTACTAAAGAATGATTGGGGAGTGCCTGGATGGCTCAGTTGGTTGACTGTCCGGCTTCGGCTCAGGTCATGATCTCACAGTTCATGGGTTCGAGCCCCGCATCAGGCTCTGTGCTGACAGTTAGCTCAGAGCCTGGAGCCTGCTTTAGATTCTGTGTCTCCCTCTCTCTCTGACCCTCCCCTGCTTGCACTGTCTCTCTCTGTCTCTCAAAAATAAATAAAAAACATAAAAAAAGGAAAGAAAACAGAATGATTGGGTCAATAGGCAATTAGAGAAGAAATTTTAAAAATATATGGAATTAAATGAAAATGAAAATACAACAATCAAAACTCTCCGGGATGCAGCAAAGGCCGTTCATAGGGAAAAGTATATTACAATCCAGGCTTATTTCAACAAACTAGAAAAAGTGCAAATTCAAAATCTAACAGACCACCTAAGGAAACTAGAAAGGGCAGCAAGAGCACTCCAGACCCAGCAGAAGAAGAGAAATAATAAAGATCAGGGCAATAATAAACAATATAGAATCAAAAAAATAGTTGAACAGATCAATGAAACCAAGAGTTGGTTTTTTGAAAAAATAAACAAAATTGATAAACCTCTAGCCAGGCTTCTCAGAAAGAAAAGAAAGAACACCCAAAGAGACAAAATCATGAATGAAAAAGGATCTATTACAACCAATCCCTCAAAAATACAAGCAATCATCAGATTACTATGAAAAATTATATGCCAACAAACTGGACAACTTAGAAAAAAATGGACAAATTTCTAAACACACATGTACTACCAAAATTCAAACAAGAAGAGATAGAAAATCTGAACAGACCCATAACCAGTGAAGAAATAGAATCAGTTATCAATAATCTCCCAACAAAATAGAACCCAGGGCCAGATGGCTTCCCAGGAAAATTCTACAAGACATTTAAAGCAGAGTTATTACCCATCCTTCTCAAGCTATCCCAAAAAATAGAAATAGAAGGAAAACTTAAAACTCATTCTATGAAGCCAGCATCACTTTGATTCTTAAACCAGACAGAGACACAACAAAAACAAAAAAGAGAACTATAGGCCAATATCCTTGATCAATACAGATGCAAAAATACTCTACAAAATACTAGCAAATCAAATTCAACAGCATATGAAAAGAATTATCCATCATGATCAAGTGGGATTCATTCCTGGGTTACAGGGCTGGTTCAATATTCACAAATCAATCAATGTGATACATCACGTTAACAAAAGAAAAGATAAACACCTTATAATCCTGTCGATAGATACAGAAAAAGCATTTGACAAAATACAGCATCCCTTCTTAATGAAAATCCTTGAGAAAGTCGGGATAGAAGAATCTTACTTAAACATTATAAAAGCAATTTGTGAAAAGCCCATAGCTAATATCCTCAATGGGGAAAAAACTGAGAGCTTTCCCCCTGAGATCAGGAACACGACAAGGATGTCCAGTCTCACCACTGTTGTTTAACATAGTGTTGGAAGTCCTAGCATCAGCAATCAGACAACAAAAGGAAATAAAATGCATCAGAATCAGCAAAGAAGAAGTCAAACTTTCACTTTTCGCAGATGATATGATACTCTACATGGAAAACCTGACTGATTACATAAGAAGCCTTTTAGAACTGATCCATGAATTCAGCAAAGTGACAGGCTACAAAATCAATGTATAGAAATCGGCTGCATTTTTATACACCAATAATGAAGCAACAGAAAGAGAAAATAAGAAACTGATCCCATTTATAATCGCACAAAAAACCATAAAGTACCTAGGAATATACCTAACCACATATATAAAAGACTGGTACAATGAAAACTATGGAAAGCTTATGAAAGAAATTGAAGAAGACACAAAGAAATGGAAAAACATATCATGCCCATGGATTGGAAGAATAAACTTTGTTAAAATGTCATTATTATCCAGAGCAATCTACACATTCAATGCAATCCCCATCAAAATTGCACAGCATTCTTCTCAAAACTATAACAAACTATCCTAAAATTCATATGGAACCACAAAAGACCCCTAACAGCCAAAGTAATATTGAAGAAGAAAACCAAAACGGGAGGCATCACAGTCCCAGACTTTAGCCTCTACAAAGCTGTCATCATCAAGACAGTATGGTATTGGCATAAAAACAGACACACAGACCAATGGAAGAGGATAGAGAACCCAGAACTAGACCCACAAATGTATGGCCAATTAATTTTTGACAAAGCAGGAAATAGTATCCAATGGAAAAAAGACAGCTTCTTTAGCAGGGGGTGCTGGGAGAACTGGATAGCAACATGCAGAAGAATGAAACTAGACCACTTTCTATCACCATACACAAAAATAAGCTCAAAATGGATGAAGAACCTGAATGTGAGACAGGAAACCAACCAAACCCTAGAGTAGAAAGCAGGAAAGAGCTTCCATGACCTCAATTGCAGTAATGTCCTACTTAACACAAAGGCAAAGGAATTGAGAGCAAAAATGAACTATTGGGACCTCATCAACATAAAAAGCTTCTACACTGCAAAAGAAACAATCAAGAAAACTAATAGGCAATGAAGGAATGGGAAAAGATAGTTGCAAATGGCATGTTGGATAAAGGGCTGGTATCCAAAATCTACAAGGAACTCACCAAACTCCACAGTTGAAAAATGAATAATCCTGTGAAGAAATGAGCAGAAGACATGAATAGACACCTCTCCAAAGAGGACACCCAAATGGACAACAGACATATGAAACAATGCTCATCGTCACTCATCATTAGGGAAAAACAAATCAAAACCACACTGAGATACCACCTCATGCCAGTCAGAGTGGCTAAAATGAACAAATCAAAAGACTATAGATGCTGGCAAGGATGTGGAGAAACAGGCACCCTCCTACACTGTTGGTGGGAATGTAAACTGGTATAGCCACTCTGGAAAACACTGTGGAGCTTCCTCAAAAAACTTTCAGTAGAACTCCCCTATGACTCAGCAATAGCACTGCTGGGGATTTACCCAAGGGATACAGAAGTGCTGATGCATAGGAGCACATGTACCCCAATGTTCAAAGCAGCACTTTCAACAATAGCCAAATCATGGAAAGAGCTTAAATGCCCATCACCTGATGAGTGGATCAAGAAGATGTGGTATATATACACAATGGAGTACTACATGGCAATGAGAAAGAATGAAATCTGGCCATTTGTAGCAAAGCGAAACAAGTCAGGTGGAGAAGGACACATACCATATGTTGTCACTCATAGGTCTAACAGGAAAAACCTAATGGAGGACCATGGGAGGGGGAAGGGAGGGAAAGAGTTAGGGAGAGGGAGGGAAACAAACCATGAGAGACTCTTGAATACTGAAAACAAACTGAGGGCCAAAGGGGGAAGGGAAAATGGGAGGGGGGTGATAGTCATGGAAGAGGGCACTTGTGGGGAAGAGTACTGGGTGTTATATGGAAACCAACTTGACAATAAACTCAAGAAAAAAAGAAAGAAATTTGTTTTATTTTCTCCATAACTGATTTTTCTTATAAGGAATGAGGAGACTTGTTAAAACATGACTTTATCAAGGACATGGGAACAGGGAATTAGTAATGATAGAAGGAGTGAGGCGGGAGGTAGAAGTCTGAAGATCAAAGTAGAACACCCGGACCTAACCAGAGGGAGGTCTTTGATGTCACATCAACCAGTACTTCCTGAGTGATTATTGCAGGCAAGATGCTTAGTTGCTTTTAATCTGGAAAGACAAATGACAATTCGGCACAACATATGCTCTGTCCCAGGTGAGTGATTATACACTGTAATTGCTAAAGGAGTCTGCTGAAAATATTAACATTATATGTAGCTTTCGTCTTAGGCCAAGGGAAAGTACTTATAGTTTTTAGCCATCTGCGTCCTTGGGGGAGAGTGTGGTGCTACTAAATGGGAGAGCATCCCTTCAGAATCATAATCTAGACAGGCTAGCATATGACATATGATTCAGTAATTTCCACAAAACTGTTACATTATTTTTCATTCATATAAATCCTGAACTTCAGAGATTTTATGCCTCTTGATAAAATAGGAAATTGGAAAAAACTCCAAAGAAGTAAATGTTTCTTAAAGAACTTTTTACCAATTAACCATGCTAGCCATAACCAGGAGTCCTTGGACAATATTTCATAAATTACATATGTTTTTAAACAGCACTATCATATCTGATTTCACAACGTCTTTCTATTTGACAATATGGTATGGTGGAAAAAGCATGGTTTGGGGGATCACCTAAGCCAGGGTTCATATCTCAGTTCAACTATTCACTGGTTGAGTAATTTCTGTGAAGTTTCTCCTGATATCAGTTTTCAATATTGTTGTGAGGAGTAAATGAGGTCATCTGTTCAAGAGTTTTGTTGAGTTAAAAAAATAAAACACACATATGAATTGATATATATATTAATGCATATAAATTTATATACAATTATCAAATATATATTTTACATATATTACATAAATTATTTACATTTTATATTAATATAACAAATTACACATATTACATCATTATTTCTGAGAATTTAAGTTAAAAATACTGCAGTAGAATTTAATGCTAGGCTACCAGAGAATAAGAAATTAATTTTCACACTAAGAACTATTTGCACAAATATGTTTTGTGCTAGCATCCATTGTACAATCAGGCTATTATTGGAAATTAATAAAGCATTTAATTTTGGTTCTTTTTCTAGGCATTATACCAGATTTTTGTAAGCAAAATTGTTGTTATATAATTTTTATACTGATATTAAAATTCACTATTCTTTAGTAGTGGTTCTTCTCTTTCCAGTTAGTATCTCGTTTGTAATTTGCTTAAATCTCCTTCTACACCTCACAAATAATCATCAACATAATATAATCATTCTACAACTATGTATTTTTATTAAAGCCAGTCCCTGCCTTAACACAATGTGGTGGTAGCATTGGCAAATTTAATTGCATACATGAGGGAGTCAAGAAGTCAAAAGTGTAACTAATGGTAATTTTGATAATAAAGAATTATCATAGTGTCTAAAAAGTGCTGCTTGATGGGGAATGTTTTTTAGATTCAACATGGAAACTAAATTCAGAATGCAATATAGAGACAGATCACAGTAAACCACAATGCCACACAGGAGAAAATACTTTCCTCAAAAGGTATATTTCTTGGTGGAATATCTTTTATAAACTGTTTTGTTCCCAGGGTTACTATTGTGCAGTACTGTGTAATTAAGATTAGAAAGTGCTTGAGACATAAAACTGCAATTGATAAGGTCTTTCTTCAAGCGTGAAAAAAACACTTGCAGATGGAGAACTTAAGAAAACATTGCTATTGTTATTGAAATGATGATATTAAAAAGTAAACATATCATGATATTATAGGCCATGAACTATGTGGAGCTCAAGAGAAAAAGAATGTACAAAGTGAGGAAATGAAGAGTGACATCCAGAATACGCTACAACAGAGATGTTCTAATCCAGAATTTACTTCCAATGATGGTAGACTAATTAGCTGAAAACCTGGACAAAAGTTGTTAGAAAGCATTGGAAAGCTTTAAAAGTAGTTTAGATTTATAGAGCCAAGATCCAAGAGAAGGGAACCCAGAAAGGTAAGCAATACCTTTGGGGTTTCTGGTCTCTTAGAGTTAGTTGCTGATACCAAGGAATGAGGCAGAGACACAAAGAGGTTAAAAGGGAGGCTGATAACTGTGGAAGCCAGAATAACAAATAATGTGGGTTTGGAGTCCCCCAAGGAGGGATAAACTAGCAAATATCCCAGGTTTTGATATTGAACCCTGGGGTACTACAATCTAAAATGAAGAATAAACTGAGAACTGACTAACGCTAAAAAAGGAAAAATACTGTTTCGAATTATCTCAATCCCTGACTGGGTTGTGATGATCTGGGATGTTAAATCCATAGTAGCCTTCCAGATGTCATTATTAACTGACTCCAGAGAAAGAAAACTTCAGGATTTGTAGTCTACAAGTTTTCATATGTAATGTCTAAACTGAGTTATAAATAACCAGGAACATGAGAATGTAAAGCCAAAAAACCAAAAGAACAACACACAATAGAAACAGGATAGAGTTATCTTATGTAGAATTTACACTGTAATTTAATACATTCAAGTAAAAAAAAGGATGAGTTGAAGAATTTCAAGAAAAAAACATATTTTTTTAAAAGAGCCTAATGGAAATTCCAGAAGAAGAAAAATGAATTACTGAAACTTGAGAATTTAATATAATAGTTTAAGTGATATCAGAGTTATTAGAGTTGAAAGGGAATTAGTGGACAATAAATCAGAAAAAGTATATGCATTTAAATACAAATAAAAGCAAAGGTGCAAAACACAGACAAGAGGATAAGAGACATAGGGGAGATTAAAAAGGTGCATTTTAAATATAAGTGGAGTCTCAGGAAGGATGGGAGAGGGAAGCAAAGCTTAAGGATATAACTGACTGATATTTCCCAACTGCTATTGACAGGAAATTATAGAATCAAAAATTTCCACAAAGCCAAGAATTATAAGGAAAATTACTCTAAGAAAATATTATAAAAAGATGACTGAAAGTCAAAGACAAAAAGCATTCTGGATTACATTCAAAGAGCGACAATCAGATCGTTAGTTAACTCCTCAACAGAAAGAGTTCCAGCCAACCAGTTATGGAATGATAGATATCTAGAGTTACAGTCATTTCATTTCAGCATACTAAAGATATCATGTCATGTCTAGCAAAATATCCTTCCCACGTGAATGTGAAGTAAAGACATTTTCAAACAAATAGAAATAGAGAGCATATATTACCACCAGGCATAGATTAAATAAAACACATGAAGTGTTTTTGAGACAGATGGCAAGTGATCCTTGACAGACGTTTAGAGATTCAGATAGAAATATTTGAAAATATCTGAGTTATGTTAATTGCTTAAATTAAAAATAGTAATGTATCATAAAGTTTAGGTATATAGAGAATTCATGTCAAAACAATAGCGTATCAGTTGGGAATGGGATGAATGGCGTTAAAGTATTTTAAAATCTTTTCATTGTCTAAGAAGAGGAAAACTACTAACTCATATTAGATCTTGACAAGAATTTAGATGATAGTCAGGAGAGTTATTTTCAAAGTGTGATCTACAGGGCTAAGGAGCTCCCAAGACTTTTCAATGGGTCCATAAAGAAAATATTATTTTCATAACAATCATTTTTATAATAAGACATTATTTGCCATTTTTACTGAGCTGGCATTTGATCTGATTGTGTAGAAACCATGGTGAATAAAACTACTGGCTTCTTAGTCCAAATCAATACATTAATGCCAAACTCAACTAGTTTTATTGTACTTTTCTATGCTAAGTATCAAAAATTATTTTTCCCTGCAAAGGTCCAGATAGGAAACGTTTTAGACTTTCTACAGTCTCTGTCTCAATTACTAAACTCTGCAGTTGAAGAGCAAGGTCATCAGCAGATGAAATGTAAATAAATCGGCATGGCTGTATTTCAGTAGAATGTTATATTTAAAAAGTAGCTATGCATTAGGTTTGACCTATCGAAGAAAGTTTGTTTATCCCTGTTCTATGACACCTTGTAGTAAAAACAACACATATACACAGGTTTACTTAAGAATGTCCTTTGTGAAGCAGCAGAAATTGCTGATTTTATTAATGTTTGACACTTGAGTACACATCTTTTTAGTATTCTTTGTGGCATAATGGGAAGTAAGCCTAAAGGATTTTTCCTGCATGCTGAAGCAGAATGACTGTCTGGAGGAAAAGTACTTAAGCGATTGTATCTTTGTGAGATGAATTAATTGTTTCTTCAAGGAATACCATTGCTACTTGAAAAAAACAATTAATGGATGAGCTACAGTTATTTAGATTTTGAAATTTGATAGACTAGCCAATGAGACATGAAGGGAAATCTTATAATGAGTTTTGGTTTTGGGGAGAAAAACATTTTGCTATCAAAAAGATCTTTTAATAGTTGCTCTGACTCCACTGGACATTATTCTTTCTAAAAGTCAGCTTTTTCTTAAATTTTTTTTCTAATGTTTTATTTATTTTTGAGAGAGACAGAGACAGAGAGAGACAAAGACAGTGTGAGCAGGGGAGGGTCAGAGATAGAGGGAGACACAGAATCTGAAGACAGGCTCTTGGCTCTGAGCTAGCTGTCAGCACAGAGCTTGATGCGGGGCTCGAACCCATGAACTGTGAGATCATGACCTGAGCTAAAGCAAGATGCTCAACTGACTGAGCCACCCAGGTGCCCCTGAACATTATTCTTGTTTCATGCAATGCCCAGAAATGTGACAACCACCTTGTAAGGTAGAAAGTGGCTTACCTGAGGACAAAGCCACTAGCATCTGCTAGTACACTGAGTTGACAAAATTGCAGTACAAGGATAACTACTCTACTTTTATCAGGTCACTAGGTTATTCATTTATTTACCAAGCATTTACTGAATGCTAAATGCTGGGGTGGGGAATGGCAGAATTCCTCACCTCTTAGAAATTCTAATATGGAGGACAGAGAATGACTTATAATTAGATGCATGAGGAGAATTCAGAGTGCTATGGAATTGTGACCTAGTCTGGGGTGAAGTGAATGCTTTTCTGACAGAATGTAAAGTGTAAACTAAATCTGAATGAGGAGAAAGACTTTACTAGGATAAAGGACGGGAAAGGGTTTCCAGAAAGGAAACCAATGCGCTTAGAGTCTGAAAGAGCAGGGAACACATCCTAGGAAATTAATATGCCTGGAGCACAAAGAACAAGGGGTGGCAGCCATAGAGGCTGGAGGAGTGACTGATTACCCTGCAGTCTTGGAATGTCATGAACCCAATTAGAGATTTTGAACTTTATCCCAAAAGATACAAAGATTTATTAGTGGTTTAAAGCTGGCCCTTAACATGTTCAGATTAGAATTTTAAAAAGATCTTTATGGAGAGGAGCTAAGATGACAATCTAGTAGAAGAGGACTCTTTGAGGGGAAAGGAAAGATTGAAAGTGACAAAGACAAGAATGGAAGAGAGAAAATCTCCTGAAACTATGACAAAATAAAACAAAAAAATAATGCAATTATAAAATTGCACTAACTACATATCCATCAATAATTACTCTGAATATAAATGGACCAAATGTTCCCATTCAAGACATAGGGTGTCAGAATGGATAAAAAGTAACCAAGATCTGGGGCGCTTGGGTGGCTCAGTCAGTTAAGCATCTGGCTTCAGCTCAGGTCATGATCTCACGTTCGTGGGTTCAAGCCCCGCGTCAGGCTCTGTGCTGACAGCTAGCTCAGAGCCTGGAGCCTGCTTCCGATTCTGTATCTCCCTCTCTCTATGACCCTCCCCTGCTCACGCTGTCTCTGTCTGTCTCTCAAAAAAATAAATAAAAAACCTTTAAAAAAAAGTAACCAAGATCCATTTATATGCTGTATACAAGAGACTAATTTTAGACCTAAAGATATCTGCAGATTGAAAGTAAGGGGATGGACAAATATTTATCAGGCAAATGGATGTGAAAAGAAACCTGGAGTAACAATTCTTATATTGGACAAACTAGACTTTAAACCAAAGATTGTAACAAGAGATTAAGAAGATTACTATATCAAAATAAAGGGGGCATCCAACAAAAATGTCTAACAATTGTAAATATTTATGCACCCAACATGGAAGTACTCAAATATATAAAACAATAACAAACATAAAGGAATCATTGATAATAATAAAATAATAGTAGGGAATTTAACTCTTCACTTATATCTATAAAATATCAGGACATCTAAACAGAAAATCAACAAGGAAACAATGGCTTTGAATGATGAACTGAACCAGGTGGACTTAACAGATATATTCAGAAAGTTCCATTCTAAAACAGTAGAAAATACATTCTTTTCAAGTATATAAGGGACATTCTCCAGAAGAGATCACATACTGGGTCACCAATCAGGCCTCAACAAGTATAAAAAGATTGAGATCATGCCATGTACATTTTCTGACCACAACACTATGAAATTTGAAGTCAACAACAACAACAAATTAGCAAAGACCACAAATACATGGAGGATTAACAATATGCTACTAAAGAATGAATAGGTCAACCAGGAAATCAAAGAAAAAATTTTAAAAATACAATAAAGAAGATGACAATGGAAATACACCAGGCCCAAACATTGGGATGCAGCAAAAGCAGTCCTAAGAGAGAAGTCTATAGCAATACAGGCCTGTATCAAGAAGGAAAGAAAATAAATAAACAACCTATTCTCACACTTAAAGGAGCTCGAAAAAGAATAAAAAACAAAGAAGCCAGAAGTCATCAGAGGGAAGGAAATAAAAAAAATCAGAGCAAACATAAATGAAATAGAAGCTAATAAAAATCCCCAGTGGAAAAGATCAATGAAATCAAGAGCAGACTCTTTGAAAAAAAATAAAATTGATAAATATATCTCGCCAGACTTATCAAAAAAGAGGGCCCAAATAAATGAAATCCAAGTGAGAGAGGAGAAATAATAACCAACACCACAGAAATACAAACTATTTTAAGAGAATATTATGAAAAGCTATATGCCAACAAACTGGACAACCTAGAAGAAATGGAAAATTTCCTAGAAACCTATAAACTACCAAAAACTGAAAAAGGAACAAACAGAAAATTTGAATAGACTAATAATGTTCATATTACCCAAAGCAATCTACACATTTAATGCAATCTCAATCAAATACCACCAGAATTTTTCACAGAGCTAGAACAAACAATCCTAAAATTTGTATGGAACCAAAAAAGACCCCAAATACCCACAGCAACCTTGAAAAAGAAAACCAAAGCTGGAGGCAACACAATTCCAGACTTCAAGTTATATTACAAAGAGGTAGTGATCAAGACAGTATGGTACATGCACAAAAATAGATACATAGATCAACAGAACAGAATAAAAAGCCCAAAAGTTAATCCAGAACTACATGGTCAATTATTCCTTGACAAAGCAGGAAAGAATATTCAATGGGAAAAAGACAGTGTCTTCAACAGATGTTGGGAAAAGTCAACCACAACATGCAAAAGAATGAAACTGAACGGGTGTGTTTGGGGGGCTCAGATGGTTAAGCGTCCGACTTCGGCTCAAATCATGATCTCATGGTTCATGAGTTCAAGTCCCGTGTTGGGCTCTGTGTTAAAAGCTCAGAGCCTGGAACCTGCTTCAGATTCTGGGTCTCCCTCACTCTCTGTCCCTCTCCCACGCATGCTCTGTCTCTCTTTCTCTGTCTCTCAAAAATGAATGAATGTTAAAAAAAAAAACCGGAACTGGATCACTTTCTTACACCAAGCATATAATGAAACTTAAAATGAATTAAAGACCTAAATGTGAGACTTGAAACCATAAAAATCCTAGAGAATAATGCAAGTAGTAATGTATTTGACATAGGTTATAGCAACTTCTTTCTAGGTATGTCTCCTGAGGCTAGGGAAATCAAAGCAAAAATAAACTATCTGGACTATATCAGAATCAAGTTTCAGCACAGCAAAAGAAACAATCAACAAACATAAAAGGCAACCTATGGAATTAGAGGAGATATTAGCAAATGATATATCTGATAAAGGGTTAGTATCAAAATATATTAAAAATAACTTATAAAACACAACACCCCAAAATCAAATAATTCAGTTAAAAATGAGCAGAAGACATTTTTCCAAAGAAGACATTTTTCCAAGAAGACATCCTAACAAACATGAAAAGATGCTCAACATCGCTGATCACTGGGGAATACAAATCAAAATCACAATGAAATACCATATCACACCTGTCAGAATGGTCAAAATTAACAACACAAAAAATAACTGATACTGGAAAGGATGCAGAGAAAGGAGAACCCTCTTACACTGTCGGAATGAATGAAACTGGTGCAGCCACTCTGGAAAACAGAATAGTTTCCTCAAACAGTTAAAAAAATAGAACTACTCTATGATCCAGCAATTGCATTACTAGGTATTTATGCAAAGAATACAAATATACTAATTCAAAGAAACATATACACCTTGATAATAAAAGAAATAACAACAATAGAGAAATAATGGGAAGATCCCATGGATCCATCAACTGATGAAAGATTTAAAAAAATGTGTTGTGTATATACACACACAATAGAATATTACTCAGGCATAAAAAGAATGAAATCCTGCCAATTGCAACAACATGGATGGAGCTAGAGAGCAGTATGCTAAGCAACAAGTCAGTCACAAAAAGTGAAATACCATACAATTTCATTCATATGTGGAGTTTAAGAAACAAAGCACAAAATCACAGGTGAAAAACAGAGAGAGGAAAAATCAAGATGTAACTGTTGACTATAAACAAAACACTAATGGTTATAGGGTGAGAGAGGTAGGGGGATGGTTAAATAGGTGACAGGGAGTAAAGAGTGCACCTGTTTTTTGTGTGCAGGGTATTATATGTAAGTGTTGAATAACTAAATTGTATACCTGAAACTAATATTCCACTGTATGTTAATTCATGAGAATATGAATAAAAACTTTAAAAAACTTTAAAAGAAGAAGAAACAATTGAATATCCATTTAAAGATTATTTAGAGCACAAAACCCTATTTACTTGGGTTCAGTGGGTGGTTGCCATGTTTATTCTCACACAAAGAGAAGTTAGAGGTTTTAGTTGATGGTCTCTGAACTGCAGGTTAGGAAGCACAAAACCCAACCTTAAACCTAACCTTAATCCTGACCCTAAAACAAACCCTACTTCTAACTAGGGATACCTAATCTCTACCTCTGGCCCTAACTCCAACCCTAAACCTAACCTCTGGAAAGGTCTCTGCATTAAAAGATAGGAGAAACATATCCTCACCCTCACCCTAACCTTAGCTCTAGACCTAATCCTAATCCAAACCTAACCTTAACTCCTAAAAACTAACCATAATCCTCTAACTCTAACCCAAGCATTACCCCAACATGAAACTTATCCCTCTAGAGAGGATTCTGAACTGAAGGATCATAGGCAAACACCCTCACTACGGGTTTACCTTAACTCTAAACCTAACTTTTATTCAAGCCCTAAAATGAACCCTAATTTAAGAGCTGGGTAAAAACAAAGAAAACATGCCCCCCCACTCCCTACCCCCCCCACACTGTAATATAACCTAGCCATAAAAAAGAATGAAATCTTACCATTTGTAAAGACATTCATGGAGCTAAAGAGTATTATTCTAAGTGAAATAAGTCCAGTCAGAGAAAGACAATTGTCATATGATTTCACTCATATGTGAAATTTAAGAAATAAATGAGCAAATGGAAAATAAAAGAAAAAGAGTCAAACCAAGAAACAGCGTCTTAATTATAGAGAACACACTGAGGGTTAGCAGAGGGGAGGTGGGTGGGGGGATGGGTCACACACACTATGGGTTAAGGAGTGCACGTGTGATGAGCACCAGATGCTTTATGGAAGTGCTGTATCACTATATTGCAAACAAGAATGCAATATTACACTATTTGTTAACTACCTGGAATTAAAATAAAAACTTAAAAAACACCCAAGATCTTTCTGGCCATTGTGTAGAAAATGGATATGAACTGGTGTCCAGACCTCAGTAGAGAGGCCTCGCAATGCAGGAGAGAGATGAAGAGTCTTTCACTACTGTAAGGTTGGTGGTGTTGAAACATGGAGATATAAGCCAGTCGGAGATTCAGTGAATGGCTGAACATGAGGTTTGAGCAAACACCTGAAAGATGCCTAAGAGATGGTGGGAGAATGAAGAGTAGGAATTTGTGACAGACTTCCCGTGTTGGGGTTGAGGCGGGAGGGGGCATATGTAAAATGTTATAAAACAAGGCATGGATCAAAATTTCTACTGCTTTTGTCTAACTTCATAATTTGATAGTTCTATATATCCCAGATTTTGCCCACCTAAATTTCCTATTATTTTCGAAAGAAAAGTTTTAAGGTCCCTATTGCCAGAAATAAAACAGTGTCCAGTGAAACATTTTCACGTGATTTATGCACTTATAACTTTTTATGTGGTTATATTTAATTGATTAAAATACATGGTTAAATTGGTATAATTGCATGATTCCACCACTCCTAAATTTATTTCTCACAGAAGATACCAAACTTGATATCCCTAGAGTTTCTTTAAGAAATTAAAAGGAAACTGTATAACAAAACCCAGTTATACCTTCAACCCATTAAATTATTTTCATAATATAAGACAACTTCTTATTGAAAGTGACCACGTAATATATATTTTCATTCTTTCTAATGGAAAGGAATGAAGCATCTTTGGTTCTTTTGGAAGTTACAACAGTATTAAGTGATCTAAGTTATATGTAATTATTTCATTTAGAAATATCAATATATTAATACATTTTAAAAGTAGACTTAAGGGGTTGCTGGGTATTTCAGTTGGTTAAACGTCCGACTTTGGCTCTGCAGTTCATGAGTTTGAGCCCCGCATCGGGCTCTGTGCTAACAGCTCAGAACCTGGAGCCTGCTTCAGATTCTGTGTCTCCCTCTTTCTCTGATTCTCCCCTGCTTGCACTCTGTCTCTCTCTCAAAAATAAATAACATTAAAAAATAAAAGTAGACTTAAAACAATTTTTCCATTATTTCTTGGTCAAATCGTTTTATTAAAAAATAATCAAATTGAATATTATATACCCAGATCAGAAAGTTATTACATATTGTTATTACATATTGTTGTTTCATATCTCACATTTTTGAAATTATGCAATATTTCCTTAGTGCAATCTTAAACATCACATTTAGTAAACTTTTGTATAAATTGAGATTAAGTAAAAAAAAAAACTGTAATCATGTAAAGAGCTACATTGCTCTCCAGAAATGGTTCTTTCATTTATGGAAAGGTTCCTTTGGAATCCCGTTTTTTTTTCTTCTAAGATTTTATTTAAATTCAAGTTAGTAAACATAAAGTGTAGTATTGGTTTTAGGAATAGAATTTAGTAATTCATTGCTTAAATATAACACCCAGTGCTCATCACAGCAAGTGGAATTCTGATTTATGAAATGCTCTTATTCCAGAATGTGGAAGCACAAACTAATATTCACACTAATATTCGTGAGTTAATTCATTTAGTCAAAAATATATATTTGTTTTCAGACCCCTCAAATGAGACTGGGATGTTTCTCCCTCTCTTCCTTCTCTCTCTCTGCCTGCGTACTCCCGCAGATGATATGTGGGACTGACTTGACTTCTGGGCATTCCTTACCATAATAACGCTCTTCCCTTCATCACCTTACCTTATTGCACATGTTATCCTTGGGTTCTTGCCCTGTGGCACCCCTGGCATTGATTTCTGCTACCTCTCCTTGAAAGTCCAGCACCACAGTAGTGGCATCAGCATCTGTAGTGGCATCAGCAAATGTTCTGGGCCACTGCAGCTCAAGTGTCCTGTTTGATCTCTAGAACTTTGCTTCATTTGAGGATTTATTTTGAAATTTCTTGCTATCTAGTCAGCAGTCAGTTCCTTGAAGGGCTCATGGAACAATTCTTACTTTGGTCTTCCTGTATCTTTTTTTTTTAATGTTTATTTATTTTTGAGAGAGAGGAAAGAAAAGAGAGAGCGCGCACACACACACACACCCACCCACACCCCCCCCCACACACACACACAGGAGAGCAGGAGAGGGGCAGACTGAGGGAGACACAGAATCTGAAGCAGGCTCTAGGCATCAAGCTGTCAGCACAGGGCCTGACGTGGAGCTTGAACTCACGAACTGTGAGATCATGACCAGAGCCGAAGTCACACGTTGAAGTGACCGAGTCACTCAGGTGCCCTAGGTCTTCTTGTAGCTTTCTTTCAGAGTTAGTCTAAATAGCCGAGGTCACCACTGCAGCAAACAATACCAATACCATATTCAAAATCAAATCACTTTTTGACTTGTTTTTTTTAATGCTACTACTTGGGTCCAAGTCACTAGTATATCTTGCCTGGATTGTTGTAATACCTCATTACTGGTCACTGTTTTTATCGTTCTTAGACACCAACAGTCTATTTTCAACAGGACAACCAAAATAACTTGCAAAAACTTAAAACATACAGTGTTGCTTCTCTGCTCAAAACCTTCCACAGCTTCCCAGTCTCACTGTGGGTGACTGCCGGACCCTTACAAGCAGCCTAAAGGTCTTTTCTCTGACACTCTTGACACGCCCTTGACTTGGGGCCTTACTACTTGCTCTGTGTGGCGGAATCATTGTTTTCCCCGTGTTTCCATATATCTTACTTCTTCATGGCTTTCGGATGTTTACTCAAATGTATTTCAGTGACTTGGTCTCACTATTTAAAATCATCTTCCCCTTATCTCTGCAGTTGCCGTGCCCTTATAATCTGTAATTCTTTTTCACAAGCACTTAGGGTAGACTGTATGTATTTAATGGAGAAAATTTGTTTTTATTTTTCTTTTAACCCTTTCATCTTCAGTGTGTAAACTAGCACCTGCACATAATAGCACTCAATAATTTTTTTTAAATACATGATTCATTATAGACACCCAGAAAGCATGACTATTAGTGTAATATCAGAGAAGCATACCCTTCCATTAAAATGACTGTAACAGTAGTTTTCAATGTAATTTGACAAAGCTCACCTAAATATTCCATTCACTGTCAAAAAGGTTCTCCTTCATTAAATAACTGCTTTTCTTCCCCCAAAGTAATGCAGAAAAATAAAGCAAAAACAGAGTGGGTATTGCCTTAAAATGAAAAAAAAATTCTTAGTATCTCTTCCCTACAAAATGAATATACCTGTACATTCAATGCTTACGAACACAGTGAATCCTCCTCCATTTCAAAAATAATTTTCACAACTTGAATAAGTAATCAATTCACCTAGACTGAAGCCTAACAAATTACTGCTAAAAAGCAAAGAGAGACAATTTCCAAAGCTTACAAACTGTAATTAAGAAAGATACTGTCCTTGTTTTTCTTTAACAAAATCTCTTCCTTCTGCAGTCTGCATTCATTTTTCTGTATATTAACTGCCTTTTATTTCTTGATTCATTCTGCAAATTCATTTTTTCCTCTTCGGTGGGCTTTCTCTTGCATATAATAGACAATGTTTTCCGAACATTCATCATGTATTTTATAACAGTTTACTCACCACCCTCTGTTGTGTTATTTTAACTTCAACAGTAACTGAAAGACTTTCAGCTTGAAGTGTCAGCATTAAAATAAAAGATTGAGTATACTCTAAGGCAGAAATTGCCTGGATGCCATATAAATCGCTTCTAAATTTCTTTGGAAATGTTACCTTAACTTTCACCTATCATTCGAACACCTAATAATTAAAGATCATTTACATTTCAGAAAAAATAGAAGCTAGAGAAGTGAGCCACCATTTTCTCTCATAATTAGTACACATCTGTCGCTCACTCTCATGATACCATCCTCCACATGTTATGAAGGTTATACACTCCAGGAACCCATTCTCCCTTTAAAGAGAACTCCAATAAAGAACTGCCTGTTGTATAGTATTGATGGAAGGAATATTCATTAGACCTTTTTGAAAGACAAGTCTTACTAAGAGACAAGAGTATTCTTAAATCTCTTCTAAATATTGGTTCTGGATGTAAATGAGGTTTTAAAAAATGGACAGAGAAAAATAAAACCCAGAGACACTAAGAAGCAAAGTCTTACGAATCTGATCAAATTGTCTCTTGTTAGGAAATGATGACAATCTCTAGAAGGAGCAGCTGTGGAACTGTTAAAAACGATGTGCCTTTGTGTGAGTAAATTGTCATTCCAGATTGCGGGGGGGGGGGGGGGGGGGGAGAGCTAGATTTAAAAAAAGCAAATAACTCTCCAAATCTTTGATATTGTTTGCCCAGGTTGAAAAGTCTACTAAATAGGCAATAGTCATTTTTTATGCCACATTTTAAATGTTTATTTTATTTTTGAGAGGGAGAGACCATGAGTGGGGGAGAGGCAGAGAGGAGTGAGGACAGAGGATCTAAAGGGAGCTCTGCACTGACAGAAGTGAGATTGATGTGGGACTTGAACTCATGAACTATGAGATCCTGACCTGAGCTGAAGTCACACTCAACTGACTGAGCTACTTTTTTATGTCATGTTTTAGAACACTCCTCCCTCCCTGCCTCCCTACCTTCTTTTCTTCCTTCCCACCTGTGTTCTGCTTTCTGCACCTTCCTTCTTTTAGGAAAAAAAAAGATATGATACCACCAGGGACCAGATACTGTTCTAGGTGTTCTGGATGCAAAAATGGTTAACAGGATTTATAATGAGTAAACACACACACATACATAGTAGATATTAAAGCTGGGAGCAAACCTGAAGATAAGTCATCCAATCCCCATTTTACAGTTGATGATTTTGAGCTTCTTAAAATTAAATATCTGATATCACTCTTCTAATTAAATTGGGAAAATGCAGGGCTAGAAACTAGGATTTCTGATATCTGGTCCAGTTTATTTTCTCCTAAACCATGCTAACTTTCAGGGAGAATGAATAGGCCAATGAAGTTTAAAGTAAAGAAAAAAATTTTTGTAAATGCTAAGCTAAGTTTAAGTTTAAAAACTTAAACTTCCTTTGACATTCAAAGATGAAGTTCTAAATCTAAGATGTTTACTATTTAAGTTTGCATATGTTTTTCCTGCTTAACATAAAGGGCGCTATTTAATTTTAGAAATAAATGGAAAACTGGCCCCTGTAGTTAGAGCCACATATACATGGAAGTGTTCCACACTTATGAGAATAGAGACCTTTTGACTGATACATTCTAGGAAACTCATTTTTAAATTAATTTATCTACTTGTTCTTTACTGAAGCCTCGAATTTCACCAGTGCGTTTAGACAGGTAGATATTTGCTACAAAAGAAGGATTGAATCTTAATAAGGCACTGAATAATGAATGTGATGACACTGATATCTGGTTGCCAGACCTTGAAAGCTCAATACCTTAGAGACTGAAATGAAGTTATGTGGCAGATCTTGTACAATTGGTGGAAAGGACACAGTACATTAGTGAACATGCCCATAAGCTACTAAAAGATTCTCTTAAAAAAACAGGAATGTGGATCCTATTTAGATAAAAATATATTTTCTTTATAATGTTTTTCACTATTTAATGAAGGTCAAAATAAGTAGTTATTTATATTATAAAGGAATCTACTCACATTTAAATACATGGATATCAAAATAACCCAGTGAAGAAATGGGCAGAAGACATGAACAGACACTTCTCCAAAGAGGACATCCAGATGGCCTAGAGGCACATGAAACGATGCTCAACATCCCTCATCATCAGGGAAACACAAATCAAAACCACACTGAGATACTACCTCCCGCCAGTCAGAGTGGCTAAAATGAACAAATCAAGAGACTATAGATGCTGGCGAGGGTGTGGAGAGACGGGCACCCTCCTACACTGTTGGTGGGAATGTAAACTGGTGGAGCCGCTCTGGAAAACAGTGTGGAGGTTCCTCAAAAAACTATCCCTAGAACTCCCCTATGGCCCAGCTATAGCCCTGCTAGGGATTTACCCAAGGGATACAGAAGTGATAATGAATAGGCACACA
>NC_043702.1:62589759-62626171 GCF_006229205.1 Suricata suricatta
CAAATCATGGAAAAAGCCTAAATGTCCATCACCTGATGAGTGGATCAAGAAGATGTGGTTTATATACACAATGGAGTATTACATGGCAATGAGAAAGAATGAAATCTGGCCATTTGTAGGAAAGTGGATGGACCTCGAGGGTGTCATGCTAAGCAAAATAAGTCAGGCAGAGAAGGACGGATACCATATGTTTGCACTCATAGGTCTAACAGGAGACCAGGAGAAACCTAATGGAGGACCGGGGGAAGGGAAGAGGGAAAGGGAGTTGGGGAGAGAAAGGGATGCAAAACCTGAGAGACTATTGAATACTGAGAATGAACTGAGGGTTGAAGGGGAAGAGGGAGGGGGGAAAAGAGGTGGTGGTGATGGAGGAGGGCACTTGTGGGGAAGAGCACTGGGTGTTGTATGGAAACCAATTTGACAATAAACTATTACAAAAAAACAAAAAAAACCAAAATAAAAAACATGGATATCTTCTTTAAGGAATTTAAGTATTGTTTTACTGAGTAACTGTTAGAGTAAATGTTGCACAGGAAAAACCTGAATATCAACTTTCACAGATAACCAAAGATGATTCAGAGAAAAAGATAAGCCATTTTTGAAATAACAGTTCAAAGCTAGGAGATTCAATTAATAATCATCTGAAATGTGTTTAAATCAATTGTTGTGGGGTACCTGGGTGGCTCAGTCAGTTAGTTAAGCGTCTGACTTAGGTTCAGGTCATCATCTAGCCATCCTTAGGTTAGGGCTCTGTGTCAGGCTCTGTGCTGACAGCTCAGAGGCTGGAGCCTGCTTTGGCTTCTGTGTCTCCTCTCTCTGCCCCTCCCACCCCATGTCTGTCTGTCTGTCTCCTCTATTTCCCCCTCTCTCTAAAAAATAAACATTAAAATAATAATAAATAAATGAATTATAATGATCTTCAATTCCTTTTTAAAATCATTATTTAGGGAAAGGTATTAAGCAGGCTGTGTTGTAGCTTATGAACAAGTAATAAATTTTATCATTTATCTTGAATGTATCATAGATAAGCTGCTATATAACGATTGCCACTTCAGATAGCTGTGAAATTAGGTGATTAACTAGTTGTTACTTAACCTTCTAATATCTGTATAAGTCTAAACATGAAACAGAAGTTGGTGTTTTGATTTTTTACTTTGCTTTTCTGTTTGGAGTGTCATTGTAACTACTGTATTGTAAATGATGGAAAATAATTGCATATGTTAAGAAAATATGAAACTTTATAAAGTAAAAAATAAAATAAAAAAGGTACCTTATTGTTGAAAAAATATAACATAGATTATTATTTTGAAAAATAAAATAAAATAAAATCATTATTTAGGCTTGCTGAATGAATCATGGTTTTTGAAATTTTAAAAATCTTTTTCTTTTTGTTAAGCAATAGAGTAAGGCTGGAATAAAACTGGAAAATGCACAACGTTTTAAAAATCCATATTTAAAATTATGCTATAATATATTGGAAATACATGTTATGCAGAGTATGTAGACCACATTATGGTCTGACTTACTAGGCTAGTGAAGACTCTTTTGAACCCTCAAATGTTTCCAATGTGCTTTGTAGGATGGAAAAATTTAACTTAAGGATAAAGGATAAAGTTTTTATATAAATCAAATATATATTTTTTTAATGTTTATTTATTTTTGAGCAGGAGACAGATTAAGTGTGAATAGGGGAAGGGCAGAGAGAGAGGGAGACACAGAATCCAAAGCAGGCTTCAGGCTCTGAGCTGTCAGCACAGAGCCCAATGTGGGGCTCAGACTCTCAGATTGAGATCATGACCCACGCTGACATCGGATGCTCAACAGACTGAGTCACCCAGGTGCCCTGACAATGTAAATATTGAGGTAAAATTGACCCAATAAAAAACCAGATTGGTGTATAAGTCCGATAAATGCCCCTTTGAGGGAAGTTTTTAATTTGGGAGAACATATAGTTCAAATAAAGTTTTATTGAGTGCCTGGCACTCTACTTGGGTTGAGGGGATATAGAATGATATATAATTAGTTTATATATGTTGAATAATAGGATATACATATGTCTTATTAAAGAAGTATAATCAGTGCTATGACAAAGGGAATCAGAGTACAAGAGGATCCTACACCAGAGAGATCTGACCTAATCATATGTTTATGTAAAATATATGAAGTCATTGTTTTCTATGTACATTTTCCCATAAAATAACACAGATATAGGCAATTATCTGAGAGGCAAATATTAGTTTGTATAAATAGGAACAACATGTGTATACACATATATATGTATGTGTATATATATATGTGCACATATATATATGTACTTACACATACACAGAAACACTCATACCACACATACATGCATACTGATCTATATACATACACCTGTATATATATGTACCCATATACGCACACACATATACATATATATGCATATTATATATTTAAAATATTTACCCCATTGTGCTACTATATTAAATAACCATTATTTTAAATACTATATTATATGTGTGGTATATAATAGTTCACTGCTAAGTTTCTATTAATTATTTCTGAGTGTAATGCCTCACATATATTTGTGAGCAAAGTCTCTCATCAAATGTGATGTTGATAGTGACCAGATGTATTACTTGTCTGGCTCTTGATTCACGTGTGTACCTGTGCCCACTTAGAGTAGCTGATGCTCTGTTTTCTCATGGAAAATACGCCACACTTACCAGGGACTGACCTCGGCAATGTACTACATTCTCAGGGGCTCCCCTTACGTGAAGGCCTGCTGACTTTCAGCAGAAGTATAGTTAATAACACTCTCTCCCTTTTCTTATTTCTCATGTTTCTGTTGTGCTGCCTTACACAATTTACAGCTCTTCCCCTTGCAGATAAGAATAGGTGAGAAAATGAGCCAGAAGAGAAATCTGGGTGATAGACCCCATTCTATATTTAGAATCCCCTTTCCCTTCAGAAAATTATGGCTTTAACATGAGACCAGGCTTCTAAGTTTGTTTGTTCCCATAAATTATTTTAATCCTAAATAAAATAGACTTCTGACAATAATCCGCTCAGATACGTTGGAACCACAGCATATGTATGTTGGAACGTACACCTTAATCTTCTCTTGCAATTCTTACATTTGTGGCTTATATTATTTCCTAATGATAGACACCTTTTGGTGTGGACAGTTTCAGGAAAATGCTTCTATTTTATTAACTTCTCAGCTTTTCTAGAAATAAAGTTACTTAGTTTAATAGTAAAACCTTGTATTCTGTTAACCCAATTTAACACTTTAAATCAAATTTGTTCACACTACTTTAATTTGATTCTTTCCTTTGTATATTGGTGACTTTCTATGTCATGGTAGAGAGCTAATAACCCATATGTTAAGTGCAAAGGTTTTAGAATTCAGACAAAATTTGGTAAAACCCTCAATCCGGAACTTGCTAGATGTTTGATCTTGGACAAACTAGTGAATTTTTCCAAGCCTCAGTTAGAAAATGAGGGTGAGGGCCCCTGGGTGGCTCAGTCGGTTAAGCCTCCGACTTCGGCTCAGGTCAGATCTCACGTTCGTGGGTTCAAGTCCCGCATCAGGCTCTGTGCTGGC
Source organism: Suricata suricatta (assembly GCF_006229205.1). Taxonomy (NCBI): domain Eukaryota; kingdom Metazoa; phylum Chordata; class Mammalia; order Carnivora; family Herpestidae; genus Suricata; species Suricata suricatta. Next base: position 62,593,349 of record NC_043702.1, read on the forward strand.
AGCTGGCTCAGAGCCTGGAGCCTGCTTCCGGTTCTGTGTCTCCTTCTCTCTCTGCCCCTTCCCCTCTCATGTTCTGTCTCTCTCTGTATCAAAAATAAATAAAACATTAAAAAAAAGAAAATGAGGGTGATAGAGGTACTTACCTCATAATGTTGCTGTGAATTTTAAATGAGATATAATCTGGACACCTGCTCAGTGCAGTGATGTCAATATAGTAAATTTCCAAGCAATAGTTACTGCCATTGCATATTGTTGTTTCTTTAAGATACTTTCCCCCTTCTGAACCAATTTAATAAAAGGGCATCAAGATGAATTTGTTCCTCAAGGAACAATGCCAAAATCACGATATGGATAAAGTAACTTTCTAGGACTCTAGCTTGCTCCAGCTTAAGTCTTTAAAAAAATCTTAACGGCAGACTTTCTGCCAGCAGATATATTGTCTGCCCCTATAATAAAAACTCATAAAAGGAAGGAACAGATAAAAATGATGATAAGAAAGGCTATTTTTATTGAGTGATAAGAAATAGCCATCTGGGGTCCTATGGACATTTTAAAGAACAATGTATCTGAATCCAAACTCCAAACTATATTCAGTTATTAAATTCAGAATATGTCAAAGATAAAGATTTCAATTTCACTAGTCTGTTCAGTTACTAAAATTCATTTAGATATCAGATTTTCTGTTTATGTGGTTCTATGTGGCTAACCTGAAGGTCAGTGAGCTAAAAATTTGATGCTTTCACCAGGAAAAAAAATTGCTAATAAAAGACTTATCTGAAACTGAACTTTCCTAGATTAGGAAGTCATAGAAATAAAGGCCAAAGGGTGTCAAAGCACTAAATAAAGACTACTCAACTAAGATCATCAAATATTTATTGGGTTCCTTTTATGTGTAAAGCTCCGAGCTATGGGACATCAGGGGAATCTAAATATAAGCAAGAATCAGTCTCTAACTTCAAGAAACATGTAACTATAAAGAGGAGTTAAGTAGCTCTGACTTCTACAGGCAAAGATCTAGAGGGGTTCGGTTAAGGAATTCCAGTCAAGAATATGGAGAGAATAGATGGAGCATTTCATCAAGTTAGGACTAGATTATTACATACAAACAGGCATGTAGTCAATATGTGACTCCTAGCAGAATAAATGTAATAAAGCTATCCCAAAGTATATCTTAATCAAATTGCTTAAAACTTAGAGCAATTAAGGAAAAAAGCCAGAGGTAAAAAAGGCATATTATGTATAGAGATCAAAGATAAGAATTATCACAGATTTCTCATCAGAAACTATGCACATAAAAGGAGAATGGAAGGGCATCATTAACATCCTGAAAGGAAACACACACACACACACACACACACACACACACACACACACACACACACAAACTGTTGGCTCTGAATTTTTCAGTAAAAAATTCTTTCAGAAATGGAGAAAAATAAAGACCGTCAAGCCAAACAAAAACTGGGGAAATGTATCCCTGAAGACACACATGACAAAAAATTGTTACAGAAAATTCTTCATAAAGAAAAAAATACATAGAAATTTGAATATACATATAGAAATAAAATGAGTCAGAAATAGTAAAATGTAGATGTATATAAAAGGTTTTCCCTTTTATTTATTTAGTTAAATTTTAATTTTAACTTAATTTAATTTTAATCTTAAGCAGGTTCCACACCCAGCACAGAGCCAGACACAGGGCTCAGTTTCACAACCAGGAGATCATGAACTGATCTTAAATCAAGGGTCAGACACTTAACTGATGGAGTCACCCAGGTGCTTCAAATTTTTTTTAAAAGACACTGGATTTGGCACTGGTTTCTAGGATATCAGAAATTGGACACCAAAGCAACAGGCAACAAAATGTAAATTGAACATTATCGGAAATTAAGCTACATCTGAATAAAAACTTCTATGAATAAAAGGACACAATCAACAGAGTGAAAAGCTAACACACAGAATGAGAGAAAACATTTGAAAATCAGATATAAGGAATTAACATCCAGTACATATAGGAACTCCTAAAACCCCAAAACAAAAAATAAATAACCCAATTAAAATGGTCAAAATTTCTTTCTCAAAGGAAATATAAAAATGGTCAATAATCACATAAAAAAATGTTTACCATCACTAATCATTAGGAAAATCTAAATCAAAACCACAATGACATATCACCTAATACATATTAGACTGGCTATTATAAAATTTTTAATGTTTATTTTTGAGAGAGAGAGAGATAGTGAGAGAGAGAGAGAGAGAGAGAGAGAGAGAGAGAGAGAGAGAGAGAGAGAGACGGAGCATGAGTTGAGGGAGGAGAAGAGAGAGACGGAGATACAGAATCTGAAGTAGGCTCCAGACTCTGAGCTGTCAGCACAGAGCCCAAAGCAGGGCTCGAACTCATGAACTTTATGATCATGACCTGAGCTGAAGTCAGACGCTTAACTGACTGAACCACCCAGGCGCCCCCAGATTGGCTATTTTAAAAACAGAACAAAATTATTGGTGTTGGCAAGCATGTAGAAAACTGGAACACTTGTGCACTATTGATGGGAATATAAAATGGTGTAGCTGTTATGGAAAATAGTTTAGTTATTACTTAAAACATTTTAAAATATAATTACCATAAAATCCAGCAACCCCCACCTCAGCATATACTGCCCAGAACTTAAGGGTCTTTAACAGATATTTGTACACCTAGGTTCATAACAGTGTTATTCAGTATAGTCAAAAGGTAGAGGCAACTCAAATGACTATCAACAGGTGAATGGAAAAACAAAATGTGGCTTATGCATACAATAAAATATTTTCCAGGGTTAAATGGAAAGGAGATTCTGACACATGGTAGAACACCAATAACTCTTGAGAACATCATGTTAACCAAAGAAACCAGTCACAAAAAGACAAACACTACATGGTTTTACTTATATGAGGTGCCTAGGGTGGTTAAATTCATAGACATAGAAAATAGAATGGTGGTGGCTGGCACTGGGGAAAGAGTTGGAAGATTTGTTGTTTAATAGGTACAGAGTTTTGGTTTTACAAGATAAATATGTTCTGGAGATTGGTTGCAATATAATGCGAATGTACTTAATACTACTAAACTGTATACTTAAAGAATGGCTAAGATAATAAATTTGATGTTATGTGCATTTTACCACAATTAAAAATCAAATTAATGAATGTGGTAAGAGTGATGGTGTTAAAGGGTACAAACTTGAATAGTAAATAAGGCAAAGATCGAATGCACAGTATAATATAGACAATAATATTGTGCTATAATTATGTAATGTGATAAATATAACATATCAGAAATCATATTACAACATATAAATCAAAGTAGCAAGCTGTGCATCTTAAACTTACACAGTTGCACATTAAATTCAATACAAATATTGAAAAAATTAAATTGAAAGATCATTTACTGTTCAAAGCAAAAATAACAATGTATTTGGAGGTTAGATTACATGTAGAGATAATATTCATAACAATCACACAGAAGACAGAAGGAAGGCATAGAAGTATACCGTTATATGGTTCTATTGCTACATATAATGTGGTATAATTATTGAATAAAAAGTGAGATAAGTTGGGGACATATGTTATGAATACTAGAGTAATCACTAAAAATTAAAGTTAGCATGTTTGGAACTAGAGTAGAATCTTTAGAAAAGGCAAGGGGAAAAAACAAAGAGTAAATAGGAAAAATGAAAGAAATAAGTTGATCATATATTTAAATATAACTATATCAATAATTATACTAAATGTAAACTTTCTAGATATTGTATTTAAAAGGCAAAATGTTAGAATGAATTCAAAAAGCAAGACCTGGAGATATATTATCTATAATAAGCCCACTTAAAATAGATACATAGACTAAAAGTAGGATAATGATTAAATATAAATTTAGAAAATATAAATTCTAAAAGAGCTGAAGTGGCTATATTAATATCAGAGTCAATTTTAAAACAAGGAATATTTCTAGGATTAAACTGATATATTTTATAAGTAAATTATACACCTATTAATAGAATTTCAAAATACATGAAACAAAAACTTATAGAATGAAAGAAGAAATAGATAAATTATATGACACACACACACATCCTATAGTTATACTGGGGAGTTCAACATACATCTTTCTGTAATTGAAAGAACAAGTAGAAGATGAATAAGAATATAAATACTTGGATAACAATATTAACTGACTTGACCAAATTGACCTTTGTCAATTGACCTTTGTAGTGCATTCTATCCCAAATTAGAAGAATACATATTCTTTTCAAGTGTATATGCAACATTCTCCAAGGTAGTCCATATAATGAATCATTAAGCAAGTTTCAATAAATATAAAAGGATTGAAGTTATATGAAATATAGCCTCTGAACACAAACTAAACTGAAGATCAGCAACAAAAATATTTTTGAAAACTACTCGTATATTTGGATATTAACAACTTTTAGAAAATGAAAAATTCACAAGAGGAAATAGAAAATATTTTGAAGACTGAAAATAACAATATTTGAAGGATGTTGCTAAAGAAGTTCTTGGAGAGAAATAGAGTAAATAACACATATTAGAAAATAAGAAATGTCTCAATGTTAGAAGCTTTTACCTAGAAACTATAAAATAGAAGATAAAATCAAACTTATACAAAATGACAAAATAACAAAAAGCAAAAATTAATAAAGTTAAAACCAGAAAATCAATAAAAATAAAAAAATCCAAAAGCTGGTTCTTTGAAAAGATCAATAAAGTCGTTAAACTTCTGTCCAGACTGATGAAGAAAAAAGAGAGTAGACACCAATTATTAATTGGTAAGATTTCACTCATTTAGGCACTAAAAGCATAACAGGAATTTTGTAAGTGACCTGAGGCCCACAAACTCAATGGGATGGATGAAATGTGTGATTCGATAATGAAATCACCTACTATGAGACTCACCCAAGAAGAAAAGATAACCTGAATTACCTTATATCTATTAGAGACATAGACATCATAGTAAAAACTTTTCAACAGAGAAAACTTGAGGCCCAGGTGTCTTCACTAGTGAATTCTATCTAACATTGGAGCAGAAATATCAATTTTACACAATGTTCTTTAGAAACAGAAAAAGCAATAATCCCTAACTTATTTTATGATGGCTGCATTACCTGTTACCAAAACCAGGCAATAACGTAACAAGAATACGGTACAACAGTCCTCATGAACAGGAAAACAAATAAATAAAACTGGTTACCAAACTTTTAGCAAATCAATTCCAGAAAAATATCAAAAGAATAATACAACATGACTAACAGATTTATTAATGCTTTATTAAAGCTAAATCAATGATGCTAAGTTGATTTAGCTGTTGATTTGAGTGGTGCTGTTCTATGTGTAACAACAGGTTCTAGAGGGAGGTAAAAAGAAAAGCCAATTTGCACCATTTGCCAACTTCTCTGGTGTTAATTCTTACTATGGCAAATTTCCTTCTAACATTGCTGTTCATTTCACTAAATGCAGAGTTCAAAAAGATGTGCACAATCAGCATACTACTGGTTTAACATTTAAAAATTTATTCAAATAGGGGAAGGAGGAAAAGAGAAAGAAAGAGGGGGAGGCAAACCATAAGAGACTCTTAACGATAGAGAAGAAACTGAGAGGTGCTGGAGGGGAGGTGGGTGGGGGTGGGCTAAATGGGTGATGGACACTAAGGAGGACACTTGTGGTGGGCACTGGGTGTTGCATGTAAGTGATGAATCACTAAAATCTACTGCAAACATCATTACACTATATGTTAACTAGGAGAAACCTAACAGAGGACCATAGGGAGAGGAAGGGGGAAAGAGAGCTGGGGAGAGTGAGGGACACAGATCATGAAAGACTATTGAATACTGAAAAGGAACCATGGACTGAAGGGGGAGGGGGAGGGAGGGAAGGGAGTGATGGTCATGGTGGTGGGCACTTGTGGGGAGAAGCTCTGGGTGTTATACGGAAACCAATTTGAAAATAAACTATTAAAAAAGCTTTTAAAAATTCAATTCAATTATTTATCGTATTAATAGACTATAAATTTAAAACATATATATCCTTTCAATAGATGGAGAAAAGTCCCTTAAATATATTCAATAGAAATTTATTTAAAAGCTGAATGTATTAGTTTCTTAGGGCTGCCAGAACAAATTACCACAAACTTGGATTAAAACAACAAAGATGTATTGTTTCAAAGTTTGGGAAGCCAGAAATCCAAAATCAAGTTGTTAGTAGAGCTACTTTCTCTGGAGCCTCTAAGGGAAACTATTTCTGGTCTCTTGTTAGCTTTGGTGGTTGCCAGCAATCCATGATATACCTTTGCTTTGTTGAGCGATCACTCTGATCTCTGTGCTATGGATTACATAGCATTTCTAATCTTCCCTGCTCCAGCCATCTGTCTTTTGTTTTCATATACCTATTACAGCATAACAAGTCATCCATCAACTTAGTTATTTACAAAACAAGCACCCATTTATCCAAAATGCTGCAAGTTTGGAAGAATTTGGTAGGATCCAATGATCTCAACTTCATGTGACATCGGCTGGGACTGTTCTCATGGGCACATTCAGCGGGCAGCTCAGCCGCGATAAAAATGTCCAAGACCTCCGCCTTCAGGGCTTCTCTCCGCGTGTGCTCTTATCATCTGACACCTCAACAGCCAGAGCTCCTCCTTTTAGTTAAGGCAGCAGGATGCTACTCAATGCGTCTCGTTTGATTACACCTCCTTGGGTAAGCTGGTGTCAATCTCTGTTAGTATCATACTTGCTGATGGCTTACTGACAAAACCAAGTCACACAGGCAAGGCCCGCTTCAGTGTCGGAGAAGAAGACACGTGATGTGCAACCTGTGTAACCTGGAGATGTGAACAGTCTGTCACACAACTGGGACTTGGGAGTAGGCTATTCTCTTTTACCAGACTGCCACTGCTGCCTACTGGTTATTATATTTGGGTTATGTGGGTATGGGAAGGGAAATATTTCCCTGAAAATTTCTCCAAGAGTTGATTCTGCAAATCTTATTGTTTTCTCTTGCATTCTAGTTTTTCTAAAGTGATTCTTTTCTTTGCAGAAATACTTTCTAAGCCTCCTTTGAGCAGTTTTCTTTACAAGTCAATCTAAACCTAATCAGAGCTAAATCTTCCAAAGATATCTACCAATTTTTAAATGTACAGTTATTTTTCCTTTATGTGATGGATTTATTGTTACTTTTTTCCTCCGAAATATTTTTTTCCATCTTTTTCTGGTATTTATGGTTGAAAATAAAGTAGACACACGGGCTATGTCTACCATAATGTTCTGTGGTGGTGAGATGACTCTAGTTGGTTCCACCTTTGAATCCTTCCTATTGGAACTGTCAGCTTCTCCCATTCTCAATATCCCCACAAGTCAGACTTCCCAGGATCCACACCTTTCTGTATCTCTCACATTGACTCCAGAGGCTTGTTCACATGATATGCTTTGGTCAATGGAGTATTATTAACAACCACAATTCAAGCAGGGGCGTCTATGTAATTTCACATTGGGAGTTATACTCCTGAAATTTTCCCTCATGGAACCTAGAAGCCATTCTACAAAGGTTATTCTGTTGGAGAGAGGTCACATGGAGAGGCCTGGTAGATGAAACTTCATGTAATGAGAGCAAGGACATGTCAAGGAGAACTAACACACTGTAGCAGGATGCCCTGCTAAAGCAGCCATGTAAGTGAGCCCAGGCTAGGCCATTTGGATCAGAAGATCTGATCGCTCAACTCCAGAATCATGAGAAATACCAAATTACTGTTCTAAGCCACTAAATTTTTAGGTGTTTTGTTATGCAGCAATAAATAACTGAAACATACACAAAAGGAATCTCTGTCCTAAGACAAATTGGACTACTCACATTTCCCATAAATTCTTTTTCATTTTGGTCATGTTTTTACTTCCTTCTAGAGTGTGCCTATTGAAATCCTATACATCCTTCAAGATGTTGAGATATTAAGTACTGAGCAAAGTGATAAAGGTATCCTGTATTTCTACTATGTTTTGGCTTATCTTTCTTTACTTCTCACCAAGGAGAAAATCCCCCAGGATTTATGGTTGTCTCTATTTTCATTAACCAGCTGGAACTACAATACTGTATTATTATTTTACACCCAAGCGATTGTAAACTGTCGACATGCTAAGAAAACTGCTATTGTAGATGACTAAAGCTGTTTAGGAGTTCATTTTCTTCTTCAGCTATCTGCTCCTGTAATAGGTGGAAAATGGACCCAATGATAATAATTACAGCAATCATTTATTGAATGCTTGCTGCACTGTGTTAAGCCCTTTACCTATGTAATCCAGGTATTTCAACTCTCAGCATTCTGTGGTTCCTGAAGGTGGTCATCATCTAAAATCTACCATACTATTCTCCTGTTCTGGCTCCATTTATTTATGACTCTACTCACAAACCCCTTTGGTGAAATCTCAAAGTATTATTTCCCATCATGCAATTTCCAGTACACACTAAGATTGCAATCTACTTATGTTCTCAAAACTTAGGACTCCTTGGTTTGAGACGCAAGAGGATGGCTGGGAAAAAGAGCCTCTTACATATTCTTTCCTATGTTTATTATCTGGGTCCTGAGATAGGTACAGAGAGTCTCCTAGGTGATAAAAGTAATAATAATAATAATAATAATAATAATAATAATAGTAATCATTGGCCAAGGATTTTACTTTTTTTTCAAAAATATTTACTTATTTTTGAGAGGGAGAAAGAAAGAGAGAGAGAGGGTGTGTGAGCAGGGGAGGGGCATAGAGAGAGAGGGAGAGAGAATCCCAAACAGGCTCCACACTGTCAGCAGAGAGCCCAATGCAGGCCTGATCCCATAAACTGAGATCGTAACCTGAGCTGAAATCAAGAGTTGGATGCTTAACCAACTGAGCCACCCAGTAGATCCCAGCACTTTACTTTTTATCCACAGTTTCATTTAATGCACCCAGCACTTCCATTAAAGGTATCACTATCATCACAAATTCACAGATAGGAATGAAGATTTAGAAGGGTTATACTGTCCAAAATTAAATAAATTTCCAAGAAATTACATCAGATTTTGTCTGTCACTCCTGTAATCACCAGTATGAAAATTCAATTCAAGGAGCTTAATGGGTACCCATTCCATTCCATTTGCTCACCCAAGTCTAAGTGCCTCCAGGAACTTGCAACCCATCCACAATTCTACCTCCTCAGTTTTGTAGCCAAAGTTCCCTTGTGAGAGAATAAAAACAAATAGGAGAAAAGGAGTATATGGAAGAGCTGTATCCAATTTACCAAAAAATGATCCATTATATCTGCACTATCTTGCTACTGTAAACTAATATATAAAATGTACATGATTGTTAGACTTGTTCCTATTTGATAGTTGAGGAAACTAACACTAAGCAATGTTAAGCAATCTGTCCAACCTCACAAAGGTATCATGTGATTATGAGCAGAGTAATTAGGAGTGGACTGTGAGCTTATAATCAGTCTGTCATAATATCTCCTGGAAATGGCTTTAGGGAAAGGGAAATATAATGAAACAGTTTACATAAAATGGACATATCTAATATTTATTCTAAATAAAATTTCACATTTCTTGCCATTTGAATACAGGGACTTTCAATAACTAGAGTTATGTCTTGAGACTTTCAATATATAGAGAGATAACATGCATAAATGGACAAGTAACCACTTAAATAAATCAGCAGAAGTATATCTATAAAAGAAAAAGTAATTTCACAATTATGTTCCAACATAGATTTTATAATCTCAGGCTTCTAGCAGGAAATGAGAGGAATGCCCTCTCATTTTCCTTCAGTGACTGAGAAGTCCATGCCCAGCAACAAATGCTGTAATATACTCAGTTTCCTCAATAAATGCGACCCTTGTTGCTGCTTACTTTTCATATTAAAATAATTATGAAATTTATTTCATAATTCTTTCTATAAAGAAAACTGGTTTAATTTTTATTGAATACTTATTAAGGGACATATTAACTTTTCAAAATGAAAAGTAGTGAGGATGGAAATAAGATGAAATAGAAGGTATTTACTAACCCTAGTATATTTATGAAGAAAGACCATGGTACACCTCCTAATTATGAAATTAGGCTTTATTTAAATTTGCTAATGTTAATATATTTCATATAAAATTGAATCCTAAAGTATACAGTTCAAGGCAGCAGATAAAACTTTATTTGATCCCTCTAAAAATACCATGAATGAAGATAGAGAACATGGTAGCTACCTAGTCTGAGATCAGGTTGTAATTTTTAGATTGTAGCAATCAATCCCTTTATTTTCCCTTTTATAGTTTATTGTCAAGTTGGTTTCCATATAACATCCAGTGCTCATCCCCACAAGTGCCCTCCTCCATGACCATTACTCCCCTCCCCCCTCCCCATCAACCCTCAGTTTGTTCTCAGTATTCAAGAGTATCTCATGGTTTGCCTTCCTCCCTCTCCCCAACTATTTTCCTCCTTCCCCTTCCCCATGGTCCTCTGTTAAGTTTCTCCTGTTACACTTATGAGTGAAAACATATGGTATCTGTCCTTCTCTGCCTGACTTATTTCACTTAGAATGATACCCTCGAGGTCCATACATGTTGCTACAAATGGCCAGATTTCATTCTTTCTCATTGCCATGTAGTATTCCATTATATAAATAAACCACGTCTTCTTGATCCATTCATCAGTTGATGGACATTTAGGTTCTTTCCATGATTTGGCTATTGTTGAAAGTGCCTCTATCAACATTGGGGTACATATGCCCCTATGCATCAGCACTTCTGTATCCCTTGGGTAAATCCCTAGCAGTGCTATTGCTGGGTCATAGGGGAATTCTACTGCTAATTTTTTGAGGAACCTCCACACTGTTTTCCATGGTGGCTGCCCCAGTTTACATTCCTATGAACAGTGGAAGAGGATGCCTGTTTCTCCACACCCTCGCCAGCATCTATAATCCCCTGATTGGTTCATATTAACCACTCTGACTGGTGTGAAGTGGTATCTCAGTGTGGTTTTGATTTGTATTTCCCTGATGATGAGTGACGCTGAGCACTGTTTCATGTGTCTGTTGGCCATTTGGGTGTTCTTTTTGAAGAAGTGTCTATTCAGGTCTTTTGCCCATTTCTTCACTGGATTATTTGTTTTTTGGGTATGGAGTTTGGTGAGTTCCTTATAGATTTTAGGTACTATCCCTTTATTTGTTATGTCATTTTCAACTATCATTTCCTATTCAGTTGGTTGCCCATTAGTTTTAGCAATCAATTCCTTTTAAATATGTTTATTAAAACCATTCCTTCTTTTCCCAATATATCCTTTCATATACAAGTCTAGTCTTGTAAATCTGTTCACTTAGCTGGGTTTCTTAATATTGTGTAAAATACGCATATTCAGAGATGAGGCCACATTATCATTTCAAAGTTTTGGCCAGGAGGGAAGGATATAATGGACTGAATGTTTGTGTCGCCCCAAAATTCATCAGTTGAAATCCTAATTCCCAGTGTGATGAAACTAGGAGGTGGGGCCTTCGGTAAGTGGTCAGCTTTGAAAGTTGAGCCCTACTGAGTGGAATTAATGTTCTTATAAATGGGACACCAGAGAGTTTTCTTGCTCTCTTTCTACCGTGTGAGAATACAAGAAGTTGGCAATTTGAAACCAGAAGAGGGTTCTCATTAGAACCTGACATTGTTGGCATGCTGTTTCTGACTTTCACTTCCAGAAATGTGTGAAATAAATTTCTGTTGCTTATAAGCCACCTAGACTATGGTCCTTTGATATTGCATCCCAAACTAAGAAAAGGGATATATTTTAGAATCATTGGTGAAAAGGCTTCTATTTCTGGTAGTCTCTAGCAAATGACACATATATTCTCTCATATTTATATCTATAGCATAGAATTTGTAGGTAATAATTTAATTAAACAAAGTGATCCACACAATTTTCTTGATTAAAAATACCTTCTTGTAAGGAATTTCTTCCTTCATTAAGCTATACACACAAAGCCTCAATGTTTTAGTACTAGAAGGATAATCACTAGCTGGTGAGAAAGAGTTGGACTGAGTTATTCCACATCTGTTGTTTTGAATTATATTTTCTCTACCCTTACTTAGTCTACTTAGTCCCCAGACATACATTGCCATTTTTTTTTTACAATTCTTATTCAAGCATGGACATAGAATTTTTCTCTTTGTTGTTCTTAGCATGGTTTAAAAAGAAATAAATTTTCAACATTTTAAAAATACTAAAGTACATTAAAAAAGACACAAAAATAGAAAGTATCTGAAGCTTTGATGGGTTTCTGATTCTACCATAACTAGTTTATCTTCAGTTTACCATAGATGCATGAGTCAGTGCAACTGAGCTCAGACATTAAAAGAACCCTACAGCTAGGTCAGATGGAAATTCTGATCCATAAAATTGTGAGATAAATAATAATTCTTGTTTTAAAAACCAAGTTTTGAAATGTTTTTTATGTAACAAAAACTAACTGCATCATTGTTCAGTTATTTTAATTCAGAAGGTGAATTCCAATGTCATAGTAATCTTTTAGGTTCTATGAGCACATAAGTAGAGGCAGACAGACACACACACAGAAGGGACAAAGAGAGTCACTGAGAGAGAGAGAAAGAAAGAGAGAGAGCAAGAGTGAGTGAGAGAGAGAGAGAATCAGAGACAAAGAATTTACAGTTGGGCCTGGAAAATCACATACACTATCTTGCCAGTAAGTAATTCAAATATGGGAAGTCAGTAGTAATATAGAACATAACCCTGATCACCACTGACCTCAGAATTCATGTTAATCACTAGAGACTTTGTCTTAATATCTTATAACTATTTTTGCTAAAGCATTAAACAAGGATGTTAAGTGCCTTCTATCAAAGAACAGATCATTAACTGTCAAAAACTGCACAGCATCTATTCTAGTTGGTGTAGAAAATTAACTGTACTGAAACTAAATACTCAGTAAGGAAATTCCTCTGTGAATTTTGCATTTTTTTGAAATTTGTCTTTTTAATGTTTTTTTTTTTTTTGAAAAAGAGAAAGCACAAGTTGGGGAGGGGCAGAGAGAGGGGGAGAAAGGATCTAAAGCAGAGCCCAATGTGAAGCTCAAACTCAGGAATTGTGAGACCAGGACCTGAGCTGAAGTTAGACACTTAACCCACTGAGCCACCAGACACTCCTTAGTTGATATTGTGATAAAAATTATGATAGTAAATATTTTAAAGGCAATCAATGCAAAATGTTATGTTCGCTATCTAGTCAAATATTAAGAGGTCATGCCAATATTGAATTTTAGTCTGTCAACTTTAATTGTGGAAACTACTACAACTACATTCTTAATCTCTTTAGGAAAATTTCGAGTGTAAATACAAGGTAATTCTTGAACTATTATGGAAACAATTTCCTTTATATATTATTTCAGTTAACTATTCAAAATATCACAATTTTTAGTGTCTCTTTACTCAGCCTACTCCTTACCAGGAACATTTGACTCTCCTTCATTGTTATTATCATGAACATGTACTGAACAATGTTCTTTTGTTGTTTGATCTCTTGAGAAATAAGAGGAATGTAAGATGTCAAAGGTCAGTAATTATAAGATTCAAGTTAAATGTTTAATGACCCTATTATCATACAGAATTACTTAGGGTAAAACATGATAAATTATCAAAATTTATATGAAATACTACTACATAATGAAACAAGAAAATGTTTTGGTACAAAGCTGTTGCTTTTTCTCACTTTGCATATAATAGTGGGATTTATTTTTTTAATTTTTTAAATTTATTTTTGAGAGAGAGAGAGAGACAGTGTGAACAGGGGAGACAAGAGAGAGAGGGAGACAAGGAATCCGAAGACAGGCTCCAGGCTCTGAGCTAGCTGTCAGCACAGAGCCTGACACGGGGCTTGAACCCATGATCCGTGATATCATGAGCTGAGCCAAAGTTGAAGGCTTAACCAACTGAGCCACCCAGGTGCCCCTATAATCATGGAATTTATATAAAAGAACAGATTTTAACACTTGGTTTTCTGATACATAGAAGGCATCACTCCACGTTTTATACTCACGTCATGGCTTTGTGCAGGACAGATTAATAAAATAATCTATTGGGCTCCATCCTGCTAAAGATTGGATTTTTAAAAACATACCAACAAGGAAAGACTCAAATGTTAAACGATAAACTAAATTTTTATTGGACATCATATTTGTCAAATGAAGAATAAATAAGTTTATATCAAACATATAACATGTATATATATGTGAATACACACACAAATAAACATACATGTAAATATAGTCATTCAAGTAAATAACCATCAGTGTTTTTAATCTTCTAATGTGCTCCATATCATAGTGAAGACTTGGATTCTCTTGGTTATATCTGTAAAGCACATACTTTGGAAAAAATTTAGAAAATAAAAGATAGAGTTTATGCATTTGTATGAAAAAATAGTGATAACATAAACACAACAATGATTGATTGAGACATAAGATAGAAGAATGGGGGAAGGAGATTACCACTAGAGTAGAAATATCATGAGAAGCTTCTTCTTGAGCCACTGAAAAATTATCCTGCCTGGTTTGGGCATTCTACATAGGAGCTCAATGTTTAAATGTAAGGGTCAATGCATTAACAGAAGAAATCTTGGTCTTATTTTTGGACATCTAGGCTAACATGTAATTTAATAAGCTAGCATTAAAATGAAAACCTATATATGAGATCTTTTAAGAAGACTAGCTCCACTCAATATTGTATCTCTGATAATCACGTTATTTGGGTGACAGAGCAGAAATCATGATTTTGTCTTTTGGGACTCACAAAACACAAAATTAGGAGGCTAATTTAGTTTTGACTGTCAATTACTTAAAAATGGCATTTGATCAGAGTGTTTATTTTGTTATATAGTGGTGTATGTGTCTTTTTTGTATTTGTCCCAATTTATTCTAATTTTCTTTCCAGCCCTACTATCCAGAAATAAACAAATCATCATTTTACAAATTAAAGAGGACTATTAGGTAGATTCATGGAAGAAAATCATAGATGTCTTATACTAAATGTGATCTCATATACTAACTGGTTGAAGTCAATCCTTCTGTATTATGGATAGGACCAGATGTTGAGTGAAGCACTTATATCATACAGTGAATTAATGGTTTAAAAGCTATCTTCATTCCTACCTACCATGGGTATCATCCTATTAGGGCAAGGTGATGTAGTAAGAAAATGAAGCATCATAAACTGATAGATTTTAATTGGATTAGGTGAGTTTAGATACCATCTCTCCTTTGCTTAAAAATTGTCCATATAAATTTCTATACAATAATAATTTGATACAAAATAAACTCTAAATATTGGTAATTTTGTTGTAGAGTATAAGCAGCAGTCACTTGGGGCTTCCATTTTCTTATTTATATAAAAGAAGAAAAGAGCATTTAGTCTTCATGGTTATTTTCAGGAGGAAAATAGTGCTTTTATATCATTAGTTTATGGCATTCAATCTTGTTTTCAATTCTTAGTAATAAAATAACAAACCCAAAGTTTTCATCTTAAAGACAAAAGAACCAAAATGATGAAATAAAGGGAGGAGCCAAGATGGCAGAGAGGAAGGGAGCTCTGTAAACTTCGTCTGCCCCATCTATCGAACTGAGAAGGACATTACTCTCATCTGCAAGAGCAGAAGGAGAAAATACAGACTCCAGAAAGAAGACAACCTCAAAGATACATGAGTGAGTAAGTGCAAACTGGGGAGATTGGTAAACGGGCCAGCATGAGACAGGCAGGGGAGGTGGGAGCCCAAGCCCAATGGGGAAAGAGCGCGGAGCACGTGAGACAAAGGGAAGGGATAGAGAAACTGAACATGCTCATAGTACTGTCTCTGGGGAAGAGCTAAAGAACGTTTAACCATGCTCGGAGAGAGAAACTCTCACTCCATATATAACTGCTGGGTAGCCAAAATCCTGATCCCAGGTGGCACAAGGGAAAGAACAGCTTCCAGCCCTGTACCATCCCAGCTGGGAGTTGGCAGTCTCCGCGATGGCGCCAGGGACACTCACTTTGACCTCAGCTGTGAGAGTGGGAGCACACACCTCATTGCCACGGCGCATCTCACTTATAGCATTGACCTCGCTTATCCTGAATCCCGGGTGCCAACAGGGAAAAAATAGCCCCCACTCCTATGCGATCCCGGCAGGGAGTTGGCAGCAGTGGAGGCTGGGGCTCGTGCTTTCTGCTGCAGGAGCTCGCAGCTCATTTCTGTCAGCTCCCTGCACCTCGGGTAGCAGCAGCATGAGTCCCAGCCTGCACCAAGAGAAACTGCTCCCTCCCCCTAGCGATTGCTATCCCGGCTGGGGGCTGGGAGTCCCCAGTGGTGTCTGTGAGGGCATGTACTTCACCTCCTGCTGCACACCTCGCCTCAGGCAGCACAACTCACCTCAGGCAGCACACCTTGCCTCAGGCAGTGGCAGCATAAATCCTATCCTCAGCCAAGAGAAATTGATCCCTCCCCCTAAGAAGCCAGTTGCCAAAGCAAGTGCATCTCATCTGTGGTACCATAAAAGTGCATGGACTAGGACTTTGAACTGAGGTGGGCCTGGAAAATACAACTTGGCTCAGCTGTGGCACAAGGAGATCAGACTCATTAGAGTGGCCTACGGTGCTTAGTTCCAGTGGAGCTCGGTGTGCCGCCATTCTACTCTCTGCAGTCACCATCGCGGAGCCTCTGAGAGAAGCCCTGAGACCTACTACATCAAACCATGCCAATCGGCAAGTGGGAGCTGCTACTTTATTTTATTCTTTTTTTCTTCTTTTTTCTTTTTTTGTACTTATTTTGTATTATTATTACCTTTTTTACTTAAAATCTTTTAAAAAATATTTATTCCTGATTTTTCTTTCTCCTTTCTCCCACTTTTTTTTTTTCTTTCTTGCAAGCCAGATATATTCTCCTATATCTCACCCTTATCTCTCCCCTCAACTGGTCATACACTTTTAGACTGTCCATTGTCCTTCATTGTATCTGATCCCCTTTATTTTTTCTTTTTTCTTCTCTTCTTTTCATCTCTTTCCACTCCATTTTCTCTCTTTCCTTTCCCCTTTTAATGTGTTTGTTTGTTTGATTTGTCTGTGCATTTGTGTGCTTCTGTTCCCTCTGTGTTTGTCTGTCTGTTTTCCTTCTTAGGGCTACCCCAAGAAACAAGCCAAAGTGTGCATGACGGCGAGTCCCAAATATCGCTGAGTAGGCAAATAAAATATTCAAAGGCACAACAAGAGAAACTGAGAGACATCATTAAAAGAATATTTCCTTAAACAACAGACCCTGGACAGTCAATGAGCCTCCTTTAACAGAGCAATATTAACAGGTGCACAGTGCACAACCAGCTTTTTAAAGCTGACAAGAGACAGAAAACTAGCAAAAATGACAAAACGAACGAACTCTCCCCTGAAGAACCTCCAGGAAGAAGTCACAGCCACAGAACTGCTCAAGGCAGATCTAGACAACATACTGAATCAAGAATTCAAAAAACTTGTCATAAAATTAATCGCTGGGGTTGAAAAAAGTATCAAAGAAGCAACTGAGACAATGAGTAGGTGTGATGAATTAAAAAAGGCTATAAATGAGGTGAATAATAAAATGGAGGCAGCCACCTCAAGGATTGATGAGGCAGAGAGAAGAATAGGTGAATTAGAAGATATAGTTATAGCAAAAGAGGAAGCTGAAAAAAAGAGAGAGAAATAGATCCAGGAGGAGGTAAGGAGAATTCGAGACCTGATTGATACAATCAAACAAACAACATTCTTATCATAGGAATTCCTGAAGAGGAAGACAGAGAGAAAGGTCCTAAAGGGATACTATACCAAATTATAACTGAGAATTTCTCAAATCTGGGGAAAGAAATAGACATTCAAATTCAAGAGGCACAAAGAACACCCATAAGACATAATTTGAATTGACTTTTGGCATGACATATCATAGTGAAACTGGCAAAAATATAAAGATAAAAAGAGAATTCTGAAAGCAGCTAGGGATAAAAAGGCCCTCATACAAAGGAAAACCTATCAGAGTGGATACAGACCTACCTAATGAAACTTGGCAGGCCAGGAAAATGTGGCAAAAAAATCTTCAATGTGATGAATAGAAAAAACATGCAGCCAAGAATCCTTTATGCAGCAAGTCTGTCATTCAAAATAGAAGGAGAAATAAAGATTTTCCCAAATAAACAAAAATTGAGAGATTTCATGACCACCAAACCAGACCTACAAGAAATCCTAAGAGGGACTCTATGAGGGAAATGTTGCAAAGAATACAAGGTGCCAGAGACACCACTATAAAAATGAATTCTATGGAGAACACAATGACTCTAAACCCACATTTTTCAATAATAACACTGAATGTAAATGTACTGAATGCTCCAACCAAACGACACAGGGTAGCAGAATGGATAAAAAAACAAAATTCATCAATTTGTTACTACAGGAGACTCATTTTCGATCTGAAGATACCTTCAGGTTGAAAGTAAAGGGATGGAGAATATCTATCATGTGACTGGAAGCCAGAAGAAAGCCAGAGTAGCCATACTTATATCAGACAAACTGGACTTTAAAGTAAAGGCAGTTACAAGAGATAAAGAAGGACATTATATAATAATTACAGGGTCTCTCATCAGGAAGAGCAAACAATGATAATTATCTATGTTTCAAATTCGGGAGTGCCCAAATACATAAAACAATTAATCACAGACAGAAACAATCTTATTGATAAGAATGCTAATTGCAGGGGACTTTAATACTCCATTGACAGCAATGGACAGATCAACCAGACAGAAAATCACTAAAGAAACAATGGACTTGAATGACACATTGGAACAGATGGAACTGATAGATATATTTAGAACTCTGCATCCTGATGTTAGGAAATTCACCTTCTTCTTGAGTGCACATGGCACATTCTCCAAGATAGACCACATACTGGGACATAAAGCAGCCCTCCATAAGTATAAACGAATAGAGATCATACCACGCATGCATACTTTCAGATCACAATGCTATGAAACTTGAAATTAACCACAGGAAAAAGTCTGGAAACCCTCCAAAAATGTGGAGGTTAAAAATCACCCTACTGAAGAATGATTGGGCCAATCAGGCAATTAGAGAAGAAATTAAAATATATATGGAAACAAATGAAAACAAAAATACATCAATCCAAAATCTCTGGGACGCAGGAAAGGCAATCCTAAGGGGAAAGTATATTGCAATCCAGGCCTATTTCAACAATCTAGAAAAAGAACAAATTCAAAATCTAATGGAGCACCTACTGGAACTAGAAAGAAAGCAGCAAGAGCACCACAAAGCAAGCAGAAGAAAAGAAATAATAAAGATCAGGGAAGAAATAAACAATATAGAATCCAAAAATACAGTCGAGCAGATCAATGAAACCAAGAGATGGTTCTTTGAAAAAATAAACAAAATTGATAAACCTCTAGCCAGGCTCCTCAGAAAGAAAAGAGAGAGCACCCAGATAGACAAAATCATGAATGAAAAAGGATCTATTACAACCAATATCTTAGAAATACAAGCAATCATCAGAGATTACTATGAAAAATTATATGCCAACAAACTGGACAATCTAGAAGAAATGGACAAATTCCTAAATGCAC
Organism: Suricata suricatta; assembly: GCF_006229205.1. Taxonomy (NCBI): domain Eukaryota; kingdom Metazoa; phylum Chordata; class Mammalia; order Carnivora; family Herpestidae; genus Suricata; species Suricata suricatta. Next base: position 62,613,022 of record NC_043702.1, read on the forward strand.
ATGCACTACCAAAATTCAAATGGGAGGAGATAGAAAACATGAATAGACCAATAACCAGTGAAGAAATTGAATCCGTTATCTAAAATCTCCCAATGAATAAGTGCCCGGTGCCAGATGGCTTCCCAGGGGAATTCTACCAGACATTTAAAGCAGAGCTAATACCCATTCTTCTCAAACTATTCCAAAAAATAGAAATAGAAGGAAAACTTCCATACTCATTCTACGAAGCTAGCATCACCTTGATACCCAAACCAGACAGAGGCCCAGCCAAAAAAGAACTACAGACCAATATCCTTAATGAATACAGATGCAAAAATACTCAACAAGATACTAGCAAATCGAATTCAACAGCATATAAACAGAATTATCCATCATGATCAAGTGGGATTCATTCCTGTGTTACAGGGGTGGTTCAATATTCGCAAATCCATCAATGTGATCTATCAAATTAACAAAAGAAAGGATAAAAACCATATGATTCTGTTGATAGATGCAGAAAAAGCATTTGACAAAATACAGCACCCTTTCTTAATCAAAACCCTTGAGAACGTCGGAATATAAAGAACTTACCTAAACATTATAAAAGCAATTTATGAAAAGCCCACAGCTGATAACATCCTCAATGGGGAAAAACTGAGAGCTTTCCCCCTGAAATCAGCAACACAACAGGGGTGTCCATTCTCACCACTGTTGTTTAACATTGTGCTGGAAATCCTAGCATCAGCAATCAGACAAAAAAAGGAAATAAAAGGCATCAGAATTGGCAACGAAGAAGTCAAACGTTCACTTTTCACAGATGACATGATTCTCTACATGGAAAACCTGGAAGATTACACCAGAAGCCTTCTAGAACTGATTCATGAATTCTGTAACGTTGCAGGGTACAAAATCAATGTACAGAAATCAGTTGCATTAATATACACCAAAAATGAAGCAGCAGAAAGAGAAATCAAGAAACTGATCCCATTCACGATTGCACGAAAAACCATCAAATACCTAGGAGTAAGCCTAACCAAGGATGTAAAAGACCTATATGATGAAAACTACAGAACACTTATGAAAGAGATTGAAGAAGACACCAAAAATGGAAAAAACATTCCCTGTTCATGGATTGGAAGAATAAACATTGTGAAAATGTCATTACTACCCAAAACAATCTACTCATTCAATGCAATCCCCATCAAAATTGCACCAACATTCTTCTCAAAGCTAGAACAACCTATTCTCAACTTTGTATGAAACCACAAAAGACCCCGCATAGCCAAATTAATATTGAAGAAGAAAACCAAAACGGGATGCATCACAATCCCAGACATTTACCTCAAAGCTGTCATCATCAAGACAGTATGGTATTGGCACAAAAACAGACACATAGACCAATGGAATAGAATAGAGAACCCAGAACTGGGCCAACAAATGTACGGCCCATTAATGTTTGACAAAGCAGGAAAGAGTATCCAATTGGAAAAAGACTGCCTCTTTAGCAGATGGTGCTGGGAGAACTGGACAGCAACATGCAGAAGAATGAAACTAGACCACTTTCTTACACCATACACAAATATCAACTCAAAATGGCTGAAGGACTTGAATGTGACACAGGAAACCATCAAAACCCTTGAGAAGAAAGTAGGAAACAACCACCTTGACCCAACCGCAACAATCTCCTACTTGACACATCCCCAAAGGCAAGGGAAATGAAAGCAAAACTGAACTACTGGGATCTCATCAAGATAAAAAGCTTCTGCACTGCAAAGGAAACAATCAAGAAAACTAATAGGCAACCGACAGAATGGGAAGAGACAGTTGCAAATGACATATCAGATAAAGGGCTAGTATCCAAAATCTACAAGGAACTCACCAAACTCCACATCCACAAAACAAATAATCCAGTGAAGAGATGGGCAGAAGATATAAACAGACACTTCTCCAAAGAGGACATCCAGATGGCCTACAGGCACATGAAACGATGCTCAACATCCCTCATCATCAGGGAAACACAAATCAAAACCACACTGAGATACCACCTCATGCCAGTCAGAGTGTCTAAAGTGAACAAATCAAGAGACTATAGATACTGGCGAGGATGTGGAGAGACGGGCACCCTCCTACACTGTTGGTGGGAATGTAAACTGGTGCAGCCACTCTGGAAACAACTGTGGAGGTTCCTCAAAAAACTATCAGTAGAACTCCCTTATGACCTAGCAATAGGACTGCTAGGGATTTTCCCAAGGGATACAGAAGTGCTGATGCATAGGGGCACATGTACCCCAAGTTCATAGTAGGACTGTCAACAATAGCCAAAACATGGAAGGAGCCTAAATGTCCATCACCTGATGAGTGGATCAAGAAGATGTGGTATATATGCACAATGGAGTACTACATGGCAATGAGAAAGAATGATATGGCCCTTTGTAGGAAAGTGGATGGACCTTGAGGGTGTCATGCTAAGCGAAATAAGTCAGGCAGAGAAGGACAGATACCATATGTTTGCACTCATAGGTCTAACAGGAAAACAGGAGAAACCTAATGGAGGACCAGGGGGAGGGGAAGAGGGAAAGAGAGCTGGGGAGGAGAGGGATGCAAAACTTGAGAGACTATTGAATACTGAAAACGAACTGAGAGTTGAAGGGGAAGGGGGAGGGGGGAAAAGAGGTGGTGGTGAAAGAGGAGGGCATTTGTGGGGAGGAGCACTGGATATTGCATGGAAACCTATTTGACAATATACTATTTAAAATAAATAAATAAAATAAAATAAAATATGGAAGTGTGTGCCAGGAAAAAGAAAGCTGAAAGCATGTGCATGTAAATTTTTGCTATGTTAAACCCAGAAAACTTTTTAAAAATAATGAAATAATATTCATAGTAATTATAATGAAGTGAAATTCTTAGTAAGAAGCTACAAGGGCAATTTTTCAAGAAATGGATGTTCACTTGATATTCAAATTTAATGTCACTATTTGCTTACTATGGGCAAACTCAGGGAAAGACTATTTAGCTCACTTAATGATTCATATGGTTATCACTGGAAATTTCTTCAAAGGTCCTTGCCAAAGTTTCTTAAGTAGGCCATTTTTCATATTAAAAACATTTTATTATGAATATTTTGACCAAACAGGTAAAAATGGATCATAATATAACATGTCCATAATAAAATAACACCATGATTTATCATATTTTAACATTTTGCTATATTGTCTTAAGATTTTTAAAAATGGATATTCTTGTCTTAAAATGGATACATTTCAAAATTCATAAGTGAAAGAAGAAAGTTGCAAAAGGATATGTAAACTATAATATATATATAAACTTTAAAAACCCACAGTAACACTGATCATATTTAATTGATGTAACAGTGCATTTGTTCATTTATTGAAAATTGCTGTTTTTTTAGAGTCCGCTATGTTCAAGTTACTTTTAGAAGTACTGTAGACAATGAAAAACACATAATCCATAGTGTCTATTACCAAAGAACTTACAACAAATTAGGTAGGTGACACAAACACTATTAACGGTACGGCAATTTTGAAGAAAAATACATGCGTAAGGACACAAAAAAGTGTCTCATGGTTTTAGGAGCTGATGTATTATTTCTGGCTAGTGTGAGAAGAAGGCTTCACAAAATTCTCACAGTACCTGGTTGAAGAGGTGAGATTTTGGCTGGGTTTTAAAGGTGGTCTGGGAAGTGCACGTGTGAGGATGAAGGGCAATGACCAGTATGAAACATGGCTTTGGGAGAAGGCACTACGTGCTTTCCATGAACAGAGAGGACCATGGACAAAGAGGAGTCCAGGTTTAGTTGGTGCCCAGAGTGCCTGAAGAGGAATTGTGAGCATTTAGAAAAACAAAAGAACTGTGTATGCATTAGGGAAGTTTAAATTATGAAAGAAGGCTTGAACTCATTATGATAGACAATAGAGCATCATTTCAGTGGTTCTGTGCATCTCCTTTAAGCCTCTTCCCTGCTGTCCAAGGAAGTAGCTGGACCATTATAAGAAATGTGCTGGGAGATGCTCAGTATTTATAGTGTTAGTCTTGAACCATTCCACTTCTCCTACTTACATCTTTTTTTCTGCTTCACCTCTACTTCTGGTTCCACTAATAACTTGATACTTGATTCTAACCTTTGCTTCAATTCTCTCAGTTTCCCTGAGTTTTCTCTTTGGTGATACAATATTTGAGAAAAATTCCAGGAGTTCTCTTCCCTTAGACAGCTCTCTCTAGCACTCCCTGTTTGGTGCTATCAGGTCCAGGGTGTATGTTCATTCCAACAACTCTGTGCCAGAGTATCACTTCATTTACATCATTTTGTCTTATATTGGCTTTCCAGGTATACAATCCACCTGTCATAGTCTGGATTTGCCCATCACTTTGGTTTCCCTTGGATAATGAAACAGATAAGCAATGGGACTTACTACATTTATATTACTTACATTTCTCAAATGTGTGTTAATTAGAGCTCCTGTTGCACAGATTTCATGTGATCATGATGTAAATCTGTGATAACCAAGCAGTCTGGAGAGATTGGCACATTTAGACTGAATCACTGCTAAAATCCCATTTATATTGCTGGTCTATGTTTTAACAGCTGAAAGGTAGCTTTTATTTCAAAATGACAGCTCGGGTTTGTGGCAATTACTCCATCACTAGTCACATTAGAAACAATAAGAAAGTGAAAAATCAAGTAAATTGGCAACTGGCTTTCAAAGCAAATAGTACACTAGTCTGCATAAATAAGACAGATGCTGCTAAAATTTCAAATATTGAAATGGAAAAAAGTTTCATCTAACTAGAATGTGTGGTAACTTAGCCAGCATCCAAAACTCATTCCTGAAATAGTTTCTTCCAAATCAAAGCCTGAGGGAATGTGGAATCTTAAATTCTTCATCTTGTAAATAGCAGCCATAATAGAAACAAAGACTACTATGTTCATCATGGGCTCCCAGCAGGAAACTTTCTACGATATAGTTTCCATTATTACTTTTACTTTGTCTCACACTACTATTTTTCATTTGTCTTCTAATTCTGGTTTTCTCTTCCTTAAAATGAATTGGTACTTGAAAAGTGAAAATTGAAAATTGGGTGTTTCTCAAGAAATGTCCAGCAAAAATACCATTTATAAAGGTAAAAGGTAATTCATTCTAATTTTCTTTATTATGGATGCGAAAAGATTAATTCCTGTGTTAAGTATTTCCAGTAGATGGACACAGAAAGCACAAAATTAGGATTCATGAAAGGGTTTTAACAGATTGTGAACTGAGGAAAGTGTAAGTTAAACTTTGCATTTCTTAATTATGTGAGTTTTCTGTGTAGAGTCTCCATTATTTGTAAAATACACCTATGAAACAAACAATAAGCACTTAAGAAATCTAAACTATGGCAATCTGTCCTGTTGACATTTTATTTTTTAAAACATAAGCAAAGGAAATCTAATATTGTTCTTCAGCTAAATATAATGTTGGTTTCATTTGCTAGTAAAGAAAATACAGACAAAAATTGAAAATAAAAAATATATATAATATAATAAATATAATATATCAAAAGACACTTCCATTCTGCCCAAGATGGCCAACCTTGCACAAGAACAATAATGACATTGAGAACTAACAAAAACCAATACAAAATAAATCTGTCCAAAGGCATCTTAGACTCAGACATCCAAACAGTCAGAAATAGAGACGAGAGAGAGAGAGAGAGAGAGAGAGAGAGAGAGAGAGAGAGAGAAGTTGTGTGTGTATGTGTGTGTGTGTGTGTGTGTGTGTGTGTGTGTATGGGAAGATTTAGAAAGTAACTAAAGTAAGCTCAAATTTGCATGCTAATTTTCCCTTCCATTCATTTGCCTACTTTTAGTGTAGGACAGGTAACCAAGGAGCTGAACAGAAGGAAGCAGCTAAGAGGCTTAGAGACCAGTAGGGCTTTCAGTAATCTCACAATTCCGGGGAGGAAAAAGAATAGAATTCAGGGATATGAAAGAAGCCAGAATTTCATGCAAAGATCATGAAGAAAAAGGGTACTCACACAGAAATAAGACTCTTTTCTGGTTTGTACATCAAAAGAGAGAAGTAGAATATAATCGGAGTACAGAAAATAAAAATATATTACAGAAAAAGGTCATAAGAAATATACTGATCACAGTAAATATGTATTTACTTATATAATATAATATGTAATTATATTATATAATATAATCCCCCCACTAGAAAAGACAGAAGGAATGGATTAGAAATAATATTTGGAGAGATGCTGGTAAGAATTTTACCAACTACTGATTGAATTGATATTTACGCAAAAAAAAACCATACCTAGGAGTATCAGAGTAAAAATATTTAAAAACAAAGGCAAAGGTTTAAAATAAGCTAGAAAAAGAAAAGATAAATTCTAAAGGGTCATCATTAGGTTGACAGCTGATGTCTCAAACAAACAAACAATGGAAACCAGATGGCAATGGAATAGTATCTTTAATGTGATAAGAGAAAGTAACTGCCTCTCTAAAATTCAATATTCAGGGAAAACATTATTCAATACTAAAAGCAACTGAAAGATATCTCCAAACACACTTCCTTCTCCCACACCAATTTCTAAGAATTTGTCACCATCCATCAACACCAAAAGTGATATTAAGAAGAATTCTTTAGGAAGAAGAAAAACTAATGTAGACAGAAATATGAGAATGGAGGAAAGTAGAGAAGAAAAAAGTTAATGTTTGAGAAGAAAAAGATCAAATGATTACATCAATAAAAATAGTGACTGTGGTTTAAAATAAATGTTAAAATATATTAAAAATAAAAAACTTCATAATAAAAGCTTATTCCAGGAATTAACTAGCATTCAAATATTAATCAATGAAGTTGACTAAATTAATAATTTAAAAAGGAAAATTATTTGATAAAATGTCAACCCCTATTTATGATAAAAAGTCTTGAAAAGATTGAATGACCAAATAGCATAAAGCAATCGTAAGTATTTAGCAAAAACCTATACTAAACATCACACTCAATAGTTAAATATTTAAAGCCTTCTTCCTGAGATAAGGCATGAGATAAGAATGCCAGTTATAATTACTTCTTTACAATGTTGTAGTAGAAATTCTAGCCAGTGACTTAAGGCAAGAAAAAAAATGTGTAGGATGGAGGAAAAAAAGAGAACTGTAATTTTTCATAGACAACATCATTGTATATGTAGAAAAATTTTTAAAATCTACAGATGAATTTAGCCAGTTTCATAGATATGCAAATTATATCCCCCAAATCAATATATTACATGATAGCAATTTCCAAAAGTATTACAAAAGGCAATTTAAATAAATTTATCCTTTACAATAACATTAAAACCATCAAATACCTAGCAATAATTCTACCAAAAGATGTGGAAGACAGAGAAAATTGCATAGAATAATTGCAAAAAAAATAAAGATGACCCAATGAAAGAAAATCTATATACCAAGTTCATAATACAGAAGATTCAATCTTATTTAGATATAGTCTCACCAAATTGATACCAATTAAATGCAATACCCAAAATACTCCAAGCAAGGTGTATGTGTGAATGTGTGTGTAAGATGGAGAGACAGAGAAAATATTTGTTCTTTTATAATCTCTATGTATGGAGGTATTTTGTTACACCACAATAGATAACTAATATGGCAAACTAATTTAAAATTTACTACCTAATACTGGTGTGAAATCAGGAAAATCATATAAATGCTTTAATCCTTCATTCTCTATAACTGAAGAAGATATCTAAAGTCTCCTTCAGATCTAAAAACAATGTATGAGTTTTAGATAAATGTTTCAAAAGCTGAGGAATTCCTCAGCTGAATAAATAGTCCTTATACAATGCTGAGACATATTTCTCTCTAAGCTTTTATTTATTTATTTTTATTTTAAAGACAGAAAGAGTGAGTGGGTGAGGGAGTAGAGGGAGAAAAAAAATCTTAAGCAGGCTCCATGCTCAGAACAGAGCATGTGGCACTTGATTCAATGACCCTGAGATCATGACCTGAGTTGAAACTGAGAGTCAGTTGCTCAATTGACTGAGCCACTCAGGCAACCCTAAGCTTTTGCTGTTTGTTTGTTTTTTTAAATACCTTAAATTGAATGTCTTTGTAAGCAGGTAGGTCATATAAGACATTTTTCTATTTCAATATGTACTAGTATAATTTTTTTTTGGTAGTCTTAATTCTATCTTAGTGATAAAGCAAGGTCATCAGAGTTTCAAGTGTTCTATCTTCAAAGTAAATATATTGGACAGCATAGTGTCCTCACTGAAATGATTCAAGGATTTATTATCTAAGATAATGTATTTGTTATAATCATCAAAGATAATGTATTTGTTATAATCATCAAGGTTTTCCTTTAGTTCATCTATTTCCCAACAAATTTGGCTTACAAAAAAACCTCTCCCCAATAAACTCACAGTATTTATTAAATATATGGATTGTTCAGTAGGCACTTTGCCATATTCTGTCTTGTTTAACTCTTCAGATGTTTATCTCTTACCTCAAATTGTACAATCTTGAAAAAATTGTATGATCTTTGAGAGTGAAGTCCAAATTTTATGACTTTGTATCTTTCATAACACCTGGCTAAGTGCTACTTACATAAAAGCTGCCCAATAAAAATATTTAATGATAAATTTCCTTTCCATTAATGCTTAGTAGAATCTTTGAAAACTTGTTAGTAGTAGTAGTACTGGCTTCACAATTTAATTTGCATTTGCCCTATTAAAATCATCAGTAGATGAGAGCTAATTAAATATACATTTTGGTTACTAGGAGATAGTACGAAGGTATTTGTATCACTAGCTATAACAAAAAAAAATCCATTTCTGGAACTTGTATTTAATCAAAGCTCAAGATCTATTAATTTTGTAATTTTAAAAGGGTAGGCTTTCATAAATTTTAGTATTTACAGTCATGATATTAAGGAATACTATAGATCTAAATCTACCATTATGGTAGAATAATATCAAGATGGGTTTAGTTTGGTTATAGGGGTAATTTAAAAAAACTGTTAAATAAAAGAACACTTTTCATCATAATGTATTTTAAAATTTGTATTTATATTCTTCTAAATTCATTCTACCTCACTGGCTTCATTATGGAACCTTACAGGAATAATCATATTCACAATGGTTCATAAGTACTTTTGCATGGTAACAGACTTATCAAAATAAATGCTTGACAGATCAAAGCTGACATTAACCATAAAAAAGTGATGGAAACCACTGTCAGCTGTTTTATAATTAATATTAAAAACTAAAATTTTATTGAATTCTTTCATTATTTATTTATTTATTGATATTTTAGGAGATGTACATACCATCACGGAATTAGTTTTTCATTTCCTTTCTAATTCTTACCCTTTTGATTTACTTTTATTTCTTTATAACAATATTGATCTAAATCTTTAATACTATGTTAAATAGCAGTTGAACCGGTAGATGTTCTTATTTTCTCCTACTGTTACTGGGATTTCACTTAATATGTTTTCATTTAGCATTGAGTTTCCTTAACAATTAGAAAATTTTGTTTAAATTTGCTGACTTTTAAAAATATTAAATAGGGATTCCAGGGTGGCTCAACAGGGTAAACATCAAACTCTTGATTTTGACCCAGGTCATGACCTCACAATTTGGGAGATAAAGCCCTGCTTTGGGCTCTGTGCTGACAGAATGGAGCCTGGTTGTGATTCTTTCTCTCTCCCTCTATCACTGCCTCCTACCTGCTTCCATGCTCTCTCTCTTCCTCTAAATAAACTTCAAAAAATATTAAATACATGTTAAACATTACACAATGCTTTCAAAAATATTTTGAGATAATCATGTGATTACCTTCTTTCAGTTTATTTAGTTGCTATACAAAGCAACCTATTTCATAGAACATACCACACTTTATCACTTATTAATAACTATTTGGATTGTATCTATTGTTGCTATTACAAAGGATTCTGTCCTTAGCATGGATGTATATGTATATATTTTGGATCCATGTGTAAGAGGTTTTAGTGCATATTTACCTATATGTGAAATTGTTTGGTTACAAGTTAGGAGTCTCTTCAAACTGAATATGTAGTATCAAATGTAATGTAAATGTGTATACTTTTTTTTTTGGCAGCTCCCATCATCTGCAGGGAAAAAGCACGTATAATCAGTGTAATATTATACAAGGTCTTTCTCCCCTAGGCTACCAATGTTGGCTTTCACTATTTCTACTCCTCCCATTCCCCACATTCTTTCCATGCCACATTTTTTGTGGAATCTTTCATATTGCTCCTGGAATCCCCTACCCTCAACCATCTAGCTTATAGGAAAGAGAAGGTTTCTTTAACTCCCTCTAGATAGACACTATTGTTCTTCTTTATGCAATTTACTTTTGACCTTGCTTCAAAATCTTTTGCTTCCTTCACCTTGTTTCCTCTGATACTTGAATTTTGAGGTTCTACATCTTTTTAATGTGTTTTCCTTATGATAACTTGCAGTATCTGGCATATAGCAAATAATATTGTTGAATAAATGAGCAGATAACTGAATGAATAAATGAATGAATTTAAGAAAATTAGAGGTCTTTATAAAATTAGAGGACAGTAAAACCAGTGAAACAAGTGTATTTTTCTCACAAAGGGTGGGACTTGCCAAAGTTAAATTTACTGTTGCTCTTTAGAATTGTCTTTATTTTGTAACAAGCCCTTCTTCTGTTGAGTTTAGGTACACATATGTGTGTATATCTTCCAAATCAAGTTTTTGTCAAAATCAAATCAAATAATATAGTGAATGTTTCTAGGAAAAGCATTATATAAAAGTCATCCAAGGAATTACTATTTTTATACTGAAAATAAGTTTTGTTAGGAAAATTTGGGGTGTTCAACTATTTTGATCTCATTATGAATAGAAATTTGATCGAACATGTCAGTACTTTTTTTGGTTTTGTTTTGTTTTAGTAATTTGACTAAAACAAGTAGCTCCACATAGATTTATTCTGTGCCTACATACAACTACACACACAATTCTTAAATCCCTATCAATGCTCTCATATTCTGAGTTTTACAATCAGACTAATCAAAGTTTCCAAGATCATGAGGATCATGATGATCACATCACTAACAATTATCTAAAAATCACTGAGATTACATTTCAGCTCATTAGTATGAATATAATGAAGACTCTATTTAAAAACTTAAATAATATTAGTATTTATTATTCTATGTTTACTATTTGTACAATGGAAAAGTGAAATACAAGCAAGAAAGGGTTTTTTTCATTAATTTTATATTCTATTTTAATAATGAAGATAAAAAAAACAAGGATTGCTCTGAATAGAATTTCTGGGTAAGAGCTCAATCTTATAAAGGATAATTCTTACATCCACTATTCATGGATTTAATGGTCATTTAATGAACTGCAATCTTATGGATGCTGGCTGGAACAAGATACAAATAAAGTACATTGTAAAAACTTTGAGTTTACACAATAAGTAAGGCATAGTTTACTGATTTTTATGGCCTCTTTGAGCTTCATTAACAACTGAAGAGATGATGTAAATGAGAAACTTACTAAATTTACATATTGCTAAATCAAGGTATTTATAAACAGTAGCAACTATGAACTATACAGATAGCAAAGCCAGAAATTAAAATTTTCCATTTAAAACTTCTTGTAACTCTATGGGTATGTAGGTGACTGTTGCTTAAACAACCAACTCTTGACTTCAGCTCAGGTCATAATTTAATAGTTTGTAAGATTGAGCATCACTTTGGGCCCTGTGCTGACAGTGTTGAGCCTGCTTAGGATTCTCTCTCCCACTCCCTTTGCCCCTCCCCCATTCATACGTGTGTGCGTGCATGTGTGTGTGTGCGTGCGCGTGCGTACATGTGGGCTCTCTCTCTCTCTCTCTCTCAAAAATAAATATTTACAAACAATAAAATGTAGTGTCCCAGTCAGGTAAGAAAGTTGATATCAAATTTTCATATTTTTCATATAATTAATCATTCTTATAACAGCAATTCTTTAAAATAAAAAATTCCTTTGGATAAATACCTAGTAGCATAATTGCTAGATTGTAGGGTAGTTCTATGTTTAATTTTTTGAGGAACTTCCACACGGTTTTCAAGAGTGGCTGTACTAGTTTGCATTCCCACCAAAGTGCAAACGTGTTCTTTATCCTGATCCTCACCAATATCTGTTGTTTCCTGACTTGTTGATTTCAGCTATTCTACAGGTGTGAGGTGGTATCTCATTGTGTTTTTGTTTTCTATTTCCCTCATGATGAGTGATGTTGAGTATCTTTTCATGTTAGCCATCTGGATGTCTTCTTTGGAAATGTGTCTGTTCATGTCTTTTGCCAATTTCTTCACTGGATTATTTGTGTTTTGGAGTGTTGAGTTTGATAAGTTCATTATAGACTTTTTAAATCTTTATTTTTGAGAGAGAGAGAGAGAAACAGAGCATGAATTGGGGACGGGAAGATACAGAGAGGGAGGCACAGAATTTGAAGTGGGCTCCAGGCTCTGAGCTGTCAGCACAGAGCCCGACCTGGGGCATGGACCTGCTCACCATGAGATAGTGACCTGAGCGGAAGTTGAGACACTTAACCGACTCAGCCACCCAGGTGCCCTAGTTCTTTATAGATTTTGAATACTAACCCTTTATCAGATATGTCATTTGCAAATATCTTCTCCCATTCTATTGGTTGCCTTTTAGTTTTGTTAAAATTGCACTGGTAGGTTGTATTGCAGTTTCACTTAACAGTATATAAAATGCTGTGTTGTGACAGGTATCAACTATCGATTAGATACTGAATCAATTTTTCTTAAGCACTACTCACTGCTTGCTTTTCTTGAAGCTAGATCATTCTGAAAATTTCCTGTTAGACCTATGAGTGCAAATATATGGTATCTGTCCTTCTCTGCCTGACTTATTTCGCTTAGCATGACACCCTCAAGGTCCATCCACTTTCCTACAAATGGCCATATTTCATTCTTTCTCATTGCCATCTAGTATTCCATTGTGTATAGATACTCCATCTTCCTGATCCAATCATCAGGTGATGGACATTTAGGCTTTTTCCATGTTTTGGCTATTGTTGACTTGCTGCTATGAACATTGGGGTACATGTGCTCCTATGCATCAGCATTTCTGTCTCTCTTGGGTAAATCCC
>NC_043702.1:62626271-62634912 GCF_006229205.1 Suricata suricatta
TATATATATAAGAAACACAACAGATGAACACAGAAGAAGGGAAGAAAAAAATAAGATAGAAAGAAAGATGGGCAAACCATATGAGACTCTTACAGAGAACGGAGCATCACTGGAGGAGTTTGGGTGGGGGATTAGCTAAATGGGTGGTAGTCGTTATGAAGGGCACTTGTTAGGATGAGCACTGGGTGATATATGTAAGTGATGAATCACTAAATTCTACTCCTGAAACCGCAATTACACTATATTTTAACTAACTCGGATATAAATACATACATACATACATACCAATTATATATAAATAAATAAAACACAGGCAGACAAACAAAAAAGAATGAAAAATTTCCAACAAATTTTAGATACCACCAATTAAAAAAAGAATATGGAGCTTGCAAGTAATTTTCCAAAAGTAAGAGCTTTAATAAAGTTAAATATTACTAATAATAAATTCTTAGGTATCACAATACAGAAAAATAGTATCATCCTTTGGGAGCAGAGATATCAGAATATAATAAGTAAATAGTTATATTGCCATAGAACATTTCCTGTAAGAATTAGTGAAGTCATTGATAAAAGAACTATATTATAAATAAAGCAATAAAACACAACATTCAAACTTTTTTTGTACAAGTGATCAGACTGTAAAACGCATCTGAAAGCACAGCTTCTCTAGAATAACAGGTGTCACAATGATTTTATGTGAGAATCATCTCGGACGTTTAAGAAGCATGCAAAGCAGACTCATTCACAATTAAATATAGTAATCCTCCTAAGTGTTTTTAAAATGCAGCCAGGGGAGAGAACCAGGGCTTTGGAAGAATTAGAGGATGAGCTGAAAACATGTTCACTTAGGCCATCTCTGTCAACAGAAGAATCCAAGAAATAGGGGCATCTGGGTGGCTTAGTTGGTTAACCATCCAATTCTTGATTTCAGCTCAGGTCATGATCTCACAGTTTGTGAGTTTGAACTCTGAGTCAGGCTCTATGCTGACAGTGCGGAGCCTGTTTGGAACTGTCTGTCTGTCTGTCTGTCTGTCTGTCTCTCTCTCTCGGCCCCTCCCCAACTTGCATGACTCTCTCTCTTTTAGAAATAAACTTAAACAAAAATAATCCAAGAAACAGACTTTGAAGACCACTGGAACAGCACATTGGTTCTACTTGATAATAACTAATTAACTAACTAACTAACTAACTAATATTCTGAAATAAGCAATCTTTTAATAAAATAAGTTCAGGAATAAACATAAATCATGTGACTTAGTCCTTTAAGCAGAAGAGAGTGCAATGATATTGAAAATATCGGCCAGAGATAAAACAAGTGATTATGAAATAGTAAAAAAAGCTACCTAATATTGAGAAAAATTCCTTCATTCGAGGAAATTAGGAAGGGATAAAAGCCACCAGTTAAAGAATTTACAATTTGTATTGTCTAGTATGAGATAACCTGGAATTACACATTGCTGAGGTGCCCTGATTCCTACTCTCAAGGAATCAGAAAACAGAACTTTCAAGTTAGAATACCCATACACAATTTATATAAGACATGGTATTGTATATTAAGTACCATATCATATATATAATAGTATATATAATGTACTGTACATACCTACTTATATACACATGTAAGTTCATTTTGAAAAGATTAAACAATGATCTGTAGCCTTTGGTGAAGGTAACCTGTTGATAGGTTATTATGTATCTTTCATTATTATTTAAATATTATATTTAAATATTATGTGAACATATATTTAGCCACTATTTAAGTAACTGAAAAATTAGTTAATGAACTTTTGACTGATAAATAACATAAAAGTGAATATATCAGTATTGATTTTTAGGATCACTCCACATTCTTCATTCTGGGGTTTCTTTTTTCACTTTTATTTTTGGCTGAATATAATCAACATGAAATCTAAAACAAATGCTCTAATATAGATGGCAAAAATTTGATCAGTGGACATACTTCTAATTATAGTCTTGATTATGCCTTAAAGAATGAGTGATATTAGTATCTATTCCCTAAAAGCTAATAATAATGCATGTTGTGTGAGCCACACAATAAACGTCTTGAAAGCTGGAAAATAAAAATACAAGTTTTAAAATAATCATCTTGCTACATATAGGAGCACTAAGACTGGCAATAAAAATGACTGCTATAAAATGTATCTAATTTTTATGTATTAATAAAAGTGTGATATTTTTCTCAGATGGGGAAAGTATAATAACTTTAGGAATTCATAACCCCTAAAGTATATAACTCATTTCCTGATATTTTTGCCAAATGTCATATTAATAAAAATTCAAGGTTATGGAAATCTTTTTAAATTTAGATTTGCTTTAATCAATGGAAAAAATCTTCTGACCACATTGCCACTTCTCAATTAAAAAAAATGAATACAAACATTGCAAATCTGAGTTTAAGACTGAAGGTCTTAACCCTGGTTGGCTAATTGGGCATGTTTGACATTTGCTTTATTGCCTTGTTCTTTTTCACTTTGAATTTTTTCTTTAATGAAGACAAAATTCTTGACAACCACACTGCTCCAGAGATTAGATTTGTAGCAAAGAGGTCAAGTCTCCCTACATTTATATTTCTCCTAAATTCTCATCCTTTTAAATAACATTATCCATTCCTTACCCTGTCCATGGTAACTTATTTCACCTGCTAACCTCTGTCCTTCAGGGTGTTATTATTGAGGTCACTATTTCTTGTACTCAGAGTGTATATTTTATTAGTTTAAAATACAAGTTTTTTTAAAGGTTGCCTCTCAGATGTTGATAGGAGCAGGGACTGAATGGTGCCGTAAGGAGTCATCTAGTTCTTAAATTACTTCAAAGTTTTAAGTCTCTAAACCATCTCAGGAAGTTGAAAACATTTCACTGTTGACAGAGAGATTTGAGAGTTTCCTTGGTACTTTGTCTTCATCACTGTGGTATTCAGGTTTTTCAACATCTAACCTAAATAGACCTTTGGTCTCTTGTGCATGCATTTATTCATTCAGCAAATACTTGTTTAGCATTTACCACATTCTAAGACCTGTGCTAGACGGTAAGAATGCGAAGAATAAAAAAGGAAAAAAAAATCCCTACCTTCCAGGTGCTCATATCAAAGATCAAAGCAAGCAGAGTTTGGTGTACATTGGGATCTTGTGGGATATATTAAAGTTTTTGCATGTTATAAGGAAACAGAGAGAGGAAGGGAAGTGAGAAGCAAAATTTCCCCAGTGGAAATAAACACTAAGCCCAATTTTGAATTATTGGTAAATGTCAGCAAGCAGTGGGGAACAGTGCTTCATGTCTCTGCTGCCCTATTAAATACATGGCTCATGTCTCCTGCTGCTGATAGACAGCCCCAGATGGACTCATGACTCTGTTTACAAAGAAGTCATGCTTCTCTTGGCCTGCTCAAAGCCCCATACTGAGAGCCATGGGGAACTTGTTCAGGCCTATTCCCGTGGCATGTGGCATTCTTCTAATGAATGACTTTGACTCCTCTTGCCTGATGCAGCTTTCTTAGAATTGTGCCAAAAACTGAGAGAAACTTCCTTCCAAGTCTTCCTCCCCACCCCCTCTCTTTCTCAAGGCAGACTTACCATGTACCAAATGGTTTCTTTCTCATATCTTTTTCCTCCCTTTTATCGCTCACATTTGTTACCCTCAAAATACATATTTCATGACTAATCTTGCTTTGGCAAGTCCTTGGAAAATCTGGTTGAACACAGGTGGTACTAAGAGTGGTCTAAGGAAAATGAGGTTTGGGGATTGGCTGACTAGTTGCTTGGTAAGTGAAGAGGACACCATCCTGAGTGGTATTTGGGTATGGTTAGCTTGGCAAATGTGCTGTCCTAATTGCTGATGATTTCACTGAAAGTAACCTGGAAAAATGTACTGTTACAGGCAAAGCCCCATAAATGTGCAAAGATTCAGACATTTAAAAAATACAAGGACTTCAGAGTTGGTTGGTTATTGCCACACTGAATTGGCTTCTTACACAGGGATAATAAGAAACTGAGGAATGTTAGAAAGCAGTAACAGATCATGTGTGAGGGCTAGAGGTTCTCTTTGGTGGGTTACAAAGAGTGTTTTGTCTACTGCAGTGGAACAGGGACCCAGCTGGGGCAATAACTCATGACTTGATATTTGTTTTTTTAAGTTTATTTATTTTTTAGAGGGAGAGAGCATAAGCATGAGCAGGGGAGGGGCAGAGAGAGAGAGAGAGAGAGAGAGAGAGAAAGAAAAAGAAAGAAAGAAAGGAAGAAAGGAAGAAAGGACCAAAGGACAAAAGAACGAAAGAAGAAAGAACAAAAGAAAGAAAGAAAGAAAGAAAGAAAGAAAGAAAGAAAGAAAGAAAGAAAGAAAGAAAGAAAGAAAGAAAGAAAAAGAATCCCCTGCAGGTCCTGCAGGTCAGCACAGAGCTTGATGCAGGGCTTGAACTCACAAACTATAAGACCATGACCTGAGCTGAAATCAAGAGTCAGACGCTTAATCAACTGAGCCACCCAGCTGCCCCCTCATAACTTGATATTTAGATTCACATAGCTCCATAGATGTCCAAATATTTAGATAAAGGAGGTCCTTTATGCTGAATTCAGCTCTGGTTAGGATGGGCTGGGGGCAGCTGGATGAATGCTTCCGAGGATGTTGGCACTATCAGAGTTTGTGAAACTCTTCTTCCTAGTAAGAGGTAGGACATTTGCTGTGCTCGAAGATGCTGTAGAGGCTTCTCCCTCTCAAAGCAACAACTTCCTTCAGGATCTGTGCCTACTTCCTTCCCTGGCTGCCAGGTTGATAACTAGAGTTAAATCCTTATATCATTCAGATGAAGGAATATATGAGGGAGGAAAGATGGAATACACTAAAGGAAAATTATGAGCATTAGTTAGGATGCACTGGGACTGAATTCTAAATGTATCTAATTAATGGGGTTAGATGTAAGTTTAAGAAATCAAGGACTTATTCACTTGGAGGCACTTTTTAGGGGGCACAGAACTTAACAACCTGGCATTTTCTTTTGGGGTGGCTTCTAAAGGCCTGAAGAAGTTATTCCCCATGCTGAGCATAGTGAACATGCCTGAGTTGCACTGGCAGATGGTGTGCTGGGGTTAAACCTGTATGAATGTTTTAGTCTTGAAAGGAGATTGGTGGAGGTGGAAAATTATGGTTGAATTGGACAATCTACACAAGTGGGTGAGATTAGAAGGCAATAAAGTAAGTTCTACTGCTGTAGTATTAAAGAGCAGGAGGTTTAGAGTGATGGCTAAATCGAGCTCCACTACTTATAAGTCATAACATTGAGCAAATGACTTAACCTCTGTAAGTCTTCTGTTCCTAACTATAAAAGAGGGCTAAATATTTGGCACAGAAAATGACATGCAATAAAGAAGAGCTAAAGGATGTTAGTTATTATTGTTATTATTATGTCATTCAGTCTGCTAGCATTATATGGGTCATTTTATTCTGAAGATATTTCCTCTCGTTGGCTTTAGGAAATTAACTTCTATGATGTTCTTTCCCTTGTTTCACTGTTTACTTTTTGACCTTCTGTTAGTCTGATGTTCTATTAAATTGTTCTGTGTTTCATCTTTCCCTTTATATTTTCTACCTCTTTCTGTGTTTGCTCTTTGCTCTGAAAATTTGATTCCATCAAATTTTATCCCCAGTCCTTTCACAGATTTTCAAAGTATGTAATCATATTTCAAATTTCTAAGAGTTTTATTTTTCTGTGATCTTTCCTTTTTATAGAATCGCATTCTTGTTTTGTAGAAGCAATATATTCTTGATTTTCCTCTGGTGTTATATCTAGATATTTTTATATCTAGCTAGCTAGCTTGCTAGCTATTGACATATTTCCTGAAGTATCTGTTTTTTTCCCCTCAGTTTTTATGGTCTTTCATTTATTTTGGCCTTTTCTCATTCTATAGGTTTTCCTCAGCTCTCTAGTGATCCCTGACTAACCCCTTTTGTTTTTGCTAGTGGACATTGGTCTGCTTCTTCCCTGAAAGGCGAAGCCTGAATGAACTAGTGGACAAGAAATGGTAAATCAATTTGAGAGAGAGAATGAAAAGAGTTATTGTATTGTTTCTATGTAAATCTCAACAACAGATAATTACTAAAAATCATTACTGGATTAATTGCAGGCAAAGTGATAATAAAACTGCTTAAATGCTGAACTTCTAGAATGATTTGCATTCAGTCTATTTCATGAGTTTCTTAAGTTCTCATATCCTTTTAAGAAAACTGATACTAACTATTTAGCCAATAACTTAGAGTATGGCAGGGTAAGATTAGTGAGCATACACTCAAAGAAAAATCTAAGCGAAAAGATGTTTAATGTACATTTATGAGTTTAAAGCTAAAATGAAATACTTAAGATATCCACATATCATTTCTGGGATTTCTGACTATAAGTGACTTTTTGATCTACGGACTAAAAACAAATACCATCACAATAGTAGTGCGTACTAAAATGGCCAATAGATTTGTCTTTCACAAGTATAAAAAACAATAGTGTTGACATTATTATATTCATCTATATTTTCACATGTGTACTCTTTATATTATTTTAGAACTTCTTGTATAATCAGTGTATTTAGTATAAGCTTTTTAATGTGAGGAGGAGCTTTGCCATATAAAGAGAAATCCACTAACCAGCTATATCATTATCACCTAGAAGCTTGTTAAAAATGTAGACTTTAAGCCCCTTCCAGACCTACTGAATCAGAATCTGCATTTTAACAAGGTCCCCAGGCAATTCTTATGCTCATTAAAGTCTGAATCAGCAGATAGGAAAGAGAATCAACTTGAGAGTCATTATTTCTCATTCTAGAACTGGTTGTTCTTTTTGATATGTTTCATGTTGAAAATCACACTTCAAAATCTTGGAAGCTTTGGTATAACATATTCATAAAAAAGTTAAGGGAAGAACACTGAACAGCATTTCATTTCATATATTTGTATGAAACTTCATGAACTTAAAAATAGACATGTACTGGAAAGCTATGGTAAGATAAGGGCCAGAGAAAATAACTGGCATGGTCATATTAGAAATGACAAAACTAAATCAGAGATAAGATGTAGTAATGGTGGACATTTTAACTAGGCAGACAGTTTCTGGATGATTCAGTGTAAAAGCAGAGTAGCTGATAAATTTTTCACTTTAATTGATGGCAATGTCGATTTTACCACTGAGAAGGAAGAACAAGTGACAAGAAGTTTTACTACTGTTGTCCCAATTTTAACCATCATGGAAGAGCCAACTGATAAATTGGAAATAATAGGATGTTGCAGAAACAGTTAGCTGTTTTAGTTTTTGATAACAAGGGAAATCAAGGCACAGCCAGACTGACAGGATAGGTTAGGGGAAGTAAATTAGAAAAAAAATTGAAAGAATGTTAGATTAGGTCCCTTACCCAAGTCTCTAAAAGAAAAGTGACCAGAAGAGAGCACTCCAAAAAGAATTCACTTATAATTCCAATGGAAAAGGAAGAAAAACATAGTTGATAAAACCACTGGAGCCAAACAGTAAGCTTTTCAAGGACATAGACAGAGATGAGGAGCACTTGGGTGGCTCAGTTGGTTAAGCATCCAAATCTTGGTTTCGGCTCAGGTCACGATCATGGTTTCTGAGTCTGAGCTCCACATGGGGCTCCATGTTGGTAGTGCAGAGCCTGCCTGGAATTCTCTCTGTCTCCCTCTTTCTCTGCTCCCGCTCCCCCACTGTTTGCTCACTCTCTCTCTCAAAATAAATAAATAAACATAAAAAAAAAGACAGGAGAAGATACGAAGAATCCATACATGGATTAATTATCTCAGAATAATGACAGAAAAGTTCAAATCTAGGAAGTTGCAGGTCCGTAAGTGTTGACTTTATTGTGGAGATTTTTGTATAATCTTATCCAGGAGATGGAAGCCAGATTGCTCACCTCTTACTTTCTCTCTTTTTACTTGCATTATAATTATTTGCTCACATTTGTCTCTCTCACTAAACAAACTGAGGGCAGAAACCAAGTCTGATTAATTTTTTATTACCAGAATACAGTAGAAAGTAAAAACTCATTAAAGGAAAAACTTGTTGAACTCTGCTAAATGAATGAAAAGAAGAATAAACATTGGAGTTTACAACTGCTATTATGAAAGGAAAATTATCCCTCTGGCGCCTAGGTGGCTCAGTTGGTTGAATGTCTGAGTCCTGATTTCAACTCAGGTCTTGATCAAGCCCCATGTTGGGCTCAGCATGGAGCATGCTTAGGATTTTCTCTCTCTCCCTCTCTCTCTGACTTATCCCTGCGTATCTTCTCTCTCTCTTTCTCTCTCTCTCTCACTCAAAATAAATAAATGAACTTAAAAAAAGACATTATCTCTTTAAATATATGTATTTTTTTGCTTTGTAGATTTATTTTTTATTTTTATTATTTTTTAATAATAGTTTATTGTCAAATTGGTTTTCATATAACCCAGTGCTTCTCCCCACAAGTGCCCCCCCTCTGTGACCATCACCCCCTTTCCCTCTAGTCCTCCCCCTTCAGCCCTCGGTTCGTTTTCAGTATTCAATTGTCTCTCATGATTTGTGTCCCTCTCTCTCCCTAACTCTCTTTCCCCCTTTGTCTCCCAATGGTCCTCTGTTAGGTTTCTCCTGTTAGACCTA
>NC_043702.1:62635012-62673562 GCF_006229205.1 Suricata suricatta
TGATTAGATTACTTCACTGGTTATGGGTCTATTCAGATTTTCTCTCTCTTCCCATTTGAATTTTGGTAGTACATGTGTGTTTAGGAATTTGTCCATTTCTTCTAGATTGTCCAGTTTGTTGGCATATAATTTTTCATAGTAATCTCTGATGGTTGCTTGTATTTCTGAGGGATCTGTTGTAATAGATCCATTTTCCTTCATGATTTTGTCTACTTGACTATTCTCTCTTTTCTTTCTGAGGAGCCTAGCTAGAGGTTTATCAATTTTGTTTAATTTTTTCCAGAAACCAACTCTTGGATTCATCTGTTCAATTTTTTTGTGGATTCTATCTTGTTTACTTCTGCCCTGATCTTTATTATTTCTCTTCATTTGCTGGGTTTGGGGTGCTCTTGCTGCTCCCTTTCTAGTTTGCTTAGGCACTCTGTTAGGTTTTGTGTTTTTGCTTTTTCTAGTTTGTTGAAATAGGCCTGGATTGCAATGAACTTTCCTCTTAGGATGCCTTTGCTGCGTCCCAGAGAGTCTGGATTGTTATATTTTCATTTTCATTTGTTACCATATATATTTAATTTCCTCTCTAAATACCTGGTTCACCCAGTCATTCATTTTTAGTAGTTTTTAACCTCCACATTTTGGGAGGTTTCCCACACTGAAATACCACTGCATGCCGATCAGAGTGGATAAAAAGAACAAATCAAGAGACTACTGATGTTGGCGAGGATGTGGAGAAACAGGCACCCTCCTACACTGTTGGTGGCAATGTAAACTGATACAGTCACTCTGGACAACAATGTGGAGGTTCCTCAAAAAACTATCAGCAGAACTCCCCTATAACCCAGCAATAGCAGTGCTGGGAATCTCCCCAAGGGATACAGAAGTGCTGATGCATAGGGGCACATGTACCCCAATGTTCATAGCGGCACTTTCAACAATAGCCAAATCATGGAAAGAGCCTAAATGTCCATCAACTGATGAATGGATCAAGAAGATGTGGTATGTGTGTGTGTGTGTGTGTGTGTGTATAATATGTATGTATATATGTATGTATGTATATATATAATGGAATACTACATGGCAATGAGAAAGAATGAAATCTGGCCATTTGTAGCAAAATGGATGGTCCTAGAGGGTGTCATGCTAAGCAAAATAATTAGGCAGAGAAGGACAGATACCATATGTTGTCACTCATAGGTCTAACAGGAGACACCTAACAGGAGACCATGGGAATAGGAAAGTGGGGAAAAAGAGTTGGGGAGAAGGAGTGAGGCAAATCACAAGATACTTTTGAATGCTGAGAACAAACTGAGGGCTGTAAAGGGAGGGGGGAAGGAGAAGGGGAGGTGATGGTCATGGAGAGGGGCACTTGTGGGGAAAAGCACTGGGTGTTATATGGAAACCAACTTGGTAAGAAACTATATAAAAATCAAATTTTTTATTATTAAAGCACTTCTATTATTAAAAATGACTTAAAAACCTCCCACTTGATTTTAAAGTAAACCAGTGAGACTTAAGAATTATTTGTAAGGGATTTTAAATAAATAATTCAGTGGTTTAATAATATTATGTAGATAGCTAGAAGCCAAAATTAAAAGTGCAACAACACAAAAAATTATCTAGTAAAAATGCCCACTAAGCTTCTCCATGTGTGTGATAGTTTATACTGTAAAGTGATTTTTGCTCCTAATGCTTGAAAAATGTAAGTTATCTTGACTTGTGGTTGTTTTAAAACAGTATTATAGGGGCGCCTGGGTGGCTCAGTCGGTTAAGCATCTGGCTTCGGCTCAGGTCAGATCTCATGGTTTGTGGGTTCGAGCCCTGCATCAGGCTCTGTGCTGACAGCTAGCTCAGAGCCTGGAGCCTGTTTCAGATTCTGTATCTCCCTGTCTCTCTGACCCTCCCCTGCTCGCACTATCTCTCTCTGTCCCTCAAAAATAAATAAAAAGCATTAAAAAAATTAAAAATAATAAAAATAAAACAGTATTATATATTTATATAAATAATACAAATGCTAATATCCCCGTTTCTAATAGAAGACTAAAGTATTTAATCTTACCATTTTATTTTACTGTAGCAAGCTATTCAGTTTCCTAATTGTTCTTATTCATGATATTATATGGTATGCAAAACAGAAATATTAGATAAGAGATCTTTAAATTATAGCCAGGGCCAAATCCAGTTGTGCTTTGCTTCTGTAAATAAAGTTTTAATGAACAGAGTAAAAAACAAAACTATCAGTAGAACTCCCCTATGACCCAGCAATAGCACTGCTAGGGATTTACCCAAGGGATACAGAAGTGCTGATGCATAGGGGCACATGTACCCCAATGTTCATAGCAGCTCTTTCAACAATAGCCAAATCATGGAAAGAGCCTAAATGTCCATCACCTGATGAATGGATAAAGACGATGTGGTATATATACAATGGAATACTACATGGCAATGAGAAAGAATGAAATCTGGCCATTTGCAGCAATATGGATGGACCTCAAGGGTGTGGTGCTAAGCAAAACAAGTCAGGCAGAGAAGGACAGATATCATATGTTTTCACTCATAGGTCTAACAGGAGAAACCTAACAGAAGACCATGGGAAGGGGAAGGGTGAGGAAAGAGTTAGGGAGATGGAGGGAGGCAAATCATGAGAGACTCTTGAGTACTGAAAACAAACTGAGTGCTGAAGAGGAGGGGAAGGGAAGGAGGGTGATCATCTTGGAGGAGGGCACTTGTGGGGAAGAGTACTGGGTGTTATATGGAAACCAACTTGACAATAAAGTATAAATAAAAAAAAGAAAAGAAAAAAAAGAGAAAGAAATAGAACATTGTTAGCACTTCAGAAACCCTACTTGTACCATCTTTCAGTCACTACCCTTTTCCTTCTCCCCAAAGGCAACCACTGGTGTCACTTTTAACATAATAATTTCATTTTGCCTATTTTTGAACTACATGTAAAGCCAATTATACAGTAAATATTCTTTTGAATTTTCAAAAAAAAATCCAATGTGTCTGATATAAGTATGGCTAATCTGGCTTTCTTTTGACATCAGTAGCATGACAGATGGTTCTCCATCCCCTCATTTTCAATCTAAAGATGTCCTCAGGTCTAAAATGAGTCTCTTGTAGGTAGAATATAGATGGATCTTGTTGTTGTTTTCCATTCTGATACCATATGTCTTTTGATTGGTGCATTTAGTCCACTTATATTCAGAGGATTTAATATCATTGTGTTATCTGAAAGTTTTGTGCTTGTAGTGATGTCTCTGGTCCTTTGTAGTCTTTGCAGCATTCCACTCACAGAGCCCCCCCTTAGAATCTTTTGCAGGGCTGGTTTAGTAATCATGAACTCCAGTTTTTGTTTGTCTGGGAAGCCTTTACCTCTCCTTCTATTCTGAATGACAGCCTTGCTTCATAAAGAATTCTTGGCTGCATATTTTCCTATTCAGCACATTGAAAATTTCCTGCAATTCCCTTCTGGCCTGTCAGATTTCACTGGACAGGTCTGCTACTACCCTTAAGTGTCTACTCTTGTAGGTTAAGTCCTATTTGTCCCTAGCTGCTTTCCGCATTCTCTTTGTATTTTTCCAGTTTCACTATGATAGGTCGTGGTCTATTGACCTGTTCTTGTTGATTTTGAAGGGAGTTCTCTGTGCCTACTGGACTTGAGTATCTATTTCTTTCCCTAGATTAAGGAACTTCTCAGCTACAATTTTTTCAAGAAAACTTTCTGCTACATTCTCTCTTTTTTTTCTAGAATTCCTATTTATACAGATATTATTTTGTTTCACTGAATCACTTAGGTTTCTCCCCTCACGGTCTAGTAATTTCCCTTTCCTCTTTTTCTCAGCTTCATGATTTTCCATAATTGTTTCTTTTATTTCACCTGCTTTTTCCATCCTTGCTGTCATTGCATCTGGTTTATTTTGTATCTCATTTACAGCATTTCTAAGTCGTCATAATTATTTCTTAGGTCTTGGTTTCTGTAGCAATAGTTTCTCTGCTGTCTTCTATGCTTTTTTCTAAATTCTTGTGCAGATATATTGTTTGTATCAGTTTTGAGCAATTCTCTGGCTGTTGTTTTTTTCTAGAATTTCTTTTGAGGAGAATTTTTCTGTTTCATAATTTTGGCTAGGTTTTGGCCTTTTATGTGTTTTAATAGCTTGTTATGTGTCTTGCCCCTCTAAGTACTAGTATATTAAAGAGAGTCATACACTGTTTAAGGCTTGGCACTTCAGGAAGTGTTTTTGGAGTGTGCTGTGGTCTTTGACTGCCTTATCTCATTGCTCATAGTGGTACATTGGACCTTCCACCAGGTGTGCTTTGATTTGTTCATTGAAGTAACCATACAAAACTGCAGGAAAGTTGTCTGTTGCTGCCTGGGACCAGCACCTGTGCTGGTTTGGTGGAGAGGCCATCTGGTTTCCCCTTGTCCCACTCTGGTAGATAAGTTGTCAGGCACAAAGGGGTGGGGTTTGGTGTAAGTGGGTCCGGCCTGCACTGGGGGCTGCTGCCCTGTTCCCTGAAGCTCCACCATATTGATGTTGGGGAGAGATTTAGTGATACCTCAATCTCTCCTCCCCTCCCTGGACCAGGTGTCTCAAGCCTCACTGTGCAGGGAGCCCTGACAGAGTAGCACTGATGGGTGGCTTGTCTTGTTCCAAAGGACCTCCTAGGTGCTCTGCTGGGATTCAAAACCTGATTGTCTTAAAGGATCCTGCTCTGTGCAAACTGGGTTCTGGTGTAGCACTCGTCTGCCCAGCCGACAAAGGACCCCTGGCTGGTTCCTGTGGGGTCTTTTTCTTGGTGGGGAGCAATATACCCTGTTCCCACAGTGCTCGAGGGAAGGGGCTGTTGTCTCCCAATGTGCTCCTGAGATCTGGACCGCGCCCCAGGGCTGGCGCCCTCCCTTCCAGTCATCGACACACGCGGGGTGGGGGTGGCTCCAGTCCAGAGAAAGTCAGGCAACTCTGAAAACAATCTTTCACTCCTAAGGATGTTTGCAAAGTTGAAACTGTCTTTCTCCATATTTTTTGTTCTCCAGTCCGTGGTCCAGAGAGGTTTTTCTGTTGTCCAAACACAATCCCACACTTCCACAGACCCTCTTTCTCTTCCTTTTGTCTCTCCACACAGAGGGATCCCTCCTCGTGTCTACATCCCCGTGTTATCTCTCCCAATTTGCGAACATGCATCCCTGTTCCACCAAGCTGTCTCCTTCCACCTGTGGAGACTTTTGTCTCTCCGTAGGCCGTATTCCTGGGTATTCCAAGTGTTCTGACCTTGATCCAGATGTGTTGACTGGTCCCCCTACTTCTCTGCCTTCTCAACTCCTCCTCAGAAACTATGTGAACTTCAGAATCAGCTTAGTTGTTATGAAAAAGTTACTGTTTTACGGTAAGTAATTAAGTAAATTTTTAAATTAACTTAATAAATTGATATCTGTACCATGCACAGTTCCTTTCCAAAGTGCTCTACCTTTCCCTTTTAGAAGAAGTATTTTTGCTGAGATGTACTGCTGCTAGGCTATCTTACCATTCTCCACGGCTCTTCACTTTCCCACCATAGGACTTCTGCTTAGTCTTGGCTGATGTTGGCAGTTTTTAAATGTATTTTGGAGGCTTTGATTACATGTCCTCCAGTTCTACACAAGATCAAAGTTAAAGCTTTACTTTTATTTTTCTTGTTGCATTTTGGTGATTCCAAGAACAATAGAGAGTTGGCTAATACCACCAATTTATACCACAATTCTACCAATTACCATGATTAACCTCTCTGAGAAATTGTGAAATGAGCATAAAGGGAAGAAGATGAGGAATAGTATGTCACAAATTGTAAAGGGCTGAGATTTGACTTACTTATAAACTGGTAAGTTAGCTTGCCATAGAGTCATGCATGGTACCAGGAGACATGAACTTCCTGGGTGAGAGAAAAAAAAATTCTGCTATTCATAGGAAAAGGTATATACAGATGCATTTTTATATCAGTTTCTTGAGCCCCATTTGCAACAAATGGACCCACACAGATACCTGTGCACACAGTGAGTTAGGTAACACAAGATGGACAGTGAGTCTAACAAACACTGCTTTAGAGTACCAATAAGCAAGCCTGCTCTTTTTCCCAGAAGACATTACTTCAGCCTTAAAAGTCACTTGCTACAAACACAATGCTGAGAAATTACTTAAGTAAAAGCAGTTAGAACCCTTCATTCTTACATACCTAGCCAGGTATGTAGGATATGCAGGAGAGATCCATGGAGGAGTGTATCCCAAAAATGTCATTTTGATATTCAAAATATGAAGGAAGCAAATTCTTTTAAAAGCCAAAAAATGTAAACAATGTCATTCTAGATAAATATACATATTATATTACTAAAATGTTTTTTGTGAGCACTAAAATAAAAAAGATTACTGAAGAAATGAGTTTACTATGATAAGCTATGTGGAGTTAAGAGCTTCTTCTCAGAAAGAGTTTTATTTTTTGCAGGGCAAAGAAATTTGGCAGGCATAATATATTTGTATTTTAGAAGATTTCCTTATGAAAAACTGAAACAGCATATAATGGCAGGTTTGTACCTGATTTAATAAAAATATGATTATTAAAAAAAGGATATTGCTTAATTAAACAATTTAATCCTAAATAGGTTAAACTGTGAGAAGAGAGAGGTTAATTGTGAGCATACCTCTTACCAACAAAAGATGATTTTTCCTTTAGTTACATTATAAATAATATCTAAAATGAGATAGCAGAAATACTATTGTATTATAACACTATTTTACCTTATTATAATTCATAAAATCACATCTTGCTTATTATAATTTTAGCCAACACATTTTAAGAATAATATGCAGAATAGACAGAAAATAGAAACCAGTTTAGAATTTTCATATGAAAAGCGCTTGAAGGAACTAAGTATACTTAGACAACAAAGAGAATAATAGGTCTATTTCAGAAGAAAAATTAAAGTTATTTTTTTCGGTCACTGAGGATTGAGCCTGTGTCTCTAAGTAAAAGATAATGGGCTGACAAGATTGAATTCAACATGAAGAAAAACAAAATCTAGCAACATGCCTTGTGATGGAATTGCATTTGAGATAAAGTAAATTCAATCTAAGGATGGTTCCTGGCTTTGTGGGTCCTAAAGTTTTTGCAGTTTGGGGGGCTGTCTTTAAGAAAACAACCAGAAATATATAACTGGAATATGAAATAGGTACAGAAGTAAATATTTATTTAGAATGAGAAAATGTCCAAGAGCACATATTTTTAAAAGATGTCAAATACAACAAATATTATAAAATCCAAAAAATTATCTAATTTTTAGTAAGTTAAGAATCTGATATGATATTATTCTATATTATTCTATAATATTCTCTCCCCATATATTTTTGACTATATATACTCTGCATCTTTTTTGAATAATAATCTTATCATTCTGTTAGGTATTAGATAACAGTTTTTTTCTCTGGCAAGGATAGCTAGTTTATCTTAAAATTATAATTTAGAAATGTTTTTTTCTGGAACGCCTGGGTAGCTCAGTTTGTTGAATGTCTGACTCTTGGTTTCGGCTTAGGTCAATGATCTCATGGTTTTGGGTTTGAGCCCTGCACTGTGCTCTGTGTGGAGCCTGCTTGAGATTCTCGCTCCCTCTCTCTCTTTCTTTCTCTCTCAAAATAAATAAATAAACTTAAAAAATGTTTCTTTCAGCTTCATCTCTCATTAGTAGTACTGCTATATTATTTGCAACTCAAGATTTCTAAATCTGTGACTATATAATTTCTAATCTCATTTTAGCACCTAGTCTTGAGTACAGTTTCCAGGTGGATCTTTAACTTAGGTTTAAAAAACTCAGCCTTTTTGAGTGTAATTAGGTACTTCTTATAGTAACGTAGAAATCATTGCCAACATCTTTGAAGAATCAAAATATCCACAAATTAAAGGAAATGTTCCTTTTAATAAAACACTGTTGCTCATTTTAAGTGACATTGTTTTAGATCATTTCCTTTGGTTATCACATCTAATTGTTTTAATTCTGTAATCCAGGAAAGCCTTGTTTATTGTTCCTATGGATTGTCTTATTATTTTTCTAGATCACTTTAGTGAAATATGAACAGCTTTAAAGAAAACAAGTCAGAGAAGAATGGAAAAGATTAGAGTATGAGAAGGATGAGAAAGGTAAAGCACATAAGACAAATCCTTAGGGTGGACAGAATATTATTCAAAGAAGGAAAAGTATTACAAGCAGAAAGAAATTCACTGATGAGATAGAATTTTAACAGTGTTATCAATTCACCCAAAGGACTTTTCATCCAGTTACTGACAGGAAAGTTGTATGCATTTTTCTGGGCTGCCTGGTCTCCTCTGCACCCAAAGGAGTGTGCATCCTCGGCTTTGACTGTGAATAACACGGTATCATTTTCCACCTCAGAAGCGGCCGTCTTGTGTGCCAGCTAGTTCAACATCCCATGGTAATAGCATACAGTACAGCTTAAACGCAGAAATGATACAAACACATGCTTTCTACAGAAGAATATTCCTCATCTGTGAATAAGTGACAAGGGTCTTAAAAAAAAACCACAATACTGCAGCACATACAAGATTTTAGCTTACTTTTCCTACTTGGGCAATTACAGAACTTTTTCCTCCTTTTTGTCAAAGAATTTGGATCTTCCATACCCCCATTCTTTTTTTTTTCCCCATGGATTTGTGTGTTCCTTTGTCATCCACACTGTTCTTTGTGACTACCAGAAAAAAAATTATCTTGACAGTTTCTAACATCACATACAGTTTGGGGAAAACAAAAGTAGCAATCCTCAAAATATTTTTTTCTGTCTCCTTTTTAAATACATCATCCTGATGGATTCATTCATTCATTCATTCATTCATTCACTTAAAAGTGACATCAAATATCTAAAATATACCAAGCTCAGCATTAAGATTCTGGAATACAGTGAGAAATAAAATTAACGAAGTATATAGCCTCATGAATTTTACATTTTTAAAATGTTTTTAGTTATTTTTGAGAGAAAGCAGGCGTGCAAGTGGTGGAGAGGAGACCGAGATGGGAACAGAGGATCTGAGGGGGGCTCTGTGTTGAGAGCACAGAGCCTGATGTGGGGCTCTGACCCAAGAGCCATGAAATCATGACCGGAGCCGAAGTCAAACACTTAATGGACTGAGCCACCCAGGTGCCCCATGAATTGTACATTCTTAACACCAATGTCATGGGCAGAATTGTGCCCTCCTCCCAATTCATATTTGGAATCCTAACTTCCAGTACCTTAGAACATTACTATATTTGAAGAAAGTGCCATTAAAGCAGTGATTTAAGTTAAAATGAGTCCATTGGGGCGCATTAATCTGACTGGTGTCCTTAGAAAAAGAGAAAATTTGGACAAGGAGACACCAGGATTGTGAACACACAGAGGAAAGACCATTTGAAAACACAGTGAGAAGGTGACCATTTGCAAGCCAAGGATAGGGCCTCAGAAGAGACCAAACCTGCCAAAACCTTCATCTTGGACTTTTAGCTGGCAGAATTATGAGAAAATAAATTTTTGTTTTTTAAGCCACCCAGACTGTGGCAATTTGTTATGATAGCCCTAGCAAACCAATAGAACCACTCTAAAATCATCCCATAAATACTTCTAAAGTTACAACTGAGACAAGAGCTATGGTTCTGATGTGGCATGACCAGACTAGATTTGGAGCAACACTACCACCATTATACACACACTAAACTCAAGGCCAGCAGATGTTAAGAATTTTAAAGTTGAGGGGCGCCTGGGTGGCTTAGTCAGTTAAGCGTCCGACTTCAGCTCAGGTCATGATCTCATGGTTTGTGGGTTTGAGCCCCATGTCAGGCTCTGTGCTGACAGCTAGCTCAGAGCCTGGAGCCTGTCTTCAGATTCTGTGTCTCTCTCTCTGACTCTCCCCTGTTTATACTGTCTGTCTCTGTCTCTCAAAAATAAATAAAAAACATTAAAAATTTTTTAAGTTGGCTCTAGTCTTGGCTTAGCAAATAGTTGGGTATTTAGTCAGTTCTTTCAATAAAAATATATTTCCTGGAATAAATAACACTCAGCCAGTACTTTCCAGAAGCTCCTCTTTGCCTTTTTCCCCTCATTAAAGAATTTAAAGTCATCTCCGCTATGCTAACCTCTGAGTAAACTAATGGCAGTTATATAACTTCTCCTACTGAATAATAGCTGTAACCAGAAGTTACTTACGGGATCTTTCATTCTAAACCTTCTCAACTGTACTTTGAACAATCCCTAAATCTTTATCATTGTTCTAGAAATGCTTAGTTATTCTAAGTGCTACTCAGTTGTCCTAAACAATTCTCAACATTTCCATCACTCACGAATTCACCGGGTGACTCTCATTTCTTTGCGTCTTAGTTCTCTAATCTATGCATTATGGACTTGAGAACTGCAATAGTACCTCCTAAGTTCCCTCCAGCGGGACCATCCCATGATTCACCACTGGTAGTAATCGCACTGACCAACAAAATAAAAGACAGTACTCATCCCCTAGGCTAATTTACCCTGAAGAAGAATGCTAAAGAACCCACTCTCTTTTCTTCTGAAGAGTTCAGTGGGAAGAGTCGATGTATTTTACTCAGGATGGAAAGTAATTTACATTCTTATCATGTTATATTCTCAGGAAAACTGGAAGAGCTCCAAATTTAGTTCTAAATGGTTATCTTCATATGTATCACATGAAAGAGCTAAGATAAAAATCTTTCCCTCCACAGTAATTTTTATTTTAAAGTCGTATTTTAGCTGCTTTCTTTTTTGAACATGTCCTTTCTTGCCAACAGTTATTTGGATTATCTGCTACATAAAAATCTCATAGATGCCAGGCAACATAACAAGAGTCACTTCAATTCATTGGAAAATACCCTGTACATTACATCAGGTGTTAGTTATAAATGGAGATTATACACAGAGAGCTAATGTCAGGAGCTTTAGTTCTACTTATGTGAGACTCTATGTATTTTATTCTAGATAATGGGTATTTTTCTTTTACAAATTGCACTGTATTTCTATCCAGTTTGAGGCTTACTATCTTGCAATTGTAAAATATTTTAGCTACATTTACATGTAGAAGATCAAATTCACTCTTAGAATGTCTGGAAAATAGCTGTTATTTAAGACATTATTAGCATTATTATTTTTTGAAGTCAAATAACTCTGCCACTGTTACTGTATGAACCCAGGGAAGGTACTAAACTTCTCTTGGCCTCAGAATCCACATGTGTACATCTCTCAGGGCTAAATGAAAATCAATGGACATATGTAGATAAATGCAGCTTAAAAAGGTGACTGATACATAACATTCAGCTAATAAATAATGGTGGCAAGCCTCCAACTTCTTATATTGCTTAAAATATCCTCAGGGTGCTTGGGTAGCTCAGTCAGTTGAGCATCCAACTTTGGATCAGGTCGTGGTCTCCTGGTCCATAGGTTTAAGCCCCGTGTCGGGCTCTGTGCTGACAGCTCAGAGCCTGAAGTCTGCTTGCTTCAGATTCTGTGTCTCCTCTCTCTGGCCTCTCCTCTGCTCGTACTCCATCCTTCCATCCCTCCCTCTCTCTTTCTCTCTCTCTCAAATATAAATAAACATCAAAAAAAACATCCTCATAGACAAAAGAGTTCAGGTTTCCCTTACAATACTTTGGAAACAAAAATATCCTACAGACTTAATTTTTTTATATATAACCTTTGAGGTGGAGAGATTTAACAGCTTTATTAGAATGAAGAACATAGAAATTATTTCCTGCCCTGACTAGAAAATCGTTATTGAAAACCTTCCAGTAACAAAAAGGGACATCATAATTTAGGTATTTCTATCCCAGGAATCACATGTTTTACAACTTACTTGATTTCAGTTTTCCAGTGAAATGAAGCTGCTAACAAAAACACAATTTATGAATACAAATTCAAAAAATGTGCTTAAATATATTTGTGTAATTTTTACTTTTAATTGTAGCATCAACTGTAGTTATTGGCTTACATACAAGTTTCATTATTTTATTTACCACCTAAAAACCTCTGGCAGTTTTCCATTACCTCAAGGATAGAAGTCTAACATTTAGAAACTCTTTTATAGTCCTTTTTCTGAAGTCATTCTAAGTCACTCTCTTTAGGAGCAAACTCTTCAACTACTTCAAGACATCCATTTAATAGATACCAAACCATACCCAATTATGTCCTGTTCCAAAATCTTTTATATTTCTTCAGCCTTCATTAAATTGAACTTATGCTCTTTGTATCTGGAATACTGCTTTTCCACACAAATACTTGAAGGATAAACTACTGGTGCACTTTAACAATTAGTTCAAATGCCACTTCCCCTTTGAAGTTGCCTGATTGCCCTTCTGAAACTTTTTATTTTTTTTAGTTGCCTCTGTATTACTTAGTGTTCCTTTAGCACTTTTCAGTGATCTCTTTACAGAACTTAATTCACCATTTTGTACCTACGTTTTTATATTCCTATATTCAATCTTAATAAAAGGAATTCCTCAAGAAAAAATGGTCTGTTTTTTAATCATTTCTCCCTACCCAGGCCAGTCCTCCCCAAGTGTTTGTTGACTGAACAGATGAGACTCATTTGCATGTAATACTCACCTGCAACGAATGAATATTACATATGTTTTTGATTTTTAAATTATATCTCTATTTTCCTCTCTTTCTAATAGAGAATATTTTATTGTCTCTTGTTATTTCTACTTTAAAACTATTTATTTATTTTATGAATTATTCAATAGGAGAAACATAAGAAATAATGGTTTTGAGAAATATGCAAATACAACTAGTCAAATTTCATAAGCTACAGGGTTAATAAGCCATGAGCATTTGACAATCCAAGCATCAAATGGGAATCACATGTCTTGAAATACATTAACAATACATTTACTGCATTTGAATATTTAAAGGACTGTTTACCAGATAAAGACAACATTATCATTTTTTGTTTTGCTGACACAATCCATTAATTAATTTTTCATTCATTCAACAAATATGTAGTGGAAATTACTATATGCAAGACTTTAGATCTCATGCTCAGGGAAATATTTCTTACTCTCAAAGATATGACATGCATATAAATAAGCCACTGATAAATGACTGAGGTAATAATGAAATACAATAAAAGTTCAAAGGAAGGAAAGATAATTCCTTTTTAGAAATAAAGATGTAAACTTTTGAGTTGTACCTTAAAACATTAACAGTATCTGGACATGTGATGATAGAAAATTATTAACCTTTCAACTTTTTGATATTTGTCCTTTAAATTCTAAGTAAAGAAAGGTGCATAGATATTTAAAAACTACCATGATCACTTTAGATGTACTTAAATCACAATAA
Source organism: Suricata suricatta (assembly GCF_006229205.1). Taxonomy (NCBI): domain Eukaryota; kingdom Metazoa; phylum Chordata; class Mammalia; order Carnivora; family Herpestidae; genus Suricata; species Suricata suricatta. Next base: position 62,648,359 of record NC_043702.1, read on the forward strand.
GAATAATATTATGACCTACATCATGATGATAACTATTAGCATACTAGACTTTGAGTCAAGGCCTAACTGATTTGTCTAATAATAGATTAAAGCTAGATTTTTTTTTTTTTAGTTTATTTATTTTGAAAGAGACAGAGACAACGTGAGAGGGGAAAGGGGAGAGGAAGAAGGAGAGAGAGGGAATCCCAAGCAGGCTCTGCACTGTAAGCACAGATGTGGGGCTGGAACCCATGGAACAGTGAGATTATGAGCTGAGGCAAAACTGAGAGTCTGACACTTAAGTGACTGAGCCACCCAGCTGCCCGTAAAACTAGATTTTCAACACATTTACCTAGGCTTATGATTGACTCTCTTTTCTAGTTGGGTCTAGTCATTTATTTTTAGCTAGATATCTTATATAACTAGAATCTGGCAAGAATCACTGGAAAATAATATTGTCATATAGTTATCCAATAATGTTTGGGCCATATTCAACCTAAAAAAGCCATGTAGACTTATAAATTCTTTGAGAATTATTTGCATTGCTCCCTAAAAAACCATGTCATTTTGTAAAGAATTAGAGTATTACTTTAGTGAAGAAGTAATAACTTTTCAAATAATATTTCAAGTGAAATTATTTTAAATATAATAGTTGCAATTAAAAATAAATTTTACAATGATTGACTGACATAAAAGGTAAAATGAATTAAGAATGTCAATTAAAGCACTGGAATATCAAAAGCAATGGACATATTCTCCACTGATCTCTCATTTAGGATTTTTTTAAACATTACATTTGAGGAATTATTGTTTCGAGAAGAAGAAAATTCTCACAAATATAATAAATCAAGCAGACTAAACATATAGGTATCTGAAAATGAAAAAGCATGTTTCTATATGAGGGACATGTAAACATTCTGAGTTTTGCAGGATATATTTCATTTCAACTTTAGTTGACTAATAACGGTCTATTCTCAATAGAAAAACTTTTTATTGGTAAAATGTTCATTGATAGTACTAATTAAGTGACCACTAGATTATGGTATTATTCCCAATACCGTATTTTTCTGTAGTTTTATTCTTTGTCTTACATAAATAATGATAATTCTATGTGCAGAGCATAAGATTTACTGTGTATGTTGAAATAGATTGAGAATATTGCTTATTATAGACATCACTAAATTGAAACAAGGTAGTTGCTTAGTAAATATAATCCCTGGGGGGACCAGGTAGTTCAGTCAGTCAAGTGTCCACTTCTTGATTTCAGCTTAGGTCATGATCTCCTGGTGGAAAGATTGATCCCTGAAACAGGGTCAGCACCAGAGGTGGAGCCTGGTTGAGATTCTCTTTCTCCATCACCCTCTGCCCCCATCCTGCTCATGCTGTTTCATAAGTTTATGAATAAATGAATTTTTAAAAATGAGTAAGTAACTTAGTAAAATCTCTAATCCTTAGCCCAGTTACTAGAATTTTTCTGAATAAGTAAAGTTTCCTTTCATTGTGTCTTTCCAGAAGTTATTCAGGAAGATGAAGTACAGGTGTGTGTTCATGGGGGCTATAGGCTGGAAGGGGATATAGAGTTAACACTGCCATTGCTGATACTCTACTGGCATTTAAATTGCTTTGTGTTGGAGTATTTACCTAATAGGCGCAGAAAACAATGTGTGAGGTATTTGTAAAACTGTCATCCACCCCACTAAAATATTATTTCATTCAGTAAACAATTTTTAAGGAAACATTGAAGTACTAATTACAGAAAATAATTAGAACTTGTCTAGACTTTCTAATACCCATTTCATTCTTTACTACTTCTTTTATTCGAATAAGACATGGGACTGAATAATAAGGTTTGAGTCCTAGATCATCAAAGACCATCAGAATTATGTTAAAGGACATAGTAATAGGTATGAAGATATTCCCACTTTGGTCCAACTTTGAGGCAATCATAATTAAAGAAAGTAACTGTAAATGACTCAAATACATATGTGTTTAAATTCACAAGTCCTTAATGGCACTAAAAAAAATAAAAACAAGGGTGCCTGGATGGCTCAGTTGGTTGAGTGTCTGACTTTGGCTCAGGTCGTGATCTCACAGCTCATGAGTTCAAGCCCCACATTGGGCTCTCTGCTGATAGCTCAGAACATGGAGCCTTCTTCAGATTGTGTCTCCATCTCTCTCTGCCCCTTCTCTGCTCATGTTCTGTCTCTCTCTCAAAAATAATTAAACATGGAATAAACAAAAATAAAACCAGAAACAAAAAAACTGCTGGTGAACTTATTTGTTGTTGCCACAAAGACTGCATAAAACCACATACAAACTTAGTAGAATAAAATAATTATTTATTTTTTCTTGTATATATGTAGGCTAGAGGAGGTTAATCTAGGCCAGTCTTAGTTCCAAATTTCAGGTTCACATCTTTTTCAGCTTCCTTGGATGCACAGGCTTTTTAGGAAATGTTCTTTGCATGATAAAGACAAGTGTACAAAAGAAAGCTGAACCACCTAAATGTATTTCATGCCTCTCATTATTTCATATTTGCTAATATCTTACTGGCTAAAAGAAATCACGTAGTTGGATTCAAAGTGAAGAGGTTACAGAATACACTTAGCTTTTATTGAGAAAATCTGCAAAGTCACATACAAAAAGCCTGAGGAAGAAAACCAGAGGCCAAAAATAATTGAAGCCAATAATTATATATATTATACTCAAAATTGAAGGATGCTAATAACATTTATTTTGAAAAACAAAATAAAAAGAAAGAATCAAATTTTATTCAGCTTTCTTATAGAAATTATACCTCTGGGTAAAAAATAGCTAAGAGGATGTATCTCTTTATACTCAATTTTCAACTCCTAAAGAATTCATAAATCTGAACATCCTTGTTCATTAACATAACAAAAAAGATATATGTTTCTCCTCTTGGAATAAAATAACAGCACTTATGAAGTGCAAAAACAATTAAACTCTACTGATCAAACTTTAGACCCAACTACTAATTTAAAGGACATTCTAAAATCAAAGGAATTTAGGGATATAACTGGACATATCATCATGATGCTTCTCAATATGTTCTCTAATATTCTCTAGCAAAGATTACTTTTAACTTTCCATAACTGGAATACTTTCATTTTTATGACAGGAAATTCACTGGGCAACTTAAGTTTTACACTATTACCAAGGTTGGGTTTTTGGTAATCATACATTTCAAACGGGAATTAATTACCCCAGACATTTGCTTACTTTATACCATTCTATTTTAGGTTATTGTAAAATCATTTATAGCTCTACTTGAAATCTCTAAATATCAAATATTTTTTTCATAAAAATAATTCACTTCCAGCTTTAGGAAGAAAATATAATTTTAAGAACAATTTTAAGAAAGGTGAAAATAGTCACCTTTTCACATAGAATCATAGCAGAATGACTTGAATGCCCTGAATTTTCAGTTGCTTATGTTTAGGAAAAACAAACAAAAAAACTCTTGACAATATAATTATCCCTTCCTGAAGTATATGAAATACTTCCTGTTTCTCTATAAGATTATAGATTTGAAATTACATCATTTAAGTAAGAATCAAATCTGGGAGTAACTGACGGTCTAAAACACTAGGTTAGATAAATATGGAAGTGGGCCCTTGAATGAACTACTCATTAGGTCTTCCAACCTTAAATTTACACATAGAGTTATATATTAGAGTCTGCACATTAGCAATAGTGTATTTGCTTTTGGCCACAATTAAAAAAAAAAAACAGTACCCAAACACAGTATTTATGGGTTAACACTCTTCATTTTCCTTTTTAAAATATTTTCTTCATTTTTTAAATTACAAAAATCTTAGAGTATATAATTTTAATTTTGTGACACATTTTATTCTTATCAATTCTTTTTTTTAAATTAGCTTTTACTCTGTTTATTATATTTCTGTTTGTATTTTCCAGATTTTTTTTGAAAAAAGTTTGTTTTTATTCCATTACCTTAATTAATCTCCCTTTTTCTGAAATTATTTATATATTAATAGATATGTTATATATAATTATTTCTCCATTTTCTTCTTCAAAAATAAATTCCATCTGTCCTTATCTGAAAATGAGTTAGTACCCATTTTCTTCTTGCTCCCAAATTTTATTCTTCTTATAATATTATGTGTTCAAAATTGTTTTATTATTTTATAATAATTTATGTTGTCTTTAAATAACTATGTATTTGACTATATTTGAATATATATTTATAATTAGTAAGGTAACTCTGAAATTCCATGGTTAATGCAAGTGTTAATATTGACATCACTTCTTTATGCTAATCAATCTCCCGCTAGGCTAGAGAACTCCCTTAAGTGGTCTTGATGAGGGACCATAAGCCAAGATGAGGGCCAAGCTGCAGGCTAGCACCCCTCCACCTCCCCCAGATTGGGTATGTGTGACATTCCTCAGGCACTCCAGGCTGCCCAATGACAAAGGAAAGGACAGAAAACACATGGTTAAACTAATAGAGTTTCTATCAGTTTACAAATGTCTTAGTGAATTATAAGAAAAAGGCAATCTTAATAGCTTCTTCTCTAGAAACCTACAGTCTCAGTTTCCGGGAGCTCCTAGTACCACCTTCCCCTCCATAGTGATGTGGGGAACAAAGGCAAGAAGGAAATGGCTTAGTAAAATTAAATTTCCTTATAACCTGCAGCCATGGACATATACTTGAGGCAAATACACAGTATAACATTTCTCCAGGTACTCCCTACGGTCTTAATGGTTAATGTTTTGCTAGAAGCAGAAAGAAACAGCCTGACAATAGCTATGCCTTCAGTAATATGAGTGTTTAGCATATGAAAGTCTCGTTGGAAACTTCCCTTTTGACTTTATGGCCCATATCCATGGTACCTAACCAGTTACCTGTCATAACCCCAGTACAGTTCTTTCTGTCTATAGGCCCTGTCCTCATGTTTTAATAAAATCACCTTTTTACACTGAAGATGTCTCAAGAATTCTTTCCTGGACTTCGGCTCTGGACCCCATGAACCCTACCATCACCCGAAACCTCGTCAGTTTCTCCACTAGGGTTACAAAGTTATGTAGTTTCTAGATATACTGTATTTTAAAATGTGTTTCTGCTGTCTTCTCTGTGAATGACAAATTAGCTGAATATAAATATCTTGATCTCAAGCTTTTTACCCCAAATTACTATACATTTTCTCTTATCTGTTTCAGAGAATTCTAAGGCCAACTTGATTTTTCTTTCTTTTTTGTAGTTCCTTGTTTTTATACGGTCAAGAATGGTGGAGTGGCATTAGTGATTTGGGCACTGACTCCTCACATTCTTCCTATTTGGGTGGAATTCCACCATTTATGAGTCTTAGTAGGAGACACCATCCATGTCTCCTTGTGGAAGCTGCACATTCAGATCTTTCCTTTCTCTTTTCCTTGATAGTGGAATCCCTGCCTATTTTCCAAGACTGGTTCTGCAGCATTTTTGCAAATTCTACAAACTACATGACAGCCTTCAAAAACCCTAAGCCTTTCTCTCAGCCAGAAGGCATTGGTGTTGGGTACAACTAAGAGACTAAGATATTGAGAATTTTTCCCTTTTCCTTTATGTATGTGTATATCTATCTATCTATCTACCATGTTGAATATATGTAAACATTAATATATATAAGTATGTATACATGTAAACATTGTATTTTTGTCTTCAGATGCATCCTCCTAAATTGAGATTTTTAAAGTTATAGCTATATTACAGAAAGATTGTATCCTCTACCTCTGGCTTAAACTAGCTTAGAGATCTCTTAGTATTCAAGACTCAGAGATAGTTGCTAATTCTGAGATCTAGTTTTCCAAATGAAGTACATATTACGCAAATCATGACTAGCTCTTATGGAGTAAATTCACCTTTGTATGATTTTTTTTCTCTTCTTTAAGGGAAGCCATTCTCAAAAGTACCAAACACAACATAGCACAGTTTTTATACTTTGAAAGTATTAATCTTCTCTATTTTGTTCTATGTTGCCAGATTCCAAGCAACAAATATCTTCAGTTCTTCAGGAGACTGCTTATGAGAGGGCAGTTGCTATGTTTTGACCTACACAAGACCATGGCCCAGTGACAGATGCAGGTAGGGTGACAATAGACTGTTACCCGCCCCGCAGGAGTCTCTATTTACACCTGCCAAATTTCTCTCATATTAATGGCATCCTCTTTGACTCTCAAAAATGATCCCATTAGATGATACACTGGAATGCAGAGCCTGTATGCACAGTGTCCAAGCCCAGCTTCTCAAGACAGTCAATAGCAGTATCACCAAAACCGAGCAATTCCCAGACACCGTGTTCCTCTAGGGCATCTATCATCCTACCAGCCAACTAAACCTCCTCCTGCCACAAATACTGTATTCAGTATGAGTTTCTGTAATCAGCATTGGTTTCTGGCCAACTGGAGCTTTTTAATCAAGAAGTCAATTGAATTATCAAAAAAAACTAATAAAATCTTCCATTTTTCAGGGAAAAATCCATTCTAAACCATTATAATGGCCACTAGGTTCCCTGCTCATTAGTGTTTTTTGGTTCCTGACTCTTGTCCTGTGACCAAAAAGATTTACAGTAACAAAATTATTTAAATTGAGCTTTCTCAGCAAGCCTCATGAGTCACTCCTTGCCCCAAATGTAGCTATTATAGGGGAGCAAATTTTGTCACCACAAGATAAGTCTCTCTGGTATATTGATTTTTCTAAGATGGCTACTTTTAAGAAACAGACACAAGAAAAGCTCTGAAAACCAAGCAGAAATCACCCCTTTATAAGAGACATTTACTTGTATAAAGGAAATCTCCATTTGTAAGGCTGTCTCACTTAGTGCCTGGAAGGGACTAATGAGTCTAAATATCCAGAAACAGTTATCAGTAGAGAGGCAAGGACTTAAATCTACATAACAACCTTTCCCTTGTTAACTGTACTTTTCTTGGTAACCTTCAATAACTGACTCCCTAAATCAACATTTTCTTTTATTTTATCTGGGGATGGTATTTAACATGATGGTTTACACTATTTCAGTGAGTTACTCTGTTTTCCTGGGTCTCTCCGATGTATATACAAGAGGGATACATGTTATCAAATTTTGATTTTCTACTATTAATCTGTCTCATATCAATTTAATTCTGAGACCAGGAAGAAGAAACTTGAAGGGTAGAGAAACATTTTTCCCCCTTCCCAATACTATTGTTATTTCAAGTTCAGTGTTGTACAAAGGGTCCATGATTTCACTGATGTGTTTCTATTATAACAAAGGTCAAATAGGTGATTTGAAACTTGATCATGTACTTCTATAATATGATGTAATATACTGTGTATTAAAAAGAAATGCCTGGAATTTGGGTATATTTATATGACTGTCTTCCTTAGTTTAGAGGGGAGACTGGAATTTCCCCCATGTGTACTTATTCTGGGTTAGTTATGTTGTAGTTGTGGAGGTGGGGCTGGGGAGAGATCCATTTTGAAAGCAGTAGGTGTTCACAAGCCACATTAACTTTAAGATAGTTTAAATGTTTAAAACTTACACTTAAATATTTTCACAACACTCTTTTATGTCTAACTCCTAACAATTCTGTAAAGCATATGACTTTGCCTGCCTGAGCAAGCAAATATAGCTCTTGAGTGGGACTCATATATATTTAGAGTAGCTATCATAAACCTGTTATGTCCAGAGTTTAGTAAAGTAATCCATAGGCTTTTACTTTGAGTTTGTAATGATAAGCAGCTATGCCTTATTTATTTATTCATTCATTCATTCATTCATTCTTGGTGTATGTGTGTGTATAGGTTTAGTTATGTACTTCCTATACCATGACATCAGTTAAAAATAATATTTAATTTAAAATCTAGAATAGATACCTATTTTCTCATTCACTGAAATGTAAAAATTGCAAAATCAAGTTTGAATAAAAAATTAGAGGATTTAAAGTTTGTTTTCTAAAAATTAACCATCTTGATAGTTTAAGTTTTAAGTTACTTCTACAGGATAGAGTTTAGAGTCACATGCACTTGATGCGTATGATGAAGGAATTATAAAGAATGCCTTAAGCTATTGATAAACTTCAAATGAAACACATTTTTTCTCTACCTACTTTCTCAAGCTGAAACTCTTTTATGTGACCCACGAAATCACCATCTAAATCAAAAAGTTTTCCAGTAACTTGCAGTTAACTGAACTTTATCCAGAAATTCATGTTGTACAAAGTCAAAGCACTCATTTTTGCAAAATGTCACTTCAGAGTAATTTACATATTTAGAGAGACAAAGAGGGGGCACCTGGGTGGCTCAGTTGGTTAAGTTTCTGACTTCAGCTCAGGTCATGATCTCATGGTTCATGGGTTCAAGTCCCATGTGGGGTTCTGTGCTGACAGCTCAGAGCTTGGAGCCTGCTTTAGATTCTGGGTCTCCCTCTCTCTCCGTCCCTCCCTTGCTTGTGCTCTTTCTCTCTCAAAAATAAATAAACATTAAAAAACTTTATAAAGGAACAAAGACTAGAAAGGAAATACATAAACAGAACACACTCTCTACATGAATGAGATGCTGAACCAGATTTTCTTAACAACTACCCTACTTCCTGATTTAGCCTTTTATGTATCGCTTTTTTTTAGGCTACGTGAGTTAATAATTAATTTGATCTCAAGGAATAGGTTGGGACCTAGAACATATTACATAATTATAAATCTTTAACAAAATTTGTAAAAAGGAAATGCCTATAAGGTATATGATATAGTTCAAAGAGTGATGAAAGAAGTAAGATTAAGAATGTGGTAAAGGGGTGCCTGAGTGGCTCAGTCCGTTAAAGCATCTGACTTTGGCTTAGGTCATGGTCTCACAGCTTGTGAGTTCAAGTTACACACTGGGCCCTGTGCTGACAGCTCAGAGCCTGGAGTCTGCTTCAGATTCTGTGTCTCCCTCTCTCTCTGCCCTTTCCCCACTTGCACTCTGTCTCTCTTTCTAAAATAAATAAACATTTAAAAATTTTAAAAATAATGTACTAAAGAATAATAGGCATTTTGGAAACCTAGAAACTATTCAAAACCCTATGAAAATAATTTCTCATGTTCTTCAGACCTATCAGTGCTAAATGTATTCTGATCATCACCAAAGATATAGGGAAGAGCCTATATTTAGGTTAAGCAGACATTCTTTCTTAGTACAAGTGAAGCAAGCAAACTTACTTTTATTCATTTTTCTGTCATATCTAAAAATTTTAATTTTACTTATATTTTATTTAAATATAGCTTTGTTTTTACTTAAGGCCTGTATATTAAGGTGTAAATGTTACTTAGAAAGGATAAATATTACTCCTTTTTGATGTAATTTAATTAGTATTTTAGGAATGAGAGAAGGCAAGGTTAGTTTTGAAATGGAGATGAAGGGTAGAATGGCAGAAATCTGAGAGGTGAGTCTGTGTGTGTGAGTGTGTGTGTGCACTCACACACACAAGCATTCACATTCACCTTTCTGTGAATTGGTGTGGTGGTTAGAAGGGGGCCAAACTGAAAACAACGGCATGTCATTTTGGGTTGGGCTGACCGTACTCTTATTGCATTACATTAGACACCTGGCATTCTGAAACACACTGAAATGTATGCCCAAAGAGACATTTTATAATACTGCTTAGGATGACAAATTTTGTGAGTTTATAACCTGGGCTTTGGTTAGTCTTTCCTGAATTTGAATCATTTTCCGTCTTCTCTTTCTTTAAGCTATTGGTTGTACAAAGCAGAATGGATTTTAATTGCTTCAGCTTTATTGTCAGTGGTATAACTGACAAATAAAAGTATGCACTTCAAATATATAATGCATTATTTGATATATGTATACATTTTCAAGTGATTACCACAATTAAGCTAACAAACACATCTATCACCTTATTATATACTATATGTATTATGTAATATATGTTATATATTATATTACATATATTATTATTATTATTATTATAAAAGTTACCATTTATCTTCTTTTCTCCTAGGTCATTCACTCATTCACTTATGTTTCTGTCAAAAGATTCCTGCATTTCTACTAAGTACCAGGCCCTCTCCTAATAAAAGGGGATATGGAAATAAAAGATTTAGTCCTTGAATAAAACTCGAGTTTACAACTTATTGGGGGAGCCTGAGACATGAAGTAACTATAAATCACTCTTATTGATCACTTAACCGTTCTGTCCAAGGGGCGTATTTTAGTTAAAAAGTGGGGATGGGGGTGGGAAGAAGGAAAAAAGGTAAAATATCAAGGATATTAGTTATTAGAGGGTGATGAGTTAAAAAGTAAAGATTGAGTCAAGTTAGGCTGGTGAAGACAGGGAAAAATAAACCTCAGGACAGTATAAGCCTAAGCTCTGAGACAGGAAGTAGGGTTTGATGGCTTGGCTAGAGGGCTAAGGCAATCTTCAAGGAACCAGCCCAGGGCAAAGCATGTTCTTAAATTCTCAATCAGCTACAAATTTCATATGAGCCTAAAAGGTCATGAAGATGGGATACCTAAGAAATTTATATCTGAAAACTGTTCTCATACCAAAACTGTTCTATGGTAATTGTTTTTATCAACTTTTAAAAATCTCCACATTATAAGAGATAGAGAAGCTGAATAATCTTGCTCTAATTTTCTAAGTGACTCAAAAGAGGTTTTTATCATTTTCTTTGAGGTTCACAGCAATAGAACAAATATTATCAGGAATCTGGTGGATGTGATAAATTTCACAGAAAAAGGTTCTTAGTGATCATGCATCTTTAAAGCTACATCACAACTGATTATCAACTCTAATTGTTCTGGCCAAGATTTCTGAAGAATATTTCCAGCAATTCTGAGAGGCAGCACTTGTAGTAAAGCACCACTTAGAGCACTGATGTCTTTGCCTTAAAAATTAAATGAAACTCAACCAATAAGCTATTTATCAAATCGGCATTTCTATTATTATACTAACCATTTCCAAGAACCAATCAATAGAGTTTCGCTTTAAAAAAAAAGTTAAAGGCACTCATTTTTCTCATTTCTAACTTTTAATTTTATACACTTATTTACAGACTTAGAAAAAAGTTGCAAATGTAGTATAAAATTCCTGCGAACCCTTCAACCAGTTTTCTCAGATGACAGTATCATTTATATAACCATACTACATGCTTGAATCCAGGAAATTAGAAAATTCACTGTTGCCCCCTTACAATCTATTCTTTTGTTTGTTTTTCATGTTTATTTACTTTGAGAGACAGACATAGAAAGACAGAGCTGAGCAGAAGAGGGGGAGAGAGAGAGGGAGACTTGAATCCGAAGCAGGCTCCAGGTTCTGAGCTGTCAGTATAGAGCCCAACAAAGGGTTCAAACTCATGAAACATGAGATCATGACCTGAGCTGAAGTCAGACACTCAACTGACTTAGCCACCCAGGTGTCCCACAATCTATTCTTATCCTACAAAGGCAATAATAGTTCTGATTTTTTTTAAAATGTTGCTCATATTATCCTGTGTTTGGACATACTCCTTCATATAGAAATCTACATCCTTTATATATTCCTCCATTAATTTCTGAGTACTTCCTTACTTTCTGGCACAATAAATTGTTCCAGAAATATGTTGTACTTTCCCTTCCCAACTCCTGAAGCCAACCATTTCTAGAAGGAGCTCTAATTCCTTTAATTGGATAATGGGTTGTATAAATCAAGATATGGGTGCTAGTAGAAGGCATACTTAGAATCTTTCATAAAGATCTGTCAGATTTAAAATGTATTCTATTATTCACTGATAAGGTTGCCATTATTCACGGATGCTATGAATAGCCTAACCTTAATGAACACATCATTAGTAGCATTTTCTTAATAATTACCCCCAAGATTATTTCACTGTTTGCATAGATGTTGGAAATCCAAGACTTGTGTGTAGGATGTCCTGTGGGTGGTTGTTGGTGGCTGCCAGGTTGCGTGCTATTACCTTGGTCTTCCTGTTACAGTTTAGAGAATCTTCCTATTGTTGCCATCCACCTCCCCTTAGTCTTTCAAACCAAGATTGGTTTATCTTTAAGTCTTTTTTCTTAACTTTCTACATACCAAGTCCAAACTCTTAGGCAGAGACTGTACTTGTGCTACATCCTGATTACTCAGAACTAACTTAGAGGCGACTCAGGTTAGCTTACTTTGCCTTGTAGGGATCTCTATTGAACCACTTTATTTTGTTTTTCCTTCCCTCTGTTTCAGTTAAGACTCTTGACACCCCGGAATTGCTGACATGGGTTAGATTAGATGTTGATGAGAAAGCAATGGATCTAAACATGGTCATACTAGGTTGAATATCACTGACATCTACCCTACATTCAGAATTTCAAGTTTTATTTAATGCCTAATGAGACTGGTAACTCAGTGAATTCCAACCTTGGTGACAGAATGAAGCAACACATTTTGGGAAGTATGTAACATATTTTTGGATAATGTAATTCGTGTAAAGTCCTCAAAATGTATAAAACTAACTCTAGACAATCCTACTTATTTTTCAATATGTGAAAAGAAAGGTCAAAATCTGAAAAGAACATATTTATGGCATAATGCCTCTGGCATAAACTCTTTTATCTAAATGTGAGCTTTATGACACTACTTCACCATACAAGAAAGTTAAACTAATTCAATATAAAGAATTATACTTTTGGCACGTACCTAACAATCCTGGATAAGAGACTGACAACAAAATGAATGTCATGCACTATGTAAATATTTCATATTATTTCAGTTGAAATAAGCATTGCTATATTTTAAGCACACCTGAAAGAACTGCAAATATTTTTATAAATCCTGCATCAGGTGGCAACATCAGTTGCATAGGGATTTTGAGACTCTGACTCTGTTGATCAAAGTCTGAGGACACTAGGAGAATGTTTCCAAAACCACAGTTAGAATGCCCTAGTGTGAGCAATCTCAAAGCACTCCTTTGGCCTTCCAAAGTGAATAGTAAAAGAACCTAGTAAATGTAAACATGAAGTTGTATCTCTTATTCTCAAACCCTCTCCTATTAGATACAGACATTGTCCAAGCAGCTGAGTGGCACGTAGGATATGGTTCTTTCCTCTCTGCTCCTCCCCTTTGAGGAGAGATGGATGTGGCTTCCCAGCTCCATCAGTGTCCTTCTCTCAGTGTAGAAGCCCTGCTCTTCCAATCTTGGCCATGTTTCTTCTCCTTCCACATGACTAGATGCCTTGATCTTAGAAATAGCGTGCTCTCCTGGTGAGGACTGAACCCTGAGTATTATCACTGTTGTTCTCACAGCTCAGAGATGAGAAATTCCTAACATTGCTCCACACCTAGGCCTATACTAACAGTAATTGTTAGAAAGATCTTTAGGTAAAGGTATTAAAGTAATTACACAATTAAAAATAGTACTCATAAATAAAACATTTTGGCAATGTTAGCCAGTGAGTGAAAAAACAACTAAATGTTTGAGCATGGTTACAAGTTCTTGCAACTGTATAGATTTATTCTTTTCTTATCTCTCTCTCTCTCCAACCTCCCTGTTAGCTGGGGTCACTTAGCTGTACTTGTAATTGCTTTAATTGCTATTCTAATTGATTTCCATTTTTAATGAAGATAAAGGGGGAAAAATAAGTGTAGCATGGGTTTAGTATTAATCCAACCACTATTAAGGACCAAATTTTGTGCATGATTTTGTAGAAACAAAAAATTACAGAACATAAGGGTTCTGAAGAGTACAGGGCACATAAGCAGACAATTACAACTTAATGATAAACAGTGAATTAGAATAAGTGAAATTATGATTTCAAAGAGAAAGTGAAGTTTGAGGTGAGTCTTACAACGTGAATAGCTTGCCAGCCTATAAGCACAAGCACATGAGTGACTTGGCCTCATCCTACTGCTCTCAGCTCAGTGTCTTCATACACAAAGAACAACATTTTGTTTTATTTAAAAAAAATACTTAATACATCAGCCTCAGTATCCTCTGCATTGTTTTAATACAGCGTATTTAAAAATATGTTTCTGATGCTCAAATTACTAAAAAAAACACTTAGGATAATATCTGTCAAATGATTGTTTCCTATAAATTTGTATTTATGATCCCTATATTGTATCTTATAGTATCTTATACTTTAATAAGATTGGCTAAGTGGAGAAATCAGGTAGTAGGTAGTGGGAGACATGTAATTTTAAGGGCTGTGTTTTGGAAAAGATTTGATAACATTTAAATATTGATAGAACTGGTAGAGATAGAGGATAGGGAACTTCTTTGCTCATAATTTATACTAGTGTATCCTCCTGCCATATACAATTATAAGCATGAACAAAAATAAAATCAAAACTGATTACAAGTATTATACTACATGTGGCATTAATGCTGCACTATCTGTGAAAAGGAAATTCATGAGATGAATCTCATGTCTGCCTTGACTCTCTGTCTTGGGACAATTTATGAGCTTCTCCATAAAGAAGACAGAATTTGAAGTGAATCTCATCAAGTTCAGGGAGATGGGTATACACTTTGGTATTTCTCCAGACAAAGCATAAAGTCAGGAGTACAGAAATTCAAAGGGATCAGCCACCAACTGACTACCTGGTAGAATAAAACTCAACGCCCTTCAGAAGACAATAGAATTAGTATATCAACTAAAATGTCTAATTATATAAATTAGTAGCTATATAGTAGATGAAAAAATAAATGAATAAATAAATATAAACCTAAAGATGGCCTAGATGGTGGATTTAATGGACAAAGAATTTAAAGCAACTATTGAAAGTATGACCATGATCTTAAAGAGAAGTCTAAATGAATGACAATAAAAGGAATCCAATAAAAGAGGAATGGAATCTATTTAAAAAAAAAAAAACCCTGAAGGTAAATTTTTGAGTGGAAATGTAAAATAAATAATGCAACATTTGTCCAAATCATTTTATTTATTTTTTTTAATGTTTATGTATTTTTAGGTTTTTTTACTTATTTTTAAGAGACAGAGAGAGACATGTGAGCAGGGGAGGGTCAGAGAGAGAGGGAGATAGATACAGGCTCTGAGCTAGCTGTCAGCACAGAGACTGACATGGGGCTTGAGCCCACGAACCATGAGATCATGACCTGAGTCGAAGCCAGATGCTTAATCAACTGAGCCACCCAGGTGCCCCTGTTTATGTATTTTTAAGAGAAAGAGAGACAGAGTTCGAGGGAAGGGGCAGAGAGAGATAGGGAGACACAGAATCAAAAGCAGGCTCCAGGCTTTGAACTGTCAGCACAGAGCCCTATATGGGCCTTGAACTCACAAACTGTGAGATAGTGACCCAAGCTGAAGTCAGATGCTTAAACAACTGAACCACCCAGGTACCCTGTCCAAATCATTTTAAAAGTCACATTGGAAATAGAAGAAAAGGTTAGCAAATGTAAAGATAGAAAGTAGAATCTAGTCTGAGAATCTGAGAGGAAAAACTGAAAAAAAATCCCAAACTTTAACTATGGCCAAGCAGTTCTGACTGAACTAAACTCTCCCCAGATAACAAACATGAGCTCTCGATAAAAATAAACACAAACCAAAAGAAATTAACAATAACAACACCAACAACAAACCTAAGTGAAGGCACTTGGAGAGTGAATAAAAACATCAGATACTTGATAAAAACTGACATTTAGTAGAAGGGACAGAAACCTGAGTTAGTTTCACATTTTAATGACAGTTAGAAGGAAAATACCAATCTGTGCTATGCAGAAAGACTAAAACTCCAGTGGAAAATGTACAGTCTTGTTGACATGAAAACGACAGGATAGCCACTGGAAAGGGAACAGGAAGATGACAGAGCTATTAGAATTAGCAAAGATGTTACAGCAGCTTTTTACCTGTGTTCAAAATCCAAAACACAGTAACCTTGTAAAAAATGAAATGAGAGCATACACAAAGCAAAATCTTAAGGAAGGAATGAAGAGTTGGAGAAATGGTATACAGTGGGGAGACTCATATTTATATTAATACTTATATTTATATCTATTTATATATCTAATTTTCCTTCCTTAATTTCCTTACAAGGAAAATTACTGCAAAAAAAATAACTCTGTAAAGTGGGGGCTATGGCAGGTAGAAACCAAAGGTGAAACAACAGCACAAGGGATGGGAGGTCATACGTGGAGCTACACTATCATAAAGCTCTTATATTTGCAAAGTGTGACATGTGAAGTGAAAATGTCAGGTATCAAGTGGGCAGTGGAAGGTGCTATGGTATCAGTTCTAAGTATAATGTGACAATTTAAAACCTTCTCTAGTTAGGGCTGCTATAACAAAATGCCATAGACAGGGTAGCTTATAAACAATAGAAATTTATTTCTCACAGTCTTGAAAGCTGGAAATCCGAGATCTGCTGCCAACATGATTGTTGGGTGCTGATGAGAGAGCCCTTTTCTATGTTTCAGACCATCAATTTCTTATTGTATCCTTACATGACAGAAAGAGCTGGTTAGCTCTCCAGATTCTTTCTTATAAGGGCACTGAATCTCATTTATGAGGTCCTATGCTTGTGATGTAATTTTACCTCTCATAGACCCCCCATCTCTAAATGCCTTCACATTGGGATTAGAATTTCATCATATGAATTTGGAGAAAGGCACAAACATTTGGTTTATTGCAAAGGTACATTCTATAACTGTTCTAGCAAACACTAAACACATATTCCAAAAATCCATTGAGAAAAAAGCTAATAATAGAAAACATCTATTATAACCTTCCCCTCCCCAAAAAGGCATAAAACTACCAGCCAATTAAGTGAGATGTAAGATAGATAAATTTAAGCTAATAACACAGAATGTGAGAGTGGAAGAAATGCCACACAGCTGGAAAAGTTGGCTTTAGATAAAACAGACTTGTGTTTGTATCCTTTAAAAGGAAAACTGTAATAAGGAGATAGAACAAGAATAGCACAAGGGCATTGATTTGTCTTATGTGATAGGAAATACCTCATTATTTCAGATATGGGCCCAGTGGAATTGGAAGGTACTTATATATGTATATGAAGTAAGGAGGTCATCATATTTTTTTTTTGAGAGAGAGAGGGAGAGAGACACACAGAGAGAGATCACGCACGTGAGCCAGGGAGGGACAAATGATTCACAGAGCCTGATGTGGGGCTTGAACTCACGACCCTGAGATCATGACCTGAGTTACAATCAAGAGTACAAGGCTTAATTGACTGAGCCACCCAGGCACACCTACAGTTCTGATTTCTAACACTATAACTTTATTTTGTCTATCCTTAAACTTTATATGAATATGCACTTTTTTTATCTTCCTTCCCTTTTTTTATCATATAACCATGTTATATGATTTATTCGTGTTGCTGTGTGCATTGATACTTTATTTTTATTGCTAAGTAACACTCAATTACATGGATATACCATCATTTATTTATCCATCCTCTTGTTGATGGATAATTGGGTTATTCCTGTTGTGGGAGTCTTTTGAATAAAGCTTCCATTAACATCTTTGTGGTCATATGTTTTCACTTATCTTAATACCTGCGAGTGAAATTCGCATTTGATAGTGCAAACACATGGTTAACTTTGTGTGTATAAATGACCAAGTTACTACACATTGCCATCAACATTTAGTAATAAACTAAAATTTTTAATTTTAGTTATTCTACTAAGTTCATAGTGGTATCTCAATATTTTGGTATCTCATAGTTTTAATTTGTACTTTGCTGATTGATAATGTTGAACATATTTTTATAAGTATGTGTTCAAATCTTTGACAAATTTTTAACTGAGTTGTTTATATTTTAATTATTGATTTATGGAAGGCCTTTTTATATTCTTTATGCAAGTCCTATGTCAGCTTCATATGTTTGTGTCTGTTGTTTAAATTTTATTTCACCTACACCAAAGTAGAGGGGGTAAAACACTGGACTTAATCAAAATAAAGAAATTTTGCTTTTCAAAAGACACAAAGAAAAAACAAAACAAAAGAAAAAAGCCACAGACTTAGGAAAATATCAGCAAGTTACTCGTCTGAGAAAAGATATGTATCAAGAATATACAAAGAACTATATTGGAGATCCAACCCAGGGGAGAAGTAGGGGGACCTGAAGTTTCCTCATACCTGAAACACAGCAATGTTGAGGCCAAAGGACTATGAATTACAAGAGTCAAGGCTGCAGAGTGACAGAGACATCTTTAGGGGCCCACGGGGCAACCTGGAGGGCCATAGGCTTAGTGGAGGGTCCAAAACATCACCAAGAGTAGGGAGATAAAGCAACCAGAGTCACAACAACAGAGAGCAAGTAACACACTCCAAAAAGCACCTCCTGAAGGGCCAGGCCCTGGACATTGTATGACCCCTTTTTAATATAGTAGTCCTGACAGGTACAGGACATATAACAAGCTCTTAAGAAAACAGAAGGGACAGAAAACTAGTCAAAATGATGAAACAGAAGAATTCTCAAAAGAAATTCCAGGAAGAAATAGCTATAGAATTGATCAAAGGATATAAACAATATATCTGATCAAGAATTTAGAATAAAAATCATAAGATTACTTGCTGAGCTTGGAAAAAGCATATAAGTCAGCAGAGAGTATATTGCTACAGAGATCAAGGAACAAAAATTAGTCATGATGAATTAAAAATGCTATAAACAAGGTGCAAAATAAACTAGATGTTGTGACAGTGAGGATTGAAGAGGCAGAGGGGATAAATGAAATAGAAGATACAATTATGGAAAAAGATGAAGCCAAGAAAAAGAGAGATAAAAAAAAATTCTAGACCACAAGGGGAGAATTAGAGAACTGATTCAATGGAACCTAATAATATCCATATCATAGGAGTTTCAGAAGAAAAATAGAGAAAGAGGCAGAAGGTGTACTTGAATAAATCATAGCTGAGGACTTCCCCAATCTAGGGAAGTAAACAGACATTGAAATCCAGGAAGCACAGAGAACTCCTTTCAGTTGTAACAGAAATTGACCTTCTGCACAAATCATAGTGAAACTGGCAAAATACAGAGATAAAGAGAGAATTCTGAAAGCAGCTAGTGACAAACAGGCCTTAACCTACAAGAGTAGAAACATAAGGGTAGTAGAAGAACTATCTACTGAAACTTGGCAAGTCAGAAGGGAGTGGTAGGAAACGTTCAGTGTGATGAGTAGGAAAATTAGGCAGCCAAGAATCCTATATCCAGCAAGGCTGACATTCAGAATAGAAGGAGAGATAAAGGGTTTCTGGGACAAACAAAAACTGAAGGAGTTCACCACCAATAAACCATTCCTACAAGAGATCCTAAGGGGGACTCTATGAGTGGAATGTTGCAAGGACCACAAAGGACCAGAGACATCACTACAAGCATGAAACCTACAGACAACACGACACTAAATCCATACCTTTCAATAATAACACTGAATGTAAATAGACTAAATGCTCCAATCAAAAGACATAGAGTATCAAAATGGATAAAAAAAAAAACACCCAATATCCATCTATTTGCTGTCTAAAAGAGACCACTTACTACTTTCTATTTAGTAACAGTGCTACTGTTTATAATATTTATCCCTATCAAAGTCTACTATACAACTCTGTGTAAAATGTAGGAAGTCTGGGTAGCATAATGCCATATTTATATATATATATAATTCCATATATATACATTTTAAACAATATTATAAGATTTGCTGTAACTATTTGCTTAGTTATTTGTTAAAGGAAAGAAAAAGAAAAAAAATAAGTGTCCTGCATTTAATCCACATGTTATGGTATCTAATGTTATTCTTTCCTCTCTCTAGAGTAGAGATTCCTCTTGGTATTTTTCTTCATCCTGAAGGATTTCCCTTGTTATTTCCTCAGTAGGAGTCTGCCATAGACTCTGATCTTGAAATATCAAACCAGTAAGATTGCAGAGTTTTGCTTGCATGTAGCCAACTTGTGCTGGGCAGACTAGTGAGTGATATTGGGGTAAAAACCATATAAGCACAGATCAACCTCAGCACATATTGTTTTTCTCAGTGGAAAAATATCTTCCAGTTTCTTTAAAATTATTTCTTCTTGAGAGAGTGAGCGAGAGAGAGAGAGAGAGAGAGAGAGAGAGAGAGAGAGAGAGAGATCAAGCATGAGTAGGAGAGGGGTAGAGAGAGAGACACAGAATCCTTAGCAAACTCCAGACTCTGAGTTTTCAGAACAGAGCCTAACACAGGGCTCGAACTCACAAACTGTGAAACATGGCCTGAGTTGAAGTCAGACACTCAACCAACTGAGCCACCCAGGTGCCCTGGTGCCCCAATATCCTCCAGTTTCTGCCTACACTTGTTGCTCTGATGGTCCTTTACACAGCTGTCTTTCATAATTTATCCTGAGTTCCTAAGTTTTATCTGGGATAGATTTGTCTGCTATGAGACACCAGTTCTCCTTTGCTTGCTCAGTTTAAAAATTTTTTTAATGTTTATTTATTTTTGAGAGAGAGACAGTTTGAGAAGGGAAGGAGCAGAGAGAAAAGGGGACACAGAATCTGAAACAGGCTCCAGGCTCCGAGCTGTCAGCACAGAGCCTCATGTGGGACTTGAACTCAAGAATCATGAGATCATGACCTGAGCTGAAGTTCAATGCTTAACCAGTTGATTTACCCAGGCACCCCTTCATTTGCTCAATTTTAAACCTCAGTTTTATAATACTACTGGCTTCTGGACACAAATAAACTTTACCTATAAATATAACTACAACCTAATAATTAATGAAATCATCTCTCTGTATATAAGAATGCATTTTCTAGGGTATTTATTAAGAAATGAACATGTTGCTACAATTCATCTTTGGTTAAATGTTCACGGATTATAGGACAAAAATATTTTCTCTCTCTCAGTCTTTGTTTCTTCTCTATAAGGGGTTTAGACAAAATGATTTCATGTCTGACAGTCTAAGGTTTGACACACTGGTATTTTCATGTTTTCCTTCCTACCCCATCCATGGAAAGTAACTGAGACACTATATCATTAGGAACAAGGTTTATCTTCCGTGATTCAAATGACCTAAAGCACCATTCCTTAATCTTTAATGGAAAATTATTAGGATGCATATTCTGCTCTGTTTTCTCTGGTGGGGATGGAGATTCTGTAGTGCTCTGAATTGCCCATTTGAGATTCAAACTACTGGTCTACAGAACACACGGTGGAAGAAATTAGCACTGCACAGATTTTGATTCTTTTAGCCAGAGATACCCGGGTTTGCACCCTGCCCTGGGACTTTGTAGCTATGTGACTTGGGGCAAATAAATGTACTATATTAGCTTTATATTAGCTTTTCATCTGGAAGAAATAATTACACCTACCTAGTAAAACTGCTGCCTCACTTATATCTTCAATATTTGTAAGGTATTTAGAACAAAGCCTAAAGTTATAAAACAATAACAGAAGCTCTTACTGGTGGAACAGAAAATCTTGTTATGCTTAGAGAAAATATATTTCCTGAGATCGATCCTTCCTTCCTTCCTTCCTTCCTTCCTTCCTTCCTTCCTTCCTTCCTTCCTTTTTTAATGTTTATTTATTTTTGAGAGAGAGAGAGAGAGACAGACAGACAGACAGAGCATGAGCTGGGGAGGGACAGAGAGAAAGGGGGAGACACAGACTCTGAAGTAGGCTCCAGGCTCTGAGCTGCCAGCACAGAGCTCAATGCAGGGCTTGAAGTCACAAACCGTGAGATCATGACCTGAGTTGAATTCAGATCTTTACCTACTGAGCCACCCAGGCACACCCTTTTCCAATAAGGAAATATCACATTTCCATATAAGTAGTTACTTCTTAATACTTCTTTCTTAAAATACTCTATTCCCTGTCAAATTCATAAATCATGTCTCTCTTTTCTAAAGAAAATTTTCATTTGCCAAACTATGACAAACTTACAGAAAAGGAAAATGGCCTACAAAATGCAAGTGGTGTGGTATGAGGCAATAATTCAAGCCAGATTCACTTGGCCTTTTAAAGAATTTGCTAGTGAAATGTAAGCTAAAACAAACGAAGTTCTACAGAGCCTTCTGGAACATGAAACGTGCTTTCAAAATTCACATCATGTCAGACATGTCAAAGATAAATTTAGAAAGCATTATTAAGATATCTGGAACATGAAATATTTGATTATAAAAATTGCTGCTCTTCTTTTGACAAGTCCTCTTTTAGCTTGGAGTTTTCCCCTCCCCCTATCACTAGGTGCACTTAAGGCGGGATAAAGATTAAACAATAAAGTGGAATAAAGATTAAAACGGCTCCCTGGAGACAGCTGTACATATCCTTCCCCTTCACAACAAGGGTGCCAGACCTGCACATGCAGAAACCTCTTCAGACTGCGTACATTCTTTATGTTCTTTCTTCGGGACACCTGTTTGCTTTCATAGTTAAATAAAGTTTTGAGACACCTTCATTTTACTACAATCTATATCTTTTATTCAGTTATATTTTATGGGTGGGAATTGTAGAATGTGAACTGTGTCCTAATGCACACTATTCAATGCCCCACCAAAATAATTTTTCCTCTCTTTCTTCCTCAATAGTATCTTTTCCTCAGCAAACAGTGAAATAACAGGTATAGGTTCTGATTAGTTTAAGCCAGTAAGTAGCTGTTGGCTGCTTCCCTGTTGGCATCACTGAGTTGATGATTATTTATATACATATGAAGATCATTCATCCTGACATGTAGTGCATGAAAAAAAAAGTGTTGTATAAGTCAGCTTGAGTGGCTGTAACAAAATATCATAGAGAAGGAGGTTGAAACAGCAAACATTTATTTCTCATAGTTCTTGAGGCTGGAAAGTCCAAGATCAAAGTTCTAGCAGATTCAGTATCTGGTAAGAACCTTCTTCCTCATGGAGACAAGAGTCTTCTTGCTGTATTCTCATCTGGTCTAGAAAGAGACTCTCCCTCTTCTTCTAAGGACACAAATCCCATTGGGGGGCTCTAACCCTTCTGATCTCATCTAAAATTAATCACCTGTCAAAAGCCCCACCCACTTCTTAATACCATCATCGCAGTGGGGTCTAGGGTTTCAACATTTGAATTTTGGGTAAATGCATTCAGTCCATATCAAGTGTCCTGTATTTTTATATCCATTTATACTATGTATATCTTTGTTACTTATATTTAGAAGTGGCATACAAATACTAAGCAAATTATGGACACCCCTTTGTACAGAAGCAACGTCCTTTACCCAAATTGTTAACTATTTTTGTAACACTATGTATGCCATGGTGTTTGAATACCACCCCTTTTGGAGTCTGATAATTAAAAATGGTTCTCCTAAGGATATCCAAGATATCTACAAAATATTTTTCATTAAGTTTTCTAACATAGTCATATGTTCAGTCTGATAGGTCAATGTCTGATTTTGTAGGATGACTTAGAGAAGCTACTGCAAAATGGCCACCTTGAAAAAAGTCATGATATTAATACAGTCATATATATTTAAAGGGGATTAATTATATATAGCAAATAATTTTTTCTTTTAGTATCTCATAAGTCACAAGCTGTGGAAGAGAATAGGTCACTAGGAAGTCTAAGATATCAGAAGTAATGAATGCCTTGATGAAACAGAATATTTGTATTTTAAAAATCTCCCCAAATTAATATCACCAGAACCTAATAAATTACTAAATTTACACCTTGATTCTTTTTCTCTCTTCAAACTATCTCCTAGAAACCATGGATTTTTCATGTTAGTTTCATTTATTCAACATTTAGCAAGCTAGTACAATGAATCAGGCAGTGTATTAGGTTCTAAAAAACAATGAGCAAAGTCATCCACAATTCCTGCTCTGATGTAGCATATATATCAGGAAAAGAAAGAGACTGATTGAAACTATAAAACAAAAAAGTAAAATTACAATTGTGTTAGATGAGAGGTAGAGATTTACTATTAAGAGAAACATGTCATGTGGAAAAATAATCTTAGCAGAACTTACTCCCCTCATGTTCCCCTTAATTCCTTGCTCATTCACACTACTGAATTTAGATGACCATGGTCATGCCCCAAAACTTATATTAAATGATCTACCTTCTCCCTGAAAACTAGGATGGTACATTACTATATACTTGTATGTATGTTTGGTTTTATTTCTAGACTTTGTATTCAGTTTCACTTCTCTATTATAAATGGTTTTCATTGGGGTGTCTGGGTGGCTCAGTCAGTTGAGCATCCGACTTTGGCTCAGGTCATGATCTCACAGTTCGTGGGTTCAGGCTCTGTGCTGACGGCTCAGAGCCTGGAGCCTGTTTTGGATTCTGTGTCTTCCTCTCTCTTTGACCCTCCATTGCTCATGCTGTCTCTATTTCTCAAAGATAAATAAAAAAGTAGAAAAAAATAAATGGTTTTCATTATGAAGGCCTTATAATATTTTAATAGTATATTTATCTTAAAATATGAACCTCAAAAACAGTTTTGTTAGCTATCAAAGGAAAATACTGCTGATATTTTTATTGGGATCATTTTAGTTTATATGTTAGCTTGAGATAGTTGACATCTTCCCCAAATTAAATATTCCTATCTAAGATGATGATCTGTCTTTCCACTTTTTCATGTCTTTTATTAGTTCCTCAGGTGCATATTCATTCACTGAGAATATAACCAATGTATTCTCCTAGAAGTTCAATAAAGACTAGAAGTGAGAATAGTTCACCGTGTTATTTCAGAAAAAAAATAAACTAGAGAATGAAATACTAAGTCCAACCTGTCATGTTACTACTCTGTCAATTAGCAGCATTCAACTGAAGTCAACTGGAAAAGAAGCAACAACAAAACCCCCCAAAAATGCAACAAGAATTTTTCTTGCTAAGAACTGACATCATTTAAAACATATGTAATAATCAATGGGGCGCCTGGGTGGCTCAGTTGGTTAAACATCGACCTCAACTCAGGTCATGATCTCACAGCTTGTGCGATCAAGCCCCACATCAGGCTCTGTGCTGACAGCTAGCTCAGAGCCTGGAACCTGTCTTCGGATTCTGTGTTTCCCTTTCTCCCTGACCCTTCCCTGCTCATGCTGTCTCTTTCTCTCTCAAAAATAAAAATAAAAAAATTTTATTTTATTTTTTTCATAATATTTTATTGTCAAATTGTTTTCCATACAACACCCAGTGCTCTTCCCCATAAGTGCCCTCCACCATCACCACCACCTCTTTTCCCCCCTCCCCCTTCCCCTTCAACTCTCAGTTCATTTTCAGCATTCAATAGTCTCTCAAGTTTTGCATCCTTCTCTCTCCCCAACTCTCTCTCCCTCCT
>NC_043702.1:62673662-62689994 GCF_006229205.1 Suricata suricatta
GGAAGAAATAGAAAGCATGAATAGACCAATAACCAGTGAAGAAATTGAATCCGTTATCAAAAATCTCCCAACGAATAAGAGCCCAGGGCCAGATGGCTTCCCAGGGGAATTCTACCAGACATTTAAAGCAGAGCTCATACCCATTCTTCTCAAACTATTCCAAAAATTAGAAATAGAAGGAAAGCTTCCAAACTCATTCTACGAAGCCTGCATCACCCTGATACCCAAACCAGACAGGGACTCAGCCAAAAAAGAGAACTACAGACCAATATCCTTAATGAATACAGATGCAAAAATACTCAACAAGATACTAGCAGATCGAATTCAACAGCATATAAAAAGAATTATCCATCAAGATCAAGTGGGATTCATTCCTGGGTTACAGGGATGGTTCAATATCCACAAATCCATCAATGTGATCCATCACATTAACAAAAGAAAGGATAAAAACCATATGATCCTGTCGATAGATGCAGTAAAAAATTTTTTAAAAATAAAACATGTAATAATCAGGTAAAATTATAGTGATTTCCATATTTAAGCAAGAAGGTAAAAGAAATGCATATTATAACTTATCTCTAAAAGGTAAACCAAATCATCTTAAATCATTCACATCTCCCTCATCAAGACCTTTTCAAATCGTAAAGGTGGTTATCAAAAAGGGTGGAAAAGTTTAAAGTAGAATAATGTACCTATGTAAGTATGCAAAGGATTTTATGTGCCTTTTGCAACACAAGGTCCTCAAATCTGCCATTCACAGGACTCCCATTATATTCAGGTTCATGTTATCCATGAACATTTCATATTATGTGGGTAGAATGTGTCCCTCCCAGTCACCTACAACCAAAAATGTAAAGCAAAAATGATCCAAATGCTAACAGTTCATGAAACTGACCTACAGATTATTTTAGTCTCTGCTTTTAATTTGCTGTCCTGAATGTGTACAAATGTTTCTTGGAAGAGGTTTTAAGGGTACAGGGGAAGTTGCTGCTTATTTAAACAATTTTAACAAAGGACTGACCTTTTACATTTAACATTTGTTCCTTTCATTTGCTTTCTGGCATCAGTTCCTACTTTTTCTTTTTTCTCCCAAAGGACATAGCATAATGAACATACACGAGATTATTTAAATGAATGGTTTTAATGAGTTCTTTGAATAGATTCTTTAAAAAGCAAGCATGAAATTGCTTTCCCAGTTGGGATACTTTAAAATATTTTTAGAGAATTCATATATAAAGCCTTAAAATTCTAACCATATTTAAAGGAACAATAATTGAAGGGTTTTTTTGTGATATGATTTATTTTCACTCATACTGTGGAAGACATTACAAAACCCAGTAGGATTTTTGAATTATTTTAATGGATTATCACATTTCATATTCATAAGTAGTTATTTGCTAAATAGAAAGGCTGCAGCTCTTTTTATACTACTTTCACTTTTTACACTACTTTTCAACTTTTTTCTGTAGTTGGTCAAAATTGGGTAGAGACATAAATTTACCGTAGTGAACATTATGCTGTGTCCTCAACCCCTTTGCATTTTTGTTCAAGTTGCCATAATCTTGAGTTTGGGTAAAATTGATCTACTCCTTTTGTACTGTGATTGTTTCAGAAGTTGGCATATACCTCATATGGTCTCATTAAAGTGATGTTCAAACCTCTGCTCAATGGCTTTATTCAATTCAGGAGCTGAAGGATGATGAGGAAAAGTGTAGGCCCAGGAACATGTGAAAATGTACGTCACCATGAGCACTAAGGATAAAGTAGACACATGGAACAGGGTGCAGTGGAGAGAATTACAGAAAAGAAGAATCAAAACTTGATAAAACTCTTCTTGACACTTGCTGTAGCCTCAAGCTTTTCTGTTATGTGAGGAAATAAATTCCCTTTATTATTTAAGCTGCTTTGCAGCTAAGAGTATGGAATCCAAAAGTGACATAAACTGCCTTTGGCAAATATCATTGCCTTAATTTTGAAATCATTTATCCATTTGAAAGCATAAATTTTTTAATTGCCTCTGCTCAGATTCAAGTAAACTGTTCAGATAGCTCATACTCTTCAAGCTGACATTTAAAAAATTAAACCCTCTTGTTAATAACTAAAAGTTAAATGTTGATGAGTCTTACACTATCATTGTAACACCTTGTGTGCTGTTTCTGTCAAATATATGTGTACGTGCTATTGTACTAGCTTTCAGACAAAATTAGAAAATATTAAGATCAAATTCCTCATCTTTAAATGTTAGCTATGTAGCACAATGTACATAGGCTTTGGAAAATAGAGAGCACTTAGTTCAAAAGAATATGATAACAAAACAGACCAGTTTCCAGATTATTTCTTCTTATGTAAAAAAAAAAATAACTTTGCAACATGACTGGTACATTTTCTTCCAGCTTTAATGTCCTGATTATTTTTAATGTCCTGATTTTGTGGCAAATGAAATACCAGTGGCTTGAGAGGGAAGTGGTGGAGGCACGCAGGACGTGGTGATCATAAGGGAGGCTGAATCTTCTTGTCCTTTATAAATTGGTCTACAGTTTTTCTACTTTATGTTCTTAAAGGACAGATTCTGTGCCTGTTTCCTGTATGGTTTTCACAACATATTCTTTAATAGGATTTATTTTTTGCGATCAGATATTCTTTATTAAGTATCTTTAATATCTAATTATATGCACAAAATACCATGGGGTTTTATGTTAAGGATTTTAAAGACTTGGAAATCAAAAGGTTCAGAACTGGAAAGCTTTTCTCAAATTGGGAGAAGACTTACAGCACGTTTTCCATGTTGGGCCTCTTTTGGAATTCCTCTGTTGGTAAAAGACTCATTAGCTCCTAAGAAGCTCATTCTACTTTCATGTAATTTTTATGGTTAGTACCTTCATCTACGTATTTAGTTAATGTATATCCCTTGGAATTCTAGAAATGCATCTAACATACTGCTGTAATTGTAGCTAAATAGATTCTTTAAAAAAATCTGCTCTACTCAATCATCAGATTGTGCTTATTTCTGTCAGACTTTCTTAAAACATGCAATCCTTTATGTAAAAGTACAATGGTTTAGGGGCGCCTGGGTAGCTCAGTTGGTTAAGCTTCCGACTTCGGCTCAGGTCAGATCTCACGTTCGTGGGTTCGAGCCCCGCGTCGGGCTCTGTGCTGACAGCTAGCTCAGAGCCTGGAGCCTGCTTCCAGTTCTGTGTCTCCTTCTTTCTCTGCCCCTCCCCCTCTCATGCTCTCTCTCTCTCTCTCTGTATCAAACATAAAAAATTTAAAAAAAACCATTAAAAAAAAAGAAGTTCTAAAAAAAAGTGCAATGGTTTATGACCAAACAAGAATTTCACCAGTATAGATTCTGTGACTTAAAAATCACCACTGTTTTTTAAAATCATGTAAATGAAATTTGTCCTACTTACTTTTATCGTTATATGGGACATGATTAAAATGGTAAAACTATTCTTTTTGTATATGAAATGTTCCACTGGTTATAGTCACAGTCCAAGTAAGAATATGTAATGTGGTTATTAGGAGAAAACTGCATGTTAAAAATGGTTGTGTGGAACCGTAAGACTGCTGTCCCCTTTGCATAAGATAAAGGGTCCCCCTTTACATCTGTCTTCATGTTAGCTCTCTGAACATTAGTACCCAATGTGTGAAAGAAAAGCAATAAAAGCATTCCTTCAGTATTCCTTCAGAGAATCCTCAACTACTCTGTGCTGAAAAACAGGATCAATATCTGAAAGTGTAGGATTTAGAAATATGTCATTTGTCCATTATGGGCTTTACATGTGATGAGTGGTTCATCAAAGCTGCTTCAGATTAATTTCATGTGATTTGAGAAACTTCAGCTTACCAACGAAAAAAGACTTTGAAAATGTGAAAGTAATCTGTTCTTCATTAACGTGGGGAAAGTCTGACTCTTAAAAGAGGTTCTTTTATAAAAAAACACAAAAACAAGAAAAAAACATGCTACAGGTTTCTGCAAGATTTTATTCATTTGTAATGTTTTTAAAAATGCTTATTTATTTATTTTTGAGAGAGAGAGAATGTGAGCAGGGGAAAGGCAAAGAGAGAATCTCAAGCAGGCTCCACACCCAGTGTGAGGCTCAGTTTCACAGATTGTGAGATCATGAACTCAGCTAAAATCAAGAGTCAGATGCTCCATCGACTGAGCCATTGAGGTACCTCAGTTTTTAATTGTTTCTTAACTAGGATGATGAAATGAGTTTTTTCTTCCCCAAACCCTATTTATCAGAATCCTGTTAACTAAGGCAAGGCAATGGGAAGTAACATTTTGTGTAACTCAAAGCAGGAAAGGAGAGATCCATATAGCACAGTAACATATTGCGTATAAGTAAATTTTCTCAAACTTTGGACTATATAGGAATTGCCAAGAACTTGGCCAAAAAGCAGAATCAGATTTAGTACATGTGAGATGGGGCCAAAATCCTAATAGGATTCTAGGTTTGGACTAGTATCTAGTCCAAACACCATATACTGAGCATCCAGGTGCTAGACTATATGCTAACCAGAGTATCTACAAAGCGTAGGTCTATTATCTATAATTTATTCTAATATCAGAACATTATGAGAGCCTTAACTTTCATCCATCACTCACCTTCATGATCCAAAGCTATATATGTCTCTTCATAGTAGCAGAATCAGATGGAGCAAATAAAGACCAATAACTCATTCAAGAGGTAGGCTAAAAGTGGAATGGAACTATAAAATAGAGGAAACGCACAGGATTAAAAGTATCAAAAAGTCAAAGGTGGGGAGTGGGGGGAGAAAGAAAGTAGAAGGAGTGTATATACTGGGCAGAGATCCCTAAGTACAACAGGACTTTTGCTGTCTGATACCTGAACGTACGGCCAGAACATACACCTTGAGATTAAAGAATTAATGCACCACATTTATGAGTGGATCTAACATCAAGGGTACATCCCTAAACCTCTGCTATGCTATATAAACTACTTGTAAGTAAAGGACTAGATGAACAAGTCTAATGAGCTGGGAGAAAGATCTTTCTCTTACAAAATGTAACTTGTCTCCCTTGCTTAAGCACCATACTCCTGTGGTTATGCCCATTTTGAAATATATTTCAGAAAAAACTCAAATCTGCAAATACCAAATATTAATAAATCAAATCTTCAATCCATTCACCTGTGGTGCTGGTAAACAGTTTTTGTAGGATTGGAAATAGTGCAATTTCTGGGGACATCATAGCATTTTATACAAATCTATTACTGAGTATTCATGAAGGCTTGTATTGTCTTTTATTTTTGCTGTTGATATTTTATAGAAATCCTAACCTGTTCATTTATGCCTGGGTGCAATTATAAAGGTAAGTAAATCACTAGAGTAGAGTGAGAGACATTTATTTCTTTTTAATGTTTTACTTATGTTTCACAGAGTGAGAGCATGAGCAGGGAGGGGCAGAGAAAGGGGGACAGAAGATCTGAAGCCGGCTGGGGGCTGACAGGCTGACAGCAGCAAGCCACATGTGGGGCTCAAACCATCAAACCATGAGATCATGACCTGAGTCAAAGTCAGAGGCTCACCAGGCTAAGCCACCCAGATGACTCCAAGTGAGAGACATTTAATGACAAGCAAGGCTCAGGCATATTCTGGTATAATCACTGTGCAATAGTAAGTATATAATAGAAGGCACTATGGCTCCCTCTCTTTCTAGATAGGTAGATGGATGGATAGATCTATATACAGTATCAGTAATATATGGTGAATGACTAACATAGCTTCTGACCTGCATCACAAACATCAACACAGATAAATACACAGACACAGATATATATATATATATAGAGAGAGAGAGATCTACATCTATCTATACATATTTATCTATATTAATATCCATATCCATCTATTATCTATTGCCTAGCATCTATCAATCTATATAAAGTAGTGATGTTGGTGATGCAGGTCAGGAGGTGTGTTAGACAATCACCAAATATTACTGACTCTATCTTCTTTTGTTTTTAATTTTTTTAAATATTTATTTTATTTTTGAGAGAGAGACAGACAGAGTATGTGTGTGGGAGGGGTAGAGAGGGAAGAAGACACAGACTTTGAAGCAGACTCCAGGCTCCAAGCTGTCAGCACAGAGCCTGATGCAGGGCTCAAACCCATGAACTGTGAGATCATGACCTGAGCCGAAGTCAGACATTTGACCAACTGAGCCACTCAGGTGCCCCACTGACTCTATCTACTAAGCACATGTTAGAATTGCCTCTCTGTATGACTGGGTTGGGACACATGACAATTTCTGTTTACTGAGCTGTAAGCAGAAATGATAGTCATCGACTTTGTGTTAGAGTACTTAGTTGCTTATATAGGATTCTCCCTCCCGCTCTTTCCCTCTGGTGGTCAACTGAGAATGCTCATGGTGGTTACTGCTCTGACAGACAATGAACAGAACCTCCTAAATGACCAATGGGGGATATGTGGTATGAGTATGAGCATGGACAAAAACCAAACCTTCTGATTGCAAGTATTATTTGTTGCTGTTACATAATTAAGTCTAACCTGAAGGACTTAGGTGGGCAATATGTGGATCATGGAGGGCTGCTAGATGGAAGAGGAGGCATGAATCAGTGAGGTCATGAGGACTGCCTGAAGCAAACTTAACTAACATCAAAATGTTGTTCAACATTACTGAAATGTATATAAAGGCTAAATAGATACACAAACACAGCTAAATCAGAGGTGACTAAAGTAAACACTTTGTTCACCTGGCGTATGAAGATGGACATCTGAGAAACAGACTCATAATTCTAGAGCTACAGGTATGTAGCCACTTAAGTGGACAAATGGTAAAAGGAAATCAAAACCAAACTTATTGTGAACTGACTTGTCAATGTATTTTAGCACATAAGTGCTACCTTTTTATTAAAAAGTCATTTAAAATCTTTTATTAGTGGTAATAAAGATAAAAATATTTTAAGGTGATCATATTATTATCACATATTCTTACTAAAATTTACAGCACTGACCTTTCTTTAAAGAAAAGTATACCATAATGTCAGAGTTTGAACTTTTTAACTTTAACTGATGATAATATCCTTCTATATTACTTTATAAGTAACACAATTTGCTTATACATTAACAGAATGACAATGTGATTAATATAAATATGTGAAAATGTTCACTGTATAATTTTAAATGATATTGATCTAAAACAGCTGCTGTAGTAAAAAATTCAAGCTCAATTAATTTTTATTCATATGTGCAGTTAGTATATCTACAGAATCAAATTATAGTGTTTATAACAATGACCATCCCTATCCTAACCTACTTATGTCTCCTAAAAAGAATATATCAATTTTCTTTACTTCTTTTCCTTCAGTTTCCATATCCACCTCATCTGTAAATCCCATCAGATCTACTTAAAACATATCCTGACTCACTTCTCACTACTCTTGCCTCCCCTGACTTTAGAACACATCTCTTCAGCTGGACAATTGCATCTGCCTCCCAGCATTGTTGCTTCTATTTTCCTTAGATTAGCCATAATCATCATAAACTTCCTCTGCCTAAAAGTTCTCAAGGACTTTCTACTGATTTTAAGATAAGTAAAAAAATCCTTACCGTAGATTACAAAATCCTACATCATGTAGATCTTGCTTACTCCTCTGACTTCTTTTTTGTTCCATGAGTATTCTCCTTTGCTATGCTTCAGCCAGCTGGCCTTCCTTCCATCAGATCCATAAAGCCATGCCACATCTGCTTTAGTTCCTCACCATAACTTATCTGTCTACGTAAAATTCTCTTAACCAAAATCTTTACATTGACGACTCATTAATCTTTGCGGCATCTGTTCAAATATCTCTTCCTTAAACATGCCATTTCTGACCATCCTTTGCAAAACATTCTCTTCTCCTCCATATCTTTATTTTCATTAATACTTTTTCATTGCTATTGTTAACACTTGTTGCTACCCATTTTTTGTTGTTGTTGTTGTTGTTGTTGTTTGAGAGAGAGCAAGCGAGAGAGTGGTGAGCATAGTGGGGAGAGAGGCAGAGAGAGAATCTTACGCAGACTCCATGTTCAGCATGGAGCCTAATGCAGGGCTCTATTCCATGAGCCAGGGTTCATGACATGAGCCGAAAACAAAGAGTTGGATGCTCAACAAACTGAGCTATCCAGGTGCCCCTTTATCTATTTAAAATTATCTTAATTCTCTACTTGTTTCAGTCCACCCTTCCCTGAATGTATTACTCTATGGAAATGATGGACTTGTCATTTGTGAATCTCCTACAGCTTGAATAAATGCATGAATGAATGAGAGGATGGATGAAAACATTGTTGAAATAAGATATAAATAACCAAATAGGTATTCAGTGCTGGTTTAGCTCTATGCTGTTTATCAATTTTTCAACAAATTTTATTTATCTTTTTTCTGTACATTTTTACTTTTGAGTGGTTGGCATTATATTAAAATATTAAGATCTGAGAAAGATGGGGCACCTGGGTGGTTCAGTCGGTTGAGGATCCAACTCCGGCTCAGGTCATGATCTCACGATTTGTGGGTTTGAACCCCGCATTGGGCTCTGCTGACAGCTCAGAGCCTGGAGCCTGCTTCTGATTCTGTGTGTCCCTCTCTCTCTGCCCCTCCCCTGGTCATGATCTGTCTCTGTCTCTCAAAAATAAATAAATGTTAAAAAATTAAAAAAAGATAAAAGATGCTCAACATCAATAATCATCAGGGAAATGCAAACCAGAACCACAATGAGATACCACCTCACACCTGTCAGAATGGCTAATATTAAAAAGACAAAAAATAACACATTGGCAAGGATGTAGAAAAAATGGAACCCTCGTTCCCTGTTGGTGCAAATACAAAATGGTATAGTCATTGTTGAAACCAGTATAGAGGTTTCTCAAAAAAATATTAAAGATGGAAATACAATATGATAAAGTATTTCTACTCTGTGTATCTACCCAAGGAAAATGAAACACTAATTTGAAAAAATATAAGTACCCCTATGTTTATTTCAGCATTTATGTACAAAAATTAAAATATTGAAGCAATACAAGTGTCTATAAACAGATGAAGGGAGAAAAAGATGTGACCCCACCATACACACCCTGGAATATTACTCAGCCATAAAAAAGAATGAGATCTTGTCATTTGTGCAACATGGGTAAGTCTGGAGGGTATCATGCTAAGTGAAATAAGTCAGACAGAGAAAGAAAAATACATACAATTTTACTTATTTATGAAATCTAAAAAAAACTAAACCAATTAAACAAACAGAAACAGATACATAAATACAGAGAATAAACTGGTGGCTGCCAGAGAGGAGGAGCCTGAGGGGGATAGACAAAATAGGTGAAGGGGATTAACAGGTACAAACTTACACTTGTAAAATAAGTCACAGAAATGAAAAATACAGCCTAGGGAATATAGTCAATCAAATTGTAATAATATTGACTGGTGACAGATGGTGACTACAGAACCATGGTGAGCACTGAGTAATATAAAGAACTGTTAAATCGCTATGTTGTACACCTATAACTAATATAACATTATATGTCAACTATATTCCAATAGAAGATAAATAGGAGGCTCTTTTAAAAACTTCTGTTTAGTAAGTTAGAATAACTTCTCCTCCCATAAATTACTGACTTTGGATCGTCCTTGTGATAAATTAATTAACTTTAACAAAATGTGCCTTTTTTTGTATCACCATTTTTCTTTATCTAGTCCAAGAAAAATCTCTGCATTACTTTTTCTGACATTATTTTTAGCTTTTAAATCAGTTTGAAATAAATCTTGAACACATGATTATAAACAGTTGCTTTAAGAGTTTCCTGTTATAGATTTATGAGGTATTATTTCTGATTCCCCAAATAATTTAGATTCCATATTTTAAAAAATAGTGTTAATGAGGTAAATTTGCTCTGAGTTCATCCTAGAGCAATACAATGTTACTCTCCTATACGCTTTTGTATGGACCACGCACTGTTTTATAGATGGTTTCTACGATTTTGCTCACACAGTTTTCTAGACCTAGATGGGTTTTCCATCCTACTTTTTGCATGCTTAGGACATCCTTAGTCTTGAAGGCACAGTCTAAGATCTATGACTTCCAAGAAATCTTTAAATCTGCTAGAAATATTTGATTTTCAACAATGGTAATTCATAATGCTTAGCTTATGGAAATATGTGAATGTTTTAGCTTTTTAAGTCTTTACAAGACTGGTAGGTGACAAGAGATAAGGATTCTAAACATAATATTATTCTGCCCAAGATTCTGATAGCATCCCCATAAAGAAACTGAAACAAGTATCTCCTTTTTAAAATTTCTGTTGCCCTTCATCGATACCTTTTCAGCCTCCGGTCACCATTTAGGTATACATTCCAATTCTTCTACTGTGTTAAAGATTCCTTGACTGACCCCTGGATTTATGACTGATTCATTCTTACCTTCCCTACCTGGCAAGTGTTCAAGGAATGTCTTTTTTGAAAAAGTGGATGATTATATGTATTTTAATGTGTTCCATCAGCCATAGACCATTCACATTTGTTAACTAATCCAAAAAAAGTAGTTAATGGTAGACATTTCAGGTATGCTAAATTAGAGTTGTGCTCCATGGGAGAAAAACAGAAGATATTTTTGAGAGACGGGGAGAGATGATGACTATCTGGAACACTATAAGTAGAGACATTTCCAGGTAGGTGCAATGTCTCCTTTCCAATCTCTATGCTTGCCCAGTAAAATTCTCATAACTATTCCCAACAAAATAGGACATTTTGATCAAGATTATTGTTATGCTTCCTTATTGTACACAGCATATTTCACTTCTTTGTTTTCTAAATAGAATACAAAATAAGTAAACAGATATATTAGCTGTTTGAAGGCCAATTCAGCTCTCATATCCGAAGTTATTCTTATTTGACTTTTTTCTCTTTTTTTAAGTAACTGATAATGCAAAGTTGGAATGATTAAAACAATTTATTTTTATTTTTTTAAGTTTACTTATTTATTTTGAGGGAGAGAGAGTGGGGGAGGGGAAGAGAGAGAGGAAGCTGTCAGCACAGAGCTCTACACGGGGCTCAGACTCACAAACTGTGAGATCGAGACCTGAGCTGAAGTCAAGGTTTGGATGCTCAACCATGTAAGCCACCAAGACACCTCTGAGTGATTAAGAAATTAAAGCAACTAACTCCACGGCTCTGAAATTTACTGGACATCAATTCTGAAGTCTTCCAGAAATATTATGAGGCTTTAATTTGATGCTATCTTAATGAATTTAGATGAGGGATGTTTCAGCACTCTCTGAAATAGCTCCTTTTTAAGCTGGGCAAGTCACTTTCTGTTCAAGGGAAGAAACAAACTCTAAATGATAATTAATACAATGTAACACATTCGTTGTTTTTACACATTTGTTGTTTTTAGTGGTGCTGATCCTCTCACACAGAAGTGAGGGTTAACTTTGGTCTCTGCAAAATATTCTGCTCTTACCTGCAAGTTTGCCAGCAAATCTGTGGGATACCACACAGAGCCCAAGAGTAGGGGGCCATGCAGTGGCACTTTATATTAATAGCACTCTTCATATTCATGTTATGCTAATTAAGCCAGTACAGCAATTTGATGCAATGATGGTACTTAAATTGAGCTTTCTAACAATACTATGCCGCAAAGGGCACAAATCAGTGTGTCCTGCCAATAAGTTTAATCCATGCCTAGAGAAGTTAAAGGTCAGGTTACAATGTGCCAGTAAGTGCTACAAAGTAGGAAGCTTGAATTTAACCCAATTCTAGTCTCTCTAATAAAGTCCTTATAAAAGCTCCTGACTTGGCTTTCATTATCAGGTATTTTGCAAATATTAAATATGCTCGTGTCTGCCGCCAGTGATCCCAGCTCTCTGGTTTATAGGCGTGTGCACACTGCCTGAGTCTCAGAGTAAGCTCCGATCCCATACTAGGGTTATCCCTGACAATATGTGCTGTTTTTAACTTGAGACTCATCAGAGGGTTTAGAGTGAATCTTTATAAACTTGCCCTCTTTCGAACAGTGTAAAGATTCAAAACCATCTTTCCAAGATGCTTTGCATTTGTGAAAACATCCTGTAATATGATCATCAAAGCAGAGGGTTGCAAAAGTGGGTCCAAACTGATCTTGGTGGGGGAGCTAAGATCCACACTTTTGAAACATTCACGTGCCCCTTTCATAAGTACAACTGTTCTCACCAAATGACACATTCACATATTCCACCTTTTCTTCCTTCCCGCCCCTTTCCCTCTTGTTCAGCTACTTGCTCTGTGGGTTCTAGATAAAACAAATTTTATTGTTGGCCTTTTCTTTTCCATTTCTTTTCTCTCGTCATTCACTTGATGTATCTCCTTTCCACCAACAGCTGAATCTTCCAAGGTTGCCATTTCCCTAAAAACAACCCCATTTTTAGGGCAGTGTTCTCACATGGTGTAGATATTCTGCAGAACAAAATGGATTTTTTTTGTTGTTAATAACCTCATTTTTTAAACAGTAAGTCTAGCTACACTGAAACATTCTCAAATTACAGACCGTGAGACATGAAACTGGCAGGGTAAAAATAAATGAAGCGCGATTATAATTGTGATTTAAAATTATTTTTAATTTACTCAATTATGCTTTCCTATTTTCCTAAGCCTCAGCTACAATTCATCTCCATTTCCTTAAAGCGACTGTGTTGATCAGTTCCACTAGGTCAGCTTTGTGTTTAATAGACCTTGTTTGGAATCACAAAGACCGTTGCTGGAATTGCATTCTGTGAAAGAGAAGATGTTTAACCTCCGAGCCTCATTCTCTTCAGTGCAATAATTTGTGGGCAACCTATCAAAAGCACAATAAGGGTGTCAAAGTCCAACCCCAAGGAATGAACAGCAGGGAAATGAGCCCTCCTCCACAGAAACTTCAGGTCAGTCAGGAAGATTTCTGCATCCAAAAGCATATTTAATCATCGTAAATAGTCTTTTAAAAATGGCCAGCATCTCTCCATAACTTGTTGCCTGTGCACTGTTTTCCTTGCTTTTTGATTTTCTGTCCAGAATGAGGAAAATATTTCATCACTTTCCCTTTTCCCTGCATTTCTAAAACTAGACACATACTGTAAGTACACAGCTTCTGAGAAGCAATTAGAGTTAATGGGATTAAAAAATCTAATCACACTACTGCTCTTGGCTTGTATCTGCAGAACAGCATAGTAAAGCCTAGCATTGCAAATGCACAAAAATGAATTATTACACCAGTCCGGGGAAGGTCTCCATAGCCCTGTACTATCGAGCTTTCTCCAGGGGCAACTTTCATGGTTTGATCAGAGAAAATGGCTCAGATTTATTTCTTACAACGGGGACGTTTGCACTTTCTTGCTTTTAAATTGGTTTTGATATATGTTAAAGATGACAGTAAGACAAGAAACAGGGGTACAACCAGAACAAAAATACATTAAAAAATAGCTTCCAGAGTGAAGACAATCACCACAGAGACTCCCCACTTTCTTTCGAGAATGTTTACTCTTTAAGAAGTTGAAAGAAACAGAGATGTCCCTGCCAAAGCATTATGGAAAGTGGAGCAGTCACTGTAAAAGCCAAAGGGGCCTGTGCTGGATGGAGTCTTCCTGAACTTCTGTGGCAAAGAGCTGATTGGAATAGATGTCTTCTAAAATACTTTTTGCCATTGAAATTCCATGAGCATTTGATGTGAATGAAAGGGTGGTAATGCATTTATCATGACAATAATTTAATTTTTAAGATACCATGACAAGAAGATATACACTGAAAGAGAAAGGTACGACATGGTGTAATTCTACCCTAGTAAGATGTATGGCTTACTCCTGATGCTCTCTGATCCAATAAAATAAAAATATAATAATAATAATAATAATAATAATAATAATAATAATAATAGTAACAACCATCCTAACACTTATTGAGCACCTCCAACTGCATGGCACTTTCCTGAGTATTTTCTATACATTCTCCTTTAATTTCACAACTCTATGAGTCAGCAGCTACTAGTAATTTTGTTTTTATTTTTTTACTTACTTTTTTATGCAGAGAGAAATTAAGGCATGAGATTATTTAGTAATCCACTGCAGTGCTGGGGCCAGGACTAGAATGCAGGCAGTATGGCTCTAGGCTTCAGCTATTAACCACTATGCCTAACTGAGAATATCTGCTTAAATCACCAGTCTGACTGTGTTCCTATGGGGAGAACTCTTGAATACTCTTCATAAACAGTTCAGAATCTATTCACAAAGAAAAATAGTACCTGCCCTCGGTTTCTCTTTCTATTAAATCTAACTTTTCCCTGTGCCATTGAGTCAGCTTAGTTTATTGCTGTATACACATCTGTTGATATAATTTCTCAAGCGTTTTTTTTTTGTCTTTTATTTTTTTATTTTTGAGTGACAGAGAGAGACAGTATGAAGAGGGGAGGGGCAGAGAGAGAGGGAGACACAGAATCTGAAGCAGGCTCCAGGCTCTGAGCTAGCTGTCAGCACAGAGCCCGACATGGGCTCGAAACCACAAACCATGAGATCATGACCTGAGCTGAAGTCAGACGCTTAACCAACTAAGCCACCCAGACGCCCCTCTCAAGCGTTTTTAATGACTACTCCCCACAACTCTCTGGTGTGCATCTAGTCAGCAGGTTTTGTCTGTCAGTGCATTCCTGGGGAACATTCAGACAACTGAAATTCATCATTACTTTAATCTCAGAAGAACACAATTTGCGAAGTCTCTCATATTTCAAGGGCAAATATAAACAACTCTTAGATTTCAAGATCGCCAATCATATTGGATTCTTAAGAGTTTCCCTCTTCATTAGTTTGCAATTATACTCAACTATTATCAAGACTCAGCAAGTAGCTAGCTATCCAGAGAATGATATATCAGAGAAAGTGCCTCACAGTTTCAAAAGAAAATGAGCTGTATGTAATGCAGAATTTTTTTAAATTGTGCCCATATCTTATATGAGGTTAAGTTACATAGTCAATGATGAATATGAAAATCAGCTAACAAAAAATATTCTGAAAGAGAACCTAAGTCACTCATATAAGTTTTTCCTATATGGTTTCTTTAAAACAGATCTCTTGATAGGGCCTACATATTTAGTGTTTTTTCCATGCAGTAATAGACTACAATTTCTTCTGCTGAGCTAAGATTCAATACTTAAATTACATTTAGGAATCATATTATGAAAAAGAAATTGTACCCACCTCCCCCATCCTTGCAAAATGTGTATAAATTTGCAGGCACAAAATATACACTTTATGCAGCATCTATTAAGTCCATAAAAACAAAGATAATTGTTAATATTAAACCCTAGGTTAGTCCACTTATTGAATCATAAATGTAAATTAATGTATATTTGCCTAGGGAAATAGTATGAAATGAAACTTTTCAAGTTTTAGAAAATAAAACAATATAAAAATGGAATAAAGTGATATTTTAAATCTTGAATGTTGATGTTCAAAGAAAAATTCTGAAAGGAACATTTTTTTACATTTTTTTCCTCTTGTTCAACTTTAATAAAGAATGCCTTTTCCAAATTGACAATTTTATTAAGGACATAAAAAGTTAATATCTTTTAACACCATTAAGGGAAATCTCAAAATAAAGGGAAAAATCAACAATATGGTACTCAACAAAATGAAAATATGTGTGATTAATGATACCTATCTTTGATCAAATATTATACACTATACCAGGACAAGGCATTTAAATTTGGGTGACACTGTATATAAACCTTGTAATAAAGTGAATTGCAAAATGCTTCAATGTACAAAGACTGTGAGTTACCTATTCAATTCTATTCTAACCTTCTTTTCCTTAATTAACAGAACTCCAATTTCTAAAGAGAAACAGTATAACTAGATTCAAAATAAATAAATATTTGCTGGTCTCTTATGTAGCCAGAGCTGGTCACGTGATACATTTCTGGTCATTGTGATGAAAGCGGAAGTCAGAAGGAAGAGCTTCCAGGGAAGCTCTTTTAAAATGGGATGGATCTTTTTGTATGTATTCTCCCCTTGGCCTTTCCCTTTCTTCAGGAGGGTCACACTACACATGGAGCAGCCATCTTGAAACCATGAAAATGTATGAGAAGAAAAGCTATCCGGTAAGGATGCTGTCTGTAAAGAGAAGGAGGCTGAGTACCTGGTAACTATCTACCTTGAATTTCTTTTTTTTTTCCCTCCATATTTCATTGTCAAATTGTTTTCCGTACAACACCCAGTGCTCTTCCCCTTAAGTGCCCTCCACCATCACCACCACATCTTTTCCCCCCTCCCCCTTCCCCCTCAACCCTCAGTTCATTCTCAGCATTCAACAGT
>NC_043702.1:62690094-62722176 GCF_006229205.1 Suricata suricatta
AACCAACTCTTGGTTTCATTGATCTGCTCGACTGTCCTTTTGGATTCTATATTGTTTATTTCTGCCTTGATCTTTATTATTTCTTTTCTTCTGCCGGGTTTTGACTCTTATGAATAATGCCACTAAGGATGTGTGTGTGTCAATAAATTTTACAAAGATATAAACATTTCAATTCTTAATATTTTTTTTATTTTAACATTTATATTTGAGAAACAGAGAGAGAACATGAGTAGGGAAGGAGCAGACAGAGAGGAAGACACAGAATTTGAAGCAGTCTCCAGGTTCTGAGCTGTCAGCACAGAGCCTGATATGGGGCTCGAACTCATGGACCGTAAGATCATGACCTGAGCCAAAGTTTGATGCCTAACTAACTGAGCCACCTAGGTGCCCCTCAATTCTTAATACTTCTAATGTTTTAAATAAGTGTACTAAACACATATATGTTTTATTAATTTTAAATTTCCATATATTTATAATTGACAGCAGGAGAATATTTAATATTTTGACAATAATTTAATAGATTATAGTACATACTTAAATTTTCCCATTGATCATTAAGATTGCTTTGTACATTTAACTGGAATGGTCCTGGAATGTCCCCACACTGCCACTGAAAGTGAGGTCTGCACACTCATATACATACAGATTAATAGGGTTGTATAATATATTAGTTGTCTAGGCTTATGGGCTTATTAAGCATTTTTCTAATCTTAATTTTTTATTATTTTAATAATTAAAAACAAAATATAAAAATAAATTATGTGGTAGAAATTCTTTCTTATATCTGAATATAGAGATATCAGAGTACTTTTATACATATCAGCATAATTAAAATAATGTTTTGTCCTTTAAAATAAGTGAAGGCAGAATGAGAAAGAGAAAGACAAAGACAAACTGATTCATGATCACCATGCACGAATTAGGACAGAAGAAGGAAGGAAGAAAGGAAAGAAGGAACATGGATGTTAGAAAGCCATAAAAAATGCCCCACAGTAGAAAGAAGCTGTCTGTGGAATAAAGGTCTTTTTGTTTTGTTTTGTTTTGTCTTTGAATTTTAGAGAGCGAGGAGACAGCACACAAGCAGGGGACAGGAACAGAGGCAGAGAGAGGGAGGGAGCAAGTGGGGTGGAGAAAGAGAGAGAGAGAGAGAGAGAGAGAGAGAGAGAGAGAGAGAGAGAGAATCTCAAACAGGCTCTGTGCTCAGTGTGGAGCCTGACACACGACTCAATCCCATGACCCTGGATTCATGACCTGAGCTGAAATCAAGAGTAGGATGCTCACAACTGACTAGGCCACCCAGGTGACTTGGAATAAGGTCTTCTGAAGAGGTAGTGCCCCAGAAGCAGTGATTCTGTGTGCTCATCTTCAGAACCTATACCAGTTTCAGAGCTGAGGGAACATGCTACTTATATCCCAAAGGCAAGGCCAAACTAATAAAATCTGAAAGTGACAATTGTTATCTGTTGTTGTTACTTTAATTTTATCAAATCCAAAAATTTCGACATATTTATATGCCTGAAAACACTACAGGAGTATCCAGTAAAACTACATCTCCAAGGGATCTTCTGGATTCTTGCTGATATGGTACTGAATTTTTCTCTTGAAGAGGCAATAGCATTAGCCTAGGCTCTGCAAGTGGCAATCTGATGTACACTGTGCATTTGCCATTGAGAGTATGGGACCCATGTTACACCATGACAGAACAGTATAATAATATGGGCTAAGGTGCCCTTCCTGGTGGCAGACCCAGTAGGATATT
Source organism: Suricata suricatta (assembly GCF_006229205.1). Taxonomy (NCBI): domain Eukaryota; kingdom Metazoa; phylum Chordata; class Mammalia; order Carnivora; family Herpestidae; genus Suricata; species Suricata suricatta. Next base: position 62,691,854 of record NC_043702.1, read on the forward strand.
TTAAGAAACAAAATTTTAAAAAGTCCCTATAACATCATGCATGTGTTGCTTGACTTACCTTTATCAACATCTGCAATAATAATAATGTTTGTGAAAATACTTCAAGAATTTTAGAATTAAATTTGACATTATCCATATAAACATACAATATAACAGGTAGCTATAATGAAATTAGAAACTTTTTAAATCATTTATTACTAGGATCTAAACTAAGTGTGAAGACAGTTGAGAGTACAAAATTATAGTCCTTGATAATAGTTGCTGAAACACTGCTATTGCCTAAAATTTAAATTTTATTTGAAATGAGACTCTAGAACCAAATTCATGGACGGTCTGAATAAAAACACACAGTAAAGTTGAATATAAATTGCTCTTCTACATTTTAAAATATGATGAACGGATCAAAGTTGCTATAGAGAAAAAACTAAACCTTTAGAAGACATAATAATTTATTATTTAAGAATTCATGTGGGAATATGAATATTAATCACCAAAGAGAATTGGTGTTCAGGTGATAAAAAGCTACTTGTGGAGAGATGTGAAATTTGCATAATTCTAGACGGTTGTCCTAATTCAAAAATCCCAAAGAATGAATTTTCTTATGTCTCCTCAGGGAATTTCTTAAATCGATTATAATTTATGAAGTTGAATACTGTCCTATAAAAACCTCAGCAGTTCAGATAGTACCTAAATTAAAATGTGCTATGTGAATTTTGTTCATTTTAAAGAGAGTCAACATTAACAGTGTAAAGATGTTTGGTATGAAAGAGCTTAAAAAGATAAAGGATTGGCAGGAAATAGAGACTTGGTAAATGGTTCAGTCTTTTGGTATAACATGAGTCATAAACTGCAAATAATATTTAACTATTTTTGAAAGTTAGGTCTGGAAGCCTATGTCCTTGACACTACAGGTTCTACTTCAGAAACAGCTTAGATCCAAAACTTCATTTTTCCAAGTCAGGGGCAAAAATTAACAAGCTGGGAAGTTTAACTTCTCACATCAGCCCCTGGATACCAAAAACATGTTTCAATTCAAGTTCTAGAGAACATAATCAGCCTGTTTTCATAGGCGACACTGTTTCATAAAAGCACTTTTTTTCAGACATCAGTGTCTCTCCTACACGTCTCTCTTTATGAAGAAGGAAGACCAAGGACAACCTGGGGCTTGGACAGTCTGAGGGCAGGGGTAGGAAAGGGTTAGGCATGGCCTGTCACTGCTGCGGTGCCCAGGATCTGGGAAGCAAGTGCTGGGATGATTCAGCTACAGCAGAGTATCAGCTGCCCCAGCTTTCCGAAATACAGTCAGGGTGAGAATCCTTTTACAAGTAATCCTTAGTAATGACTTCAATGACAACAAAGGCAGTGCCTTCCATCTCTTTATTTTTTCACTCAATCCTAACACAGTCTGAGAGGGTAGAAAGCATTCACTCCATTTTATAAATAATAATAACTAAACTCTATTATGTGCTATTTTTAAAAAGTTAATGTTTATTTTTGAGAGAGAGAGAGAGAGAGAGAGACAGAGTGTGAGTGGGAGAGGGACAGAGAGAGAGGGAGACACAGAATCCAAGGTAGACTCCAGGCTCTGAGCTGTCAGCAGAGCCATCAGCACAGAGCCTGACATGAGCCTTGAACCCATGAGCTGGGAAATCATGACCTGAGCCAAAGTTGGACCTTAACCAACTGAGCCACCCAGGTGCCCCTGTGCTGTGCTACTTTATCTGCATATATGGATGCCTACAGTTTCTCCTATTCTTACATAAGCATGACATTCCTCTTATGAAGAGGCTAAGTCTATTTCACTCTCCCTCAGTGACTTGTGGTTAGCAGTCGGATGCAAGCAGAAGTGAAGCTAGGCCAGTTCCGGCTTAATCCTTCTGCTTTTCCTCCCTGGAACCCAGCTGTCCTATTGCTGGGAAGCCCAGGATATCTTGCAAGAGAGAGGTTATGTGGAAAAGCAGGGTAAGAGGTCATATGAGGGAAGGCATATGGAGAAGCGTCGCACAAGCCCTGTCGTGGACGGGGAGAGAGGACTTCTGAGACCTTCCAGCATAGCTGTCACCAGCTGAATGCAGCTGCACGAGTGATCCCAGGTGACAGATGTGGAGTATAAGAACTGCCTTACAGTTAACCGTAGGACCAAGAAAAATGCTAAATCATTTTATGCCATTAAATTTGGGGGTAGTTTAGTTACGGAGCAACAGAAAAACTGATAAATGTGCTTACACATTTGAAGATTCCTGTATTAATTCATTGAACCCACAGAAGCCAATGGAGCAGGCAATATTACTGTACTCATGTTATGAATGAGGAAACTGAAGTGCACAAAGATGAAACGGCTTTCCTCATGCCACGCTGTCTAAGTGGTGGAGCCAGAGGCCAAAGCATGATCTTATGATCATGTCCTGCCTTGGTGAAAACAGTGAGGCTCAGGGAAGTGAAGTAGCTCACTGTGGGATCAGGTGTCAAGTCTGCGTGTGCCAAAGAGTGTTGTCTTCTGGGGTGTAATAAGGAGTTCGGTGTAGCTGAGCCTTAGACTTCGTAAGTAAAACTTGCAGAAGATGAGAGCAGAAGGTAGGTTGGTACTACATTGTGAAAGGTCCATTCTCCCTACTTTAATGTCTGGTCAAATGATTTCTCAGCCTTAGTCAGTAATAGAGTTTTACCCAATTCATGCCAAATGACAAAAAAGTTAAAAAGCATAATATATTCATATATGACATGTTCATTTTAACTCCCTTAGAGAGACTCTCCCTTCATTTGTAACAATGTTCTTCCTAATTAAAAAAAATACGCTTTATTTTGTAAAATAATGGAGAAAACAGAGTTGTAGTTGTTTTCTTAATGAAATGTAGGAGTCTGGAAGCCACAATACAGACAAGGAAATCCTGAAGGTAACATAGTTTTGTTTAACAATCAAGCTTAATTAATTAGGACATTATGAATGCTTACATATGTAGATAATTGTGCTTAAAATTGTGTAGTAATAATAATTCACAATGTTTGATTATCTTCCATTCTCTACTCTTTTCTTTTTTGTTATATCCTGTTTATTCATGCCTTTTTTGGAGAGTGTTTGGGACCAATGAAAGGAGAGCCAAAAAAAAAAATCTAAGCATCATTTTAGCTCTTCCCAGCACCCTGGTTATACCTAGTGTACTGCTGAGTATATACAATTTACTGCTCATTTATTTCTCAAACGACTTTTTAAGAAGGGAGCTTTGTATTATCTATACATTTTGATAATTATTGATACCCCTGGTCTTGAAAATGATTGGACAGCTTCCTCCATATAGAACAGGCAGATACAATATGACGGCTCTAAAATGCCTTAGGAAATCATTCCAAACTGAACTAAACAAAAAGAATTGTGACTACAAGCCTTTATTTCAGCACTCCGTTTTAATTTATGAAATTCAATGATGGGCAGTAATTTAGAGAAACTGCTTGTAGTGTAAAGCATGCTTTTTCTATTTTCAAATCAGTTGAAAAAATATTTTAATACAATTTAGATTTTATTCTACAATAGCTCCCTGTAATTATGCTTCCACTAATTAATGCTTTTATAGTCTGGGTTTAATTCAGCCTTCAACCTATTTTCCATCATTTTTTATCTGTGAGCTGTCAGAAGTAACAACTGCACTCTCATTTTTCCTTGTGTAAAAGTCAGAAACTACTCCCAAGACCTCACCACAATTAAATACACAAATGGAAAGGCAGATATTATAATAGGAAGCAAATTAGTTTTTGCCTCAGTGACAACAAGTACTTGAGATTCTATGAAGATTCTTCAAAGAGGAAAACAACCAGGGAGGGCACTTCAGTTGTTGAATAAACAAATACTACATGCAGATACTCTAATCAAGAATACTGCCAAATACTGTCTTTGGCATTTGCTTGCATTTCTAACTTAAATTATTCCATGTGGAGTAATAACCTGGACATTTTAAGGGACTGCTAGCCATCACATTTGTAAACTATTTGTATTTAATTAACTACCATTTGTGCTGGTGACATATCCTCTTTTATCCAAATGTGAAGTCTGATGTTCAGTTTATGCTGCTTAAAAGACATTAAGTTGAAAAGACAAGTAAAAGAAAAAAGAAAAAAAGTGCATGAATTTGAGACCGAGCCATCCAGATTTTTAAAGTATAAATGTTAGATGAAGTGATATTATAGTTTTAAGTTCACTGAAGACACTACAGAAATATCATTGTTATAAACACAACACATGACACATATTTATATGAAATTCAATGAACTTTACATATGTTAGTACATTGGTCCAGGAGCCAATCTTACAGAATCCCTGAATGATTACATGGCCCTAGAATCATGGATAGGCTTATTCTATTTGTAGCAACGTTGATCATCTTGGGTGATAGACTAACTCACACGAACACAATTACAAATAAATTTAACCAATTGGAAACATGATTCATAAAATTAACAGCATAAAGTGCAACATGTTACTGATACAGAGAATGAAACCAAGGTAATGATAGGATGTCTAGAAACAAGTGAGAGAGAGAAAAGAAAAAGGCAAAACCCCCAAGTTGTAATTGTTGAAGTCCACTTTGTGGCTGCCATGAAAAAGACCAACATGAAGCCAACCTTGAAATGTCAACCTTAACAAGTTATTTGCCACATGCAAGTTTCCTTGAATTCCTATAACACTATAAGGTAAATTTCATGATTATTTTCCTCATTTTAAAGATTAGGAAACAGGGGCGACTGGGTGGCTCAGTTGGCTAAGTGTCCGACTTTGGCTCAGGTCATGATCTCATGGTCTGTGGGTTTAAGCCCCACATCAGGTTCTGGCAGCTCAGAGCCTGGAGCCTGTTTCAGATCTGTAACTCCCTCTCTCTCTGCCCCTCCCCCACTTGTGCTCTGTTTCTCTCTGTCTCAAAAATAAATAAACAAAAAAAAAATTAAGGATTAGGAAACAAAGGCACAGGGAATTTAAGTGAGTTGGTTAAGTACATGGAGGTAGAGGGAGGAAGATAGATTCTGAACCAAAGCAGTTTGATCCAAAGCCTGTAATCTCTAATTACTATATTCTGTAAAATAATAATGTATTTGAAAGGTGGAAATAAAGCAAATTGATAAGTCTTTGATTTATTAATATCATGCTAGAGCACATGCTAATAAACCTGCTTAATTCTCATCTAAATCGCTTGCAGGATATAATTCCATTTAACTAACAAAGGCCCAGGTGTTTTACATGCCTGTACAGTTAGAGGTTGAGCTGCAAGGAAAAAACAAACAAAAAACTGATGAGGTATGATTTTAAAGGTGGAGGATGGTAGAAAAGATAAGTCCAAAAGTTGTTTACTTTTATTCTCTGGGAGGAAAACCACTTTCGTATTTAACAAGCTTACCTTGGTGTTTCTTTCCTTACTAGCTAAACACAACTGCTTTTCAAATATCTTGGAACCAGCTCTCTTGTCTTGTTGTTGGTTTCCTAGTTAATTAACTAGATGAATCTTTGACATGTGATCACTATCCATTTTTCATTTTCAATTTTTTCCCCCAACTTTCTCTTGGCAGGTTAGAGTATGGAACGTTTGAAATAAAGCGACATCGTGGTGTGGTAGTAGAAGTGTACAGATATCAGAATTAGAAAAACCTCCGAACGAGTACTGATAAGGCAAACCTGCAATCCCTCTGGGCCTCAATATCATTATCTATGAAATGAGGCTAACAATTCTTAGCACATAAGAATATTTGGAAGGATTATAAAGAATAACATTCCTGAGGTAACAAAATAGCCTGGCTCATCCTCTCTAAACTTCTTAGCTCCTTTCCTCTCACTTTATAGAGCTGAGATAGTCGGATGAACCTTACAATGTTTAGCCACTACACAATAGTCTTTTAAACAGTACATTTAAATAAGCATTAGTTGTGGGGGGAAGGGTTGATTTGAAAAAGATTTGAAAAGGCTAAAAAGAACAGAAAAGTAACCAAAATGAAATAAATGTAAAAATTAAAAATATATAAAAATTAAAATATTTTTTCTTTTTGAAAATAAGATTTTGTTGTCAAATATCTGAAGACATTTCATACCAAAGCCATAGAACTGCTCTGTAGCTTACATTTGAAGAAGCACCGGAATAAATGAGTTCATATTCCAGAACTGTCTTCCAAAGGATTGCTTTCAAACTACAATGTGTCAAACACAATTTTAGATCTTGATGAAAGCATAATTTCTTCTCTTGGAAAACTTATAAATGCTGCCCATAAATCCCAGGTTAAGAACTATGTAACTGTTTTAAAGGAACTATGTAAAATGAGGTGATAATCATTGCCAAAAGTCAGAAATGCTTTAGATGTCACCTACTTTATAATTAAAATTAATGCAATATTGGAGTTTGACATTTTGCTTTGCAATATATCCATTCCTTATCTATACCTATTTAGTGATAGATTCTTTTTCTAATAAAAAAACCCACTATAAAATATTTGAAACAGACCAAGGGAAATGATTCCATGGGGATACTATGCTTTCATTTAATTTTTTGGGGGGGATTCTTTACAACTTTATGTTTTAGATAAGTGACAGCATTGAAAATTAAATTTTCTCATAGAGATCTAAATTGTGTTCATTGGAATTCCATAATTGTTCTCTGAATATTGACCAATTCTGTAATTTTGCATGTATTTGTAAATTAATTTAAGCACTTTTTATCTACTAATATGTTGTACTTTGAATTCTTCTTGCATTGGTTGTAACACCTTATTGATTTCCCTATTTAATTAATGAGTTAAATAAAATCTTTGGCATATATTCTTTTTATATTTATATGAAAATCATGATTTTTACCCTTTCTGGACAATCACCCTTATCTATCTATCTCAATATTTATGAGTTTGTATATTTATAAAGTTTTCCCAAATCATTGGGTGAAGTGATTTTCTATGAAGATGGGCCACATACCACTTCATATCACTTCACGTATCAGCCCACCTGGTTGTATTCACAACTCCATGGAGGTGTAGAAGCCTAAGTTAAAAGAGGAGCCATTCAGGCTACACATAAAAACTCTGCTATAATCAGAGTAGTAAAGCATCACAGTGAAAGGAAAAGGAGATTCTCCTTGTCTATGTGAACTATGGATAAGGATGAGCAAAATAGATGATTTGCTTGGTTAGTGACCTGAGGACAAAGTGCTGTTAGAAGTTATATTCAAAATATAAGGACAAGTTCTCATTTTCTTTTTTCCTGTTTTTTTTTTACATTTTAATGTTTATTTATTTTTGAGAGAGAGAGAAAAAGAGAAAGAGAGAGAGAACAGGGAAGGGGCAGAGAGAGAGGGAGACACAGATTCTGAAGCAGGCTACAGGCTTTATCAGCACAGAGCCCAATGCGGGGCTTGAACCCAAGAACCGTGAAATCATGACCTGAGCTGAAGTGGATGCTTAACTGACTGGGCCACCCAGGCCCCTTAGTACACATTTTAAATTTAAGATTTTACTTAAACATATAGACATTTCTAAGTTTAACCGCAATAATCAAGAAATTTTGTTCTTAGTGCAAGATTTTTCATTTAAAACCCCCACAAATATATTTAATAATTCTAGAAATCATAATCACATTTTTATATCCTGTGAGCAAACACAGGATAAAGAGTACCTCACATACAGGAAATTTGACAGCAATCTTAAGTAACCAAAGTTTATTATTTTTTCGAGTTTATTTATTTTTGAGAATGAAAGAACATGTATGTGGTGAGAGGTTTGATTCGCATTTCCCTGATGATAAGTAATGTTGAACATCTTATTTAATGTGACTGTTGACTATCTGTAGGCCTCTTTGGGAAAAATGTCTATTCAGGTCCTCTGACCATTTTTCAATAAGATTGTTTGTTTGTTTGGGTATTGAGTTGTATAAGATCTTTACATTGGATATTAATCCCTTTTGGAATATATCACTTGGAAATATCTTCCCCTATTTAGTACACTGTCTTTCTGTTTTGTTGATGGTTTCCCTTCCTGTGCAAAACCTTTTTATTTGGCGTAGTCCTGATAGTTTATTTTTGCTTTGTTTCCCTTACTTTAGAAAGCATATCTGGAGCATCTGGGTGGCTCAGTAGGTTAGGTGACCAGCTTCGGCTCAGGTCATGATCTCACGGTTCGTGGGTTTGAGCCCCGCATCAGGCTCTGTGCTGATGGCTAGCTAAGAGCCTGGAGCCTGCTTCGGATTCTGTCTCCCTCTTTCTCTGACCCTCCCCTGCTTGCACGGTTTCTCTCTGTCTCTCAAAAATAAATAATAATAATAATAATAATAATAAATAATAATAATAATAAAAGAAAGCATATCTAGTGTTAATACTATTCTTGACCCCAGTTATATAAACAAATGCACTGTTTTTCTTTGGGTAGTTTGAGTTAGGCTCCTATAACTTGCAACTGACATAGCTATGATTATTAAAGGCACCTCTTGGTCCCTCCTCTCCTATGATATGGATATTAACTCCCACTCTACAACCTAGTGACTATCCCAGATTTCAGAATGACTATGCGGCTGTCAGCTTTTGCTACTGCCCAAGAGATGAAGTATTCTTTTTAAAAATTCCTAAATGGCCACCTCAAATTGACTTCTACCAGGTTACTTACAAATAGGAGATAAAACTACTTGATTTGAAAATCTGAACAAATACATAAAAAGTCAATTGTTCTTTATTTTTTGAAGGAAATATGGATGGACTAATGACAGCTTTTAAAAGTACATGTACTTTAAATAAAATAATCATTAATAGTACCCACTGATATGAAATCTGAGAGAGGAAAGAAAAGCACACTGAAGTCAATAAACTGGAAGATTACAGTAAAGAAAAATTTAAGGATTAAAATGTGGTTTAAAAGATTATTTAAGTTTCATGCTAACCGTAATTGTACCAATTATTCATTTTTTGGTTGGAAAAAAATTCAGAGAGCCAAAGAGAAAAGGCTGCCATTATCCATATTTCACTGCTAATTATTTGCAGTTTTACCTAATTATATGCATCAAGACATGTAGTGTGTAAGGATTCCTGCTCAGGAATATTTCTAAACTGGAAATAATTGAATTGGACATGAAGTCAGACCCTATACGGAATAGGAGTCTGTACTCTAGAGGAAAATAACCTTGAAAGAAAAGCCCAGGGTAAGACCATGGCAATGACCCAGCTTATCTCTTGGAGTATCAGGAGAAGGGTGAAAGGAGATACTCAAGTAAAAGACTTTCAAAAATTCTAATTTGAATTGCTTTCACATAGGACATATATCATTTTGATAGGCCTGCAGAGGGCCAGTCATATGCCTTCCAAAGCGAGTCACTGTGACTTAGGACAACCACATGCTTTTTTGGCCAAACTGAGTCACCTTCCCCACTCCAGAGGGAGGGTGGTATTCCACACGGCTTACCATGAACTGAAATAGAAGGATGTTGTCTGCTATAAGAAGTCAAGTGTACATAAGGACAGATGGTCACATGATAAAGACAGCCTCTAAAGGCCTCCTATTGTAAAGAATAAATATTGTGCCTGGCCCTATGAAGGCAGTAATATTTCTAAGTAGGTTTTAAAGTGAGACTATGAGAATCCTCTGATCAGAGCATGGACAAAGTAAAGAAAGCAGAACCATTTCATGGCAGTCTCCAAAAGCGTTTCACCTCTGAGTGCTCAATCTTTTAAAAATGTTATATACGGAGTTACTATATTTAAAATTAAAAATAAATTATGTATCATTCAAAAGAAAGAATTATCTTTCTTTTATTTTTTAGAATAAATTAGGAGAAAATGATGTAAATATATCTGAATTACATTATTAGACCTCTGGTACAGGTCTGTAGTTGGTAGATTTTGTGACTTTTTCTCCTGTGAATCCTGAAAATGTTTTCATTCTGAATAACAAAGAAAATAAATTTCTCATGGAAATATTTAAATTAAAAATATTTAATTCCTCGATTTCAAATTTAATACATGCATGATTTAAGCTAATTCATCTTTCCTTAGAGATTATGCCTACAGATTCATATATTTTGATGTTTTCATTACTAAAACAAGAGATGCTATTTGAAAATTTTCAATCTAATTGGTAATATTTTGATGTTGTTAATTATTTTTAACACTTCTGTCAGCAATTTGGTTGATGCTCTAGAGCCTAACATTCAAAACAGTTCCGCTTCAAGGCATTTATTTTGCATTTAAAAAAATACCTGACATTGATACATCTTTTCTAATGAGAGATTGTGAAAAGCAGAACTTTTCAGTGAAAAGGCTTATTTGAAAGTAATGATTTTAACGTTTCTGGCCTTAGGAACTGTTTATCCGTACCAGTTTGTGAGATATGCATAATCACAATGGTCTTTAAATAATACATAGAATTTGACGCTCGTGGCTAGGTTGCACAATATTTTGATGGAAAGAGCAAAATGAATAATCTTAGACTTGGCAGCTTATTTGAGTTTTGGCTCCACCACTTACTAGGTGCGTGTCCTTGGACTGACTACAACTGCAAAGGACCTCATGTTGCCTAGATGTATGATGGAAAGAATAGCATTAGGCAACACACTTTCATGCCTACTAAAGTTTTTCATAAAAATACAGCGAGGCAGTGTCTGAAAGCGTGCTTTACACCTTCAAGGCCCATACAAACTGAAGGCTGTTTTGTTGCAGCAGTCTTTGCATGACCCCTGAAGTTATACTTGTCCTAGAATTCCAAACTGCAACAGGATCAAGAGGTTTTTTAAAGACTGAACTGGGTCATGATGGAATCACATAGAATGGAAGTGAAAGGAAAAGGGATTTGGCTCTGCCACATCTGGGGGTTTTCTGGCAACTTTGGAAGATTTGCTAAGGCATGGGTGTTTATGACAGTCTTGTAGCAGCATCGGTTGCCTCATTTGCTGACACAGGTATAGCTAACTGAGGGAGGGAGTGCATAGTAACTATTGAAGAGAATAAATATTTTTTTTTCTGGAAAGTTTTAGGATTAACTGGGAAGAACTTGAAGGGTTAGAAATTCACAAAGAGAACAGAGAGTACAACCAGAGAAATATATTGTATTACTGTTCCTTTATTATACCTTTATCACAAGGCTAGTACCATATAATTAGTGGTCTTCTAGCAAAGATTGGTATGAAAAGTTGAACATACTTTGCAAAATTCTCTGCTCAAAGAGAGATATGTAATTGACCTGAAATAACCTAAAGTGTTTTCATTATTTTCTCTTTTATAGAATATTTGTATTATTAATCATTAATCATCTGAAAAAAGATACTTTTTATATTGAGATTTAAGATATACATGTAGAAAATCTTTGAAAATACAGGCATAAAGCATAATACAAAAATCTCTCAAAAATCATAACAAAGACACAGATAGGAATATTGTTAATATTTTGATACTATTCTTTCTGATCCATCTATCTTTAGAGTAATCTGTACCTCTATCACTTATCTATCTATTCACTTATTAATCAATTTTGCACAGGTAAAAATATATTTTAGATGTGAAATTTTGATACTGCATTTCCTTCTTATAATATTATGTAATCACCATTTTCCAACATCACAGACTCATTTCCTGAAAAGAATAATTGCTGCTGACACCGATTAGACATTTTTTTAACATTTCACTTACATCAATAGAGAAATCACTCAGACAGAAAGTCAATAAGGAAATACCAACCTTAAATGACAAACCAGACCAGAAAAACTTAGCCTACATTTATAGAATATTCCTTCCAAAAACAACAGAATACACATTCTTCTCAAGTGCCCATGGAATATTTTCTGAGATAGATTATATGCTAGGTCACAATAAATTTAAGAGAAATGAAATCATTAAGCACATAGATAACCAAAATAGTATAAAGCTAGAAATTAATTATATGAAGAAAACTGGAAAACTCTCAAGTATGTGATTAAACAATATGCTACTAAATAACCAATGAGTAAAAGAATAAATTAAAAGAAACAAAAAATATCTTGAGACAAATTAAAATGGGACTGTAATGTGACAAACTTTAGAGGATGCAGTAAAAGCAGTTCTAAGAAGGAAGTTCATATCTAAAAATTTCTACCTCAAGAAACCAGATAGAGCTCAAGCTAATGTAACACCTCAAAGAATAGGAATATAAGAACATATGAATGCCAAAGATAGTACAAGGAAAGAAATAACAAAGATGAGAGCAGAAATAAATGAAATAGGGACTAAAAGTACAATTCACCAGTGAAACCATCTGGTCCTGGATTTTTGTTTGTTGGGAGAAAAGCCAGACTCTTATGGAATGTAACATAATCATTGGAGTGAAATCTTTCATTTTTACCATATTTTACTGATTAGAAGCAAATCACAAGTTCTGCCTTTACTCGAGGGCTTGAATACTAGAAGGAAGAGATTTCTGCAAAACAAGATATTAAGGAATTAATCCCTTTTGCAATGCACCATAAACAAGGAGATTCCCAGGAATAAACCTAACCAAAGAGGTAAAATATCTTTTTAATGAAAACTGCAGAATATTTATGAAAGATATTGAAGAGGACACAAAGAAATGGAAAAACATTCCATGCTCATGGACTGTAAGAACAAACATTGTTAAAATGTCTATACTACCCAAAGCAATCTACACATTTAATGCAATTTCCATCAAAATACCATAAGCATTTTTTCACAGAGCTAGGACAAACAATCCTTAAATTTGTATGGAGCCACAAAAGATCCTGAAGAGTGAAAGCAATCCTGAAAAAGAAAAACAAAGCTAGAGGATCACAATTACAGATTTCAACATATATTATAAAGCTGTAGTCATCAAGACAGTATGGTACTGTACACAACAGACACCTGGATGAATGGAACAGAATAGAAAACCCAGAGATGGATCCACAGCTATACAGTCAACTAATTTTTGACAAAGCAGGGAAGAATATCCAATGGAAAAAAGATTGGGTTGGGGCACTTGGATGGCTCAGTTGATTGAATGTCTGACTCCTCATTTCAGCTCCGGTTGTGATTCCAGGGTCATGGGATCAAGCCCTTTGTCTCCATGCTGAGCAAAGAGCCTGTCTGGGATTCTCTCTTACTCTCCAGCTGTCCTTCTCTCCCACTCACACACTCCCTCTAAATTAAAAAATAAAATAAAATAAAATAAAAAAAGACAGTCTCTTCAACAAGTGGTGATGGGAAGGCTGAATAGCAAAATGCAGAAGAATGAAACTGGACCACTTTTTTATATATACAAAAATTAATTCAAAATGGATGAATGACCTAATGTAAGACAGGAAACCATCAAAATCCTAGAGAAGAAAACAGGCAACAATCTCTTTGACATCAGTCAGAACAACTTCTTACTAGACATGTCTCTTGAGGCAAGGGAAACAAAAGCAAAAAGGAACTATTGGGCTTTAAAAATAAAAAAGCTTCTGCACACTGAAGGCCACATAAATGAAACTACACTTGATCTTAGCCAAAAGGCCGAGAAGCGATACAACAATAAATGAAACTAAAAGGCAGCCTATGAAATAGGAGAACATATTTGCAAACGATATATCTGATAAAGGATTAGTATCCAAAATCTATAAAGAACTTACCAAACTCAACCCCCCCAAAAAACCCTCAAATAACCTAGTTAAAAATGGGCAGAAGACATGAACAGTTTTCCAGAGAAGACATCCAGATGGCTAACATGAAAAGATGCTCAACATCACTCATCATCAGAAAAATATAAATCAAAACTATCATAAGATACCACCTCATACCTGTCAGAATGGCTAAAATTAACAACACAAGAAACAACAGATATTGGTGAGGATGCAGAGAAAGGGAAAACTTTTTCCACTGTTGGTGGGAATGCAAACTGGTGTAGCCACTCTGGAGAACAGTATGGCAATTTCTCAAAAATAGAAATACCCTATGATCCAGCAATTTCACTAATAGATATTTACCCAAAAGACAGGGAAATACTGAAAGGGGTACATGCATCCCAGTGTTTTAGCTGCATTATCAACAATAACCAAACTATGGAGAAAGCCCAAATATCCATCAACTGATGAATGGATAATGAATATATGGTATATATAAACAATGAAATATCACTCAGGCATCAAAAAGAATGAAATCTGGCCATTTGCAATGGCGTGGATCGAGCTAAAGTGTATTTTGCTAAGTGAAATGGTCAGAGAAACAAATTATATAACTTCACCATTATGTGGATAAGAAAAAAAAATGAAAAGAGGAACAAAGAGAGAGGGAAACAAACCATGAGAGACTTTTAAAGATAGAGTACAAACTGAGGGTTGATGGATGGAGGTGTGTGGGGGACAACTTAGATGGGTGATGGGTATTAAAGAGGGCAAATGTTAAGAGGAGCCCTGGGTGTTGTACGTAATTGATGAATGCCTGAAACCAGTTTTACACTATATTTTAACTAATTAAAATTTAAATACAATTTTGAGAAAAATAGAAACAAATAGAAATTGAAAAAATAAAATAAAAGCATGAGAAAAGACAATAGTTATATACAAGGGAAATCCCATAAGGCTAATGGCTGATTTTTCAGCAGAAATATTGCTGGGCAGAAGGGATTAGCATGATATATTAAAAGTGCTGAAATAAGAAAAAAATCTTGCAACCAAAAATACTCTATCCAATAGAAGGAGCGATAAAGAGGTTCCCAAACAAAAGTTAAAGGAACTCATCACCACTAAACCAACTTTACAAGAGATGTTAAATGGGACTCTTTGGGTGGAAAGATAAGAATATAAGAAGGAGTAAGAAAAGTAGAAAGTACCAAAATAGTAAAGTATATTTTTAAAAGTCATTCAAGGGATTCACAAAATAAAAGGATGTAAAGTATGACACCATATACTTAAAACGTGGCTGGGGGAGAAGAGTAAACATTTAGTGCTTTCAGAATGGGTTGAAACTTAAGAAACCATCAACTTAACATAGACTGCTATATGCATAAGATGCTATGCATATATAAGATGTGTAAAACTAATGTAACCACAAATTAAAAAAAACTAAAAGATATGCAAAAATATAAATGAAACAGAATCTAAGTATATTACTACAGAAAGCCAGAAATGAGAGAGGAGAACAAGAAACAATAGAGTTGAACTACCGAAATAAACCATACAACAAGTAACAAAATGGTAATAAGTACATATCTATCAACAATTACTTTGAATGTAAATAGACTAAATACTCTAATGAAAAGACAGCATGTGATAGAATGGATAAAAAGCAAGACTCGTGTATGTTGTCTACTAAAGACTCATTTCAGACTAGAATCACATGCAGATTGAAAGGGAAGGTATGGAAAAGCCTTTATCATGATAATGGATATAAACAGAAACCTGGGGTAGCAATACTTGTATCAAAGAAAATAAACTTTAAAACACAGACTGTAAAAAGAGACAAGAAAAACACTATATAATCATGAAAGGTACAATACAACAAGAAGATATAAGACTTATCAATATTTATGTACCCCACATGAAGGTACCCAAATATATAAAGCAGCTAATAACAAACATAAAGGAGGTAATAGACAGTAATACAATAATAGTAGGAGACTTTAACACCCATTTACATCAATAGGTCATCCAAAGAGAAAATTAACAAAGAAATAGTGGCTTTGAATGACACATTAGACCAGATGAATCTATAGATATATTCAAAACATTCCATTCTAAAACAATGGAATACACATTCTTTTCAAGTGCACAAGGACCCATCTCCAGAACAGATGACATGTTAGGTCACAAAAGAAATCTCAGCAAATTAAAAAATAGTGCAGTCATACAATGCATCATTTCTGACCACAATGCTATGAAATTAAAAATCAACCACAAGAAAAAATCTAGAAAAGTCACAGATACATGGAGGTTAAATAACATGTTACTAAACAATGAATGAATCAACCAAGAAATCAAAGAAGAAATCAAAAACTACATGGAGACAAATGAAAATAAAATTACAACAGTCTAAAATCTTTGGGATGCAGCAAAAGTGGTTCTAAGACAGAAGTTTCTATCAATACAGGCATACTTCAAGAAGCAAAAAAAATCTCAAATAAACAATTTAAGTGACATCTAAAGGCATTAGAAAATGATCAGTGAAGACTCCAAACCAGTAGAGTGAAGGAAATAAGAAATTAGGGCATAAACAAAATGGAAACAAACAAAAAAAAGATCAATGAAACTAGAAGCTGGTTATTTGAAAAGATCAACAAAATTAATAAACCTTTAGCCAGACACATGAAAATAAAAATGAGAAAGAGAGGATGTAAATAAAATCAGAAATAAAAGTGGAGGGATAATTGACACCACAGAGATGCAAAAAAATTTAAAAGAGTCATGAAAAATTAGATAAAAACCAACTGGACAACCTAAAAGAAATGGATAAATTCCTAGAAATAGTTAACCTTCCAAAAGTGAATCAGGAGGAAATAGAAAACTTGAACAGATTTTATCAGCAATAAAATTAAATCAGTAATTGAAAACCTCTCAACAAAACACCAAGACCAGGTGAGTTCACAGGTGAATGCTACCAAACATTTGAAGAAGAGTTAATATTTATTTTTCTCAAACTATTCCATAAAACAAAATTCATTCTATGAGCCTTGCATTAAGATATGAACAGACATTTTTCTAGAGAAGATATACAGATGCCCAACAGATCCATGGAAAGAGGCTCCACATCACTAATCATCAGGGAAATGTAAATCAAAACCAAAATGAGATACCAACTCACACCTGTCAGAATGGCTAAAATCAAATCACAAGAAAGTGGTTGGTTTTGTTGAGGATGTGGAGTAAAAGGAACCCTTAGACACTATTGGTAAACTGGTACAGCCATTGTGGAAAACATGTAGTTTCCTCAAAAAGTTAAAAATAGAATTACCATATGATCCACTAATTCCATTACTGAGTTTTTAGCCAAAGAATACAAAAACACTAATTTGAAAAGATATAAGTACCCCTATGCTTACTGCAGTATTATTTACAATAGCCTAAATACTGAAGCAATTCAAGTGTTCACAGACAGATGATTGGCGAAAATGTGTGTGTGTGTGTGTGTGTGTGTGTGTGTGTGTGTGTATCTACATACAGGATGGAGTATTACTCAGTCATTAAAACAGAATGACATCTTGCCATTTGCAACAACATGGATGAATCTAGAGGGCATTATGCTAAGTGAAATAAGTGAGAGAAAGACAAATACTATATGGTTTTACTCATATTTGGAATTTAAGAAGTGAAACAAAGAAAAAAAGAAGAGACAACCCAAAAAACAGACTCTTAACTATAGAGAACAACTGATGGTTACATGACAAGATGGGGGATGGGAATGTGTGAAAGAGATGGAGAGAACTGAGTACACTTATTGAGACAAGCACTGAGTAATGCACTATATTGTATACCTAACACTGTACATTAATTATACTGAAATTAAGACTTAAATATAGAAGAAAAAATACAAAGGAAATAAGTAACTAGAAATGTTTTATGTTAAACAATTGAAAGATTCAATATTTTATTTTATTTAAAAAATTTTTAAGGTTTATTTATTTCTGAGAGATAGAAAGGCAGAGCGTGAGCAGGGGAAGAGCAGAGGGAGAAGGAGACACAGACTCTGAAGCAGGCTCCAGGCTCTGAGCTGTCAGCACAGAGCCCGACATGGGGCTTGAACTCACGAACCGCAAGATCATGACCTGAGCCAAAGTCGCCACTTAAACAACTGAGCCGCCCAGGCACCCCAAGATTTAATATTTTAAACACCAGTTCTCCTAAAATAGGCATATAGTTTTAATGTATATCAATTAAAATCCCAGAAGAGGTATATGTGTGTATATGTTAACAAAATGATACTATAAACTTAAATAAACACACAAATAATATTATTATTTTGAAGAAGATGATCAACTAGGTTGAATAAGTTTACCAGGTTCTCTATTTATCATTAATCTACAATAATGAAGATAGTGTGGTATTGGTATATGAATAAACAAGTAGACAAAAGGAATGGAAAAGTGACTTAAGAAATAGATACACATATAGAGGTTAATTTTGTACTACGATAATTCAGTGTGTGTTAGGGCCAGAAATGCCCTCTCAAGCTATGATGCTGCAGCTAACAGTTATCCATATGGAAAAAGTGTCTTGACATCTACCTCATACTATACTCAAAAAATTAATTCAAATTGAACCATGGATGCAAAAGTGAAAATAATAAAGCTTCTTGAAGAAAATATAGGAATATCATCATACTATTATAGTACTCAAATATTTCTGGAATAGAATAAAGTAAGCATTTATAGAAATGCATTTATAAAACGTTCACTAAAATAAAGTACTTTTGTTGAGCAAAAGATGTAAGACTTCAAATATGCAAGACACAAACAGAAAGTACTCTGACAAATGACTTATCTAGCATACATGAAAAAAAATCCTACATAGCAAGAAAAATACAAAAATATAACCAATTTAAAATGACAGGAAGGGTGCTCCTGGGTGGCTCAGTCACTTAAGTGGTCGACTTTGGCTCAGGTCTCATGGTTCGTGGGTTTGAGTCCAGTGTCGGGTTCTGGGCTGACAGCTCCAGAGCCTGGAGCCTGTTTCAGATTCTGTGTCTCCCTCTCTTTCTTCCCTTCCTCCACTCATGCTCTGTCTCTCTCTGTCTCAAAAATAAATAAACTATACAAAACAAATTAAGAAAAATAAAATGACAGGAAGAAGACTAAACCAACAGTAACCAAATAAAGATAGCCATATGGCAAATAAACATTGACAAGTTGGTTAACATCATTAGTCACCAGAGAAATGCAAATAAAACCACAACTAGAGGATTATACATCTACCAGAATGATTAATTAAATTGACAGACATAAATAATGGCAAGGATATTGAATAACTAGAGCTCTCATACTCTCATACTTGATAGTGGATATACTTGATAGTGGAAATTAGTTCAATCACTTTGGAGAACTATATGGCTAAATCTACTAAAGACAAATATAAGCCACAAATTGTGCCAGCATTTCCATTCATATTCAAGGGAAATAATGCATATATCTACCAAAATTCATGTATATAAACATCCACAGAAGTTTTAATCAAAAACTTCATCAAAAAGTGAAAACAACTCAAATGCACACAAAGGAGAATTAATAAACAAATTTCACAATACTTATACAACAGAGTACAACTCAGCCATAAAAACATACAAACTATTACTATGTGCATCAACATGGACAAAGCTTGGAAATTTTTTTAGAGGGAAAAAGCAGAAGCAGAAGAATATATACTGTATGATTCCATTTATATAAGGTTTAAGAACATGGAAATCTAATATATTTAGTGAGAAATGAGAATAATCATTAACTCTTAGGAGGGTGTTCTTGGATGCTAAGGAGCATGAGGGAAGCTCTTGAGGTGAAATCTTGGTCTGAGAGATGCTTAAATGGGTGAATAGAAACATTGACACATGCAAAAATCAACCAAGATGTATACCTGAAATGTGTATATTTTACTGTACACAGATTAATGACATAGAGATAAGAAGCTCACACACCAATGGTGAAACCTTGTGCATTCATGTCTGTCTCCAAATCTCATTGCATGACAATTACAAGTATGAGGACCTTTACGTAGTCTTCATATTAGTATTTAAACTTATCTGACCTGAACTAGTCACATTTCTTTGCTCAAAAGTTTTCTTTTTCATTATTCTATTAGTTTCTGAACTTTTAGTTAGTGAACATTTAATCAAAGCCAGACCATAAACTCACTGAATTTAGGTATTAGGACATGGTATTAGGACTTGTCTTTCCCTCCCTGACAAAGAAACACTGCATCATATTTTCTTCTTTGCTGTGCCCTACTACTTAAATCCATTCTGGCTTCTGGAATTAGTAATCATTTTGACCATTCTTTCTTCTTCAAACTCCCTAAAATTGAAGTCTTAGAATATAGGTAACCAGTACAAAGTAACACAGCTTTCTGCCCTTAAAAGATTTACTAACGTCCACAACTCATTCTGACTTGTCTGTTTTTGATCAGAAAGCTTCTGATATAACACAACTTTGTTTATAAGGTCTAGAGTGGAATAAAGGAGAACAGTAGTAGTTTCAGAAAAGCAGAAGAGTTTCTATAGCAACATTGGGGGATCATTATTTTAGAGATATGGACACTAACATTTGGAAGTTAAAATAAATTACTAATATCATCAGTAAGTTATATTAATGTTACTCAAAAAAGTCTATTTAGATACTATTTTCCATGTTTCTAAATAAAAAAACCCAAACAATATACACAAGGTTACCTTCATGCAATAAAGTATCTTTATCTCAAATTATTTTGATATATCAATCATTATACTACTCCTTTGACAATTTATTGCACATCTATTATGTACCCTCCATGAACTTACTGAAATATATGCTATAAATAGAAATTCAGGACATTTGCAATTGACTTTGATTCTCATTAGTAATATAATATTACCAAGAACAATAAAAAAGAAAAGCTCTTGTATAATCAACACTCTGTTTCAGGAGGGTTGCTTATTATAAGTGTGAGGGAGGAAGGGAATCTAGCCAGCTAAATACCAGATTCAAGAGTAGTGGAAAATGATGTGTTTTATGTTGTGGTCAGATTGCCCATACTTTGGAAATATGCCCTATAAGAAACTGTTGGGTGCCATTATGCACCAAATAAATGGAGTCACCTTACATTAAACATAATCTAGATTTTACGCATATTGCAGATACATCACCAGATCTGGAGAATATCAATTAGTAGCACACACTAAAATAGGCCCTATCATAACATCTTGGAAACAACGTTCTGAAAAATGAAGAACTTGGCTCTGAAGGAAAATATATTTCACTAGGTCTCAATCCTAGCTATACAATGCCATCACTTGGGCACTGTTAAATTGCAATAATTCTCCATATCCCAACAACTAATTATCTGAATTAAATTTGATCTTGAGTAAAGCTATATATTTCTATATATTTTAAATTATTTTATATGCCAGCACTGAGAAGTATTTATTCATGTGAAAAAATGAATAAAAATTTTAAAGTAACTAAGAAAGTCATCTGAAGGAAGAAACCAAATGTAAGTAGAAACAATGATGTACATCTTCAAATATGTCTAAAACACCATTTCTTTCTACAAATCAGTATGAGCAGCACAAGAAATCAAATAACAAAGAGGTAATGATAACTTCTGGTTTAAAAATTGGCAAACGTAGAATAAACCAGTGAATAATACCCCAAAACACACAGGTTTCAAGAAACAAGTAGCCAGAACTGGGTGTCATATGGAAACCAACTTGACAATAAATTATATTTTTAAAAAAGTCTGTTTTGACCAATTAAAAAAAGAAACAAGTAGCCAGAAATATTCTTCAATCGTATTTCAGCAATAATCACTATAAGTTAATGATACTATAATAAAGTACTATAAAGACCCAACCACATTAATACTCCAATAATCCCACAAGGTATAATAATAGGCACCTGTGGATCTAAAAAGAGAAGCAAATACAGGCTAATTGAAGTTTTTGACTAGTTTTTCAAGGGTACCCTAGAAGGTAAATTTAGATTTCTGAGATAATCTTTGCATGTTAGAATTTTTAGCAATGTAACTGGATGTTTGAAGATAGCAAACAGGGAAGGATCCCCCTAAATGCTGTATTACTAAGGACCATAGTTCTCACTTCTCAGGAAGATATATTCTAGTAGAAAATATGTCCTATTTGGTCTAATTATAGACTGAGAGCGCAGTGGTCTCAAATGTTAGCACACATCAGAATGACCTGGAGGGTTTGTTAAAACAGATTGCTTATCCCACCCCAGAGTTCCTAATTTAGTAAGTCTTGCATAGGATCCCCCCACTTTGTATTTCTAATAAGTTTACATTTGATGCTGAAGCTGTTGGTTCTCTTTGGATATCACTGATGCAGAGAAATTGCAATGGCCTTATGGTGATCTCTAGTATTTGAGAACTGGAGAAACTTTCTCCACTGTCTCTTACACTGAATACTGGAAATTCTAAGGAACTCCCGTTATTCTAATTCCACAATTCTAAGGAACTTGTAGTAAGATAATAAAATAGCCCCAAAGCGGACATTTGCTTCATGCTGACCATCCAGAGAAGCCTCTTTCATAAATAGCTTTACTGATTGTAAACATTTTTGGCTGGAAGATGAGAGATGAGAGATCTTCACTAGCATTCTATTTTTATTTCTTGTGTAAATAGGATGTATGAGTTAAACCCTTTGGGGAAACAAAATTTTCAAAAGGGAATTTTAATTCCATGAGGAAATTGGGACCAAGGGCATTCAAGTTTTTAAATGATAGCAGTGATCTTGGGTTAACTTCTCTCACAGTGATTTTCACTTCTCTGGGACTGGTTTCACATTAGGGGAATGGAGTCCTGATAGCCATGCTCTTATTTGATGCTCCTCCTAGCCACATTGGATTAGTCCTGCAGGAGACATTTAATCAAAGTGAGACCAGGAGACATTTTCTAAATTTTTAAGGGGGACTATGAATCAGTGTTTCTTGGTGGAAGACATTGTAAAATGTAAAACTCAGCTGCTGAGTGAAGGAGGTTGTTTCCCAGCATGATGTCATGATGAATGGGAAAGATGTCATATTCACCAGCATGTGGTAGAAGATAGCTCACACTGATACACAATTGAACTAATATTACTGGAGGAAAAATATATGGGTAAAAGAGGAGAAAAAATGAAAGAGAAGGAGACATAGCAGAGTTCAGTGGTCTATTTAGATTTGTTCATGATGTTCAACTGCATACCTTGCCATCCTATTAGCTAATGGTTTAACCTTTCTTTGTGTACCAGTTTGCTTCATTTTTTTTGAGTTAGTTGTTATTACTTGCAATTTAATTTGAGAGACATTTTGCTATTAAGCTTAAGTCAAATGATGCTACTTGAAAAAAGAAAGCCAT
The DNA here is from genome assembly GCF_006229205.1 of Suricata suricatta. Taxonomy (NCBI): domain Eukaryota; kingdom Metazoa; phylum Chordata; class Mammalia; order Carnivora; family Herpestidae; genus Suricata; species Suricata suricatta. Next base: position 62,714,823 of record NC_043702.1, read on the forward strand.
TGAAGTTAAAGCTCTTAGAGACAATGAGAAGAAGAAAGGTAACAGAGGTACATCTTCTTCTTTCCTCTATCTAGAATAAGGCCTGTGGATGAGTATAAGAGATGTGAGGGAAAACCCAACAGCAGAAGGTCCTTTCTTGATCCATGTTTAAAGACTTTAGAGAATACTTGGGGTATTGTGTACCAACTTGATGCATATTAAACAAGATAAGAAACAGAACATATGTTCATGGACAGAAGGGCTTTGGCTAGCACTCCTGAACTTCCCTTAGCCCCAATTGGATATAGATACTTAGTCAAAAGCCAATGGAATTATCATGTGTCTACTGTAATGAGAAAAACATCACCCTGTTATAGATAGTGGGTTTCTCGCCCTAGAGTCTGAATGAAAGAAACTCAGGTATCTGTGATCAACACAGTATGAGAGAGATGGCTATCGCTTCCCTTAAGCATTATTTCAGCCAACAGTATGAAGTGCAAGGTGATCGAGCACAGTGTATGGTTCCAGAGGCGAGTAGGCCACTCTGCAATCAGGGAAACTTGGAATATTTTCCTGAAGAACAGAGGAGTGAGCATGGTAAATTTTTCTGCTCCCTCCAGAGCAGACACAATCTTGAAAAGAAGTTGAGAGGGCATTTGGAGAATTAAAAAATGCAAGGACATAGGCTGAATTTTATTTTCCAGAGAGACACTGCTTCCATTATCAGAGCAGCATAAGTTTTTTTAATAGTTTATTGTCAAATTGGTTTCCATATAACACTCTGTGCTTTTCCCCACAAGTGCTCCCCCTCTGTGACCAGCCCTTGGTTCGTTCTCAGTATTCAATAGTCTCTCATGGTTTGTGTCCCTCTCTCTCCCCAATTCTCTTTCCCCCTTTGTCTCCCCATGGCCCACTGTTAGGTTTCTCCTGTTAGACCTATGAGTGCAAACATATGGTATCTGTCCTTCTCTGCCTGACTTATTTCGCTTAGCATGACACCCTCGAGGTCCATCCACTTTCCTACAAATGGCCAGATTTCATTCTTTCTAATATAGTACTCCACTTTGTATATATACCACATCTTCTTTATCCATTCATCAGGTGATAGACATTTAGGCTCTTTCCATGATTTGGCTATTGTAGACAGTGCTGTTATGAACATTGGGGTGCATGTGCTCCTATGCATCAGCACCTCTGTATCCCTTGGGTAAATTCCTAGCAGTGCTATTGCTGGGTCATAGGGGAGTTTTAATCAATAGTTTTTTGAGGAACCTACACTGCTTCCCAGAGCGGCTGCACCAGTTTACATTGCCACCAACAGTGTAGGAGGGTGCCTGTTTCTCCACACCATCGCCAGCATCTATAGTCTCTTGTTTTGTTCATTTTAGCCACTCTGACTGGTGGGAGGTGGTATCTCAGTGTGGTTTTGATTTGTATTTCCCTGATGATGAATGACGCTGAGCATCATTTCATGTGCCTGTAGGTCATCTGGATGTCCTCTTTGGAGAAGTTTACGTCTTCTGCCCATTTCTTCACTGGATTATTAGTTTTTCAGGTATGGAGTTTAGTGAGTTCCTTGTAGATTTTAGATACTAACCCTTTATCTGATATGCTCTTTGCCACTATCTTTTCCCATTCTGTTGGTTGCCTGTTAGTTTTTTTTATTGTTTCCTTTGCAGTGCAGAAGCTCTTTATCTTGATGAGGTCCCAATAGTTCATTTTTGTTCTTGATTCCCTTACCTTTGGGGATGTGCTGAGGAGGAAATTGCTGCGATTGAGGTCAAGGAGGCTGCTTCCTGCTTTCTCCTCTAGGGTTTTGATGGTTTCCTGTCTCATATTCAGGTCCTTTATCCATTTTGAATTTATTTTTGTTAATGGTGTAAGAAAGTGATCTAATTTCATTTTTCTACATGTTGGTGTCCAGCTCTCCCAGAGCAGCATAAGTTTTAACAAACAGATCTAAAATTTTCTCTCATCTTTAGCCTAGCTCTCTTCCCAATAACCAGTAGATAGGGATTTGGGATAAAGACTACATTTGTTATAGAGGTTTAAGGAAGATATATTTTTCTCTGATATATGAGTATAAAGTGACCAGAAATATAATTGTTAATGTTTTCTTAATTTGATGATTTGTGATAAGCTCTGCATGCTTTAGTATTGTTTAGTTTAAAACACAGATTGTTATGATAATTCAATGAATCCTTTTGTGTAAGGCTCAATCTCTTCTGGATAAATTATCAGTTTCATTAGCTTCCTCTTATCTCTTTTATTTTGATAGTATTAAATGTACGGGGAAGAATGTGTCTTACAAAATCTCGTGTCAGAGCAAAATCCTTAGGCACAGTTATGCCCTGGCTATTTTGGTCACGAGCTCAGTTCCCCAGACCCCTTGGTGTTGGTGTAAGCCAAATTCATGTCCTTCTCAAGAGCTCAATGTGCTTGCAGCTCATGACACTTGAGTTTATCTCCTTATACTTCCCTGTGTAACTTTCGTGCCACATTTTTGCATTCCAAATTTTCTTCTTTCCATCCTTACTGGGGTCTGAGGAATGGCCAACTTTTCTTTAACCTCTCCTATTTTATATATTTCTACTCTATAGCAATAAACCTATGGCTTTTCTGCTATAAAAAAGGAATATCTTCTCTGTAATATGAGAGAACTCTTTGGGGTAATTCTTCTAGACTTAGTCCTCGATATACTAAAGGCAAACCCAATTTTTTTTTTCTAAAATTCTCTTCAGTAGTTTCATTGTTGAATGTCAGAAACTGGATTTTTTAAAAGCCTTTCTTTAACATGCTTGAAAATTTCTAATTTCCTTTATAGCTAGATAAAAGCTAAGGTCCAGCTAGTAAAAATATATTAGAAAAGATAAAAGCAAAAAGCACATTGATGGTTTGAAATGTGATCATTATCATTATGGTATGTAAAATAATGAACTCAAAGACCATGTGCTAATCCTTAGAACCGGTGAAAATGGCACAAGTGAATTAGGCTGTGTGGCAGAGGGGAATCAAGGTTGCTGGTGGAATTACAGTTGCTAATCAGATAACCTTAAAACAGAGAGTCTATCCTTGATAAGCTGGGTTGTCCCAGTGTAGGAACTCAAGAGTTCTCAGAATCGGAAAGGTGGCCAAAAGAGGATGTGAGAGTGATCCTATATGAAAAAGACTCAACCCATTTTGTTGGTTTTAAGGATGAAGGAAAGGGCCATGAACCCAGAAATATGATCCACCTCTAGAGGCTAAGAAAGCAAAGATCCTCCCTTAGAGCCTCCAACAAATAGTGTAGCCATGCCAACACTTTGATTTTTATTCCAAGAAAACTCATGTTAGACTTCTGACCTATAGGACTATAAGATAATTTTTTTTTACTAGTTAAGCTACTAATTTTAGGGTAGCTTGTTAAAGCAGCATTTAAAAACTAATACCATTACGTAAATTGGAAATTGGCTTGAAAACCTAATGTGATGCTCATCATAACCCTCAGTTGCCATTTCTTTCCCCTGCTGTTACTACTCTGATCATTTCCATAATTATTACCTGCAAGCCCTAGACTTAAAGTCTTTAGCACTGAAGAGGAATACAAAAAAATATTATTTTTTTTCTACTTGAAAATAACTCCAGGAAAATAATAAAGAACACATTTCAAACTAATGGTAAACATGCATCTTTTAAAATTATATTCTCAACTGTGTGAGCCATGCTCCTCTTTGCCTCCTATTACCAAGAACATATGAGAGTTAACTATTTAAAATAAACAATGTTCTCAAGAATTTGAGCTATTGCTGACTATATTATGACTGATGCACTCTGCCTGCTGGGTCAGTGGACAGCTGCTGTTTTATTTATTTGTAGACTCCTGTGCTACATTTTATGCATGAAAAACATTGCACAAGGCTGATGTTTCTTCTGCTCTGTAGACTGTCTACTGAGTAAATTCTTAGACAATGAGATTGTATTTCTTTGGCAGGAAGTAAACATTTGAGGTAAACTCATGTCAGGAAAAAATTCTGCACAAAGCTTGAATAGTAAAATGATGCCAAGTGAAAATGTGACTCTGTTCTGTCATATGTTTCACTAGTGTTAATGTGGATCTAGAAGATAAAGAGTTACCACTAAGAAAGAGGATTTTGTGATGTAAGGCAGATTGATAGGATGTTTGTTATAAAAGCAAATATTATTACAGTTGGTCTCTTGCTCCTTTTGAATGGCACAATAAAACAGACACTTTTTAATAGCAATGATGAAAATGATAGATGGCAGCAGATTGGAATCAGAGCTATCCTATTCTATTCTATTCTATTTATTTATTTATTTAAAAAATTTTTTAATGTTTTATTTATTTTTGAGAGATAGACAGCGCATGAGCAGGGGAGGGTCAGAGAGAGAGAAGGAGACACAGAATCAGAAGCAGGCTCCAGGCTCTAAGCTAGCTGTCAGCACAGAGCCCGACACAGGGCTCAAACCCATGAACTGTGAGATCATGACCTGAGCTGAAGCTGGATGCTCAACCGACTCAGCCACCCAGGCGCCCCTCATTTATTTATTTTTAATGTTTATTTTTGAGAGAGAGAGAGAGAGAGTGAGAGAGTGAGAGAGTGAGAGAGAGAGAGCGAGAGTGAGAGAGCGAGAGAGCAAGCATGCAGGTGAGGGATACAGAGAGAGGGAGACACAGAATGTGAAGCAGGCTCCAGGCTCTATGCTGCCAGCACACAGTCTGATGTGAGGTTCAAACTCACAGACTGTAAGACCATGCCATGAGCCAAAATTAGACTCTTAACTGACTGAACCACACAGGCATCCCAGAATTGTAGCTGTTTTAAATCAAGACAGATAGATTTCTAATTTTATGTGTGAAAGGATTTATAGATTATTGTTTTGGTTAAATCTAAAAAAATGATAGATTACTTTTTATTGTCATAATAATGGAGGGAGGGAAGTAGGGCAGGCAAAACACTTTATAATGAAATTTGAGAACTGTTTGCCAATATGAAATGAGCAAATACATAACCCCCAAATAAACGTGGTATTAGAAGAGCGCTCCAGAAAACCAAATAAGCTCAGGTAATTGTCCTTCAGCTTTTATATATGTAATTGTCGAAGGCACAGGCCTGTTTCAAAGTGGATTGGCTTTTCAACAAACATCAACGGCATGCTTGCCCTGATGTCCCCAGTGCCTCTCTCCATGAGAACATTGGGGGTTGTATCAGACATATACTTAAGTATTTTTGGTGTGAACATTGGGATCTGTATTTATTTAAGAATAGCCAGTTGTAGAAAGTGAGTTGGTTATTATACTTTGAACATCTATTAAATATGAGAAATTAAAATTATGCTATAAACTAAAAGCAAGATAAATTTGGTGTCCTTTTTGATGATAATTTCCAGAACAAACATAGTAATAGAAAAGATAATGTTCCTGAATTCATGTCTGGTTATCTAGTAATTACAGAAGCTTCTAAAAAAGTAAAATTCTAACTTAGAAACAGACTTAAATGGCTCAGTGAAAACGGTATACACCTTTTATACTAAAGCATTAAATGCCTAATATCAAGCTGTCCCTTAGATGTTTCACAGAACAATACTGAATATAGGCTGACAGCTGTCTAACTGCAGAGTTAACAAGATTTTTTGGTAAATATAGCTACTACCTATTATGTGGGAAAGTATAGCCTACAATCCTTTTAATATAGAGAAAAATACATGTAGTAGAGCCAACCAAACACAAGGTATTGAGGAAGAGAAAAGAGGGGAGAAAAGCCTACATGCTATTATAGTTGTAACAATACTTAATATTAAAAAACAGACTAAAAGATTTCATTTTCTGATCAAAAGGTAAAATATAAACTGCTTTTGCCTTTAAGGATAAAATAAATCAATGTTTAAATGTTAGCTCTATAGAATCCTCAATAATTTCTGAATGTAAATGATTCGTTTATTGTTTTATTGATAAATGATTTTATTTGCATTTAAGAAATTTTCACAAGTCACTGATTTGACATTTGAAGTTCTGAATATTTACTTTATGCCATACCATCTCAGATTTGTTAAGTGTGGGATCTGACACTGAAAACCACATTGGATGAATACTGTCAGCACCATGTTTATACATTATATTTGCATCTATAGAAACATATATATGACCATATTTATACTGTTTAATAAAAAGTACATTTTGCATTGGATCATTTAGGTTTAGTCATTTTCAGTCCCTTTGCAAACCCAGTTAAGAAATTATCATAGATCAGGGCTTCCCAAATGCAATCCAGGCAATTTTGCCAATATCTGAAGACATTGTTGTTTGTCATAACTTCTAACTACATAATGAAGGGGTGCTACTTGTACCTAGTTTTCTTATAACTGTCCCAAAGCTTAAAAAAAGTTCTATCAGGGGAAAATATACATAATTCATCTCCACTGATCTGAAATTTTGGGGTCTCTAACAATATCATGGTAGAATTGTAAAGTACGAATTATATATTTTTATAATAATAATATCTTGGTGAATTTCTTGAGTCAAGATAGTGGGTATAGCAGTTTTGTTGTTGGAGGTTATAAGCTGATAGTTCAGTAAACTATGTGTAAAGGTGAATGGTTTGTAACTAAGATAAAGGGGCGGCTATGGTGAATGGGAGGTTGTGGCAGCAGGCTGGAGGGAGGGGGGAAGTAGGAGAAGGCTCTGAAGGGGAATAGGAGGTCCAATCAAAGTGTGAGGCAGTTATCTACTGGGGAAACCAATAATCTGCAGTAATCTTTAGAATGGCACAGACAGTAGTGGCCTCTGCAAAATTTACCTTTAGGTATAAAAGTATAGATAAAGAACAAGGGACATAACCACAAACTAAGCAAACAGCAAGCTGTGGAAACATAATATAATTTCTAATTATAATTGAAAAAGCAATGTGTCCTATGTTCAATTTATCATCATCTAAGGAAATAAGGGAGACAACCTCATCGTTGGAAATGACTTTGCCTCCTGTGTCGGAGACAACTGCTCCCCAGACACTGAGATTCATTTAAATCAAACAGTGATCTTATTCTCCCATCACTCTTGAACTTGGCCTCATAAATCACAACTACGACCAAAAGTGATCTAGAGATTCAATGAAATCTCTATCAAAATTTCAATGGCATGTTTGACAGAAAAAAAATCTAAAATTGGTATAGAACCACAAAAAACTGCAAATAACAAAAACAATCTTGAGAAAGAAGAACAAAGCCAAAGGCATCACATTTTCTGATTTTAAACTATGTTATAAAAGGGGACTGGGTGGCTCAGTCATTTAAGCATCCAACTTCGACTCAGGTCATGATCTTGCAGTTCGTGGGTTTGACCCCCATGTTGGGTTCTATGCTGACAGCTCAGAGCCGGGAG
>NC_043702.1:62722276-62805416 GCF_006229205.1 Suricata suricatta
AGAGGTTGTATGCAAGCATAATCAGTCAAAAACAAAACCTTGGAGTTGTAATTGAAAATGATTTGTTTTTCCAAAAAAGAATAGTAGTAAAAAAAGATGAAAATGACACATTTGATATCTATCTATGCAAATAAAGCTGCTACAAGGCCTTGGTTTTGAAGCCAGAAAAAGCAAAGCCTCACAAGGGACATACTATGTCAGCCCCACAGGGTGCTAACAGTTCTGAAAAGTATGAACTGCACTCAAGAAAGATAATAAAAATGCTGGATAGAAACCACAGTTGTCAAATCCTCTACCTTCTAGCCTAAGTGCTTACTGCAACACTTGGACAAAGAACAGTCAATGACATCTGTCTCTGTCATAGCTGCTGGCACTTCCAAGTGTGTCTACTAATGTATTCCTGATATATCTACAAAAAAAGAAGAGCATAAAACCACAAAACAACAGTTTTAAAATATCTATTCATATATATTGGCTGACCTATCCAGCACAGACTTCTTAATTAATGTCCAACCTTTTTTGGAGGGAGGGATGGTTTCAGAGCATCTGTCTTTTCTTAGTCAGAACCTGCTGAGTCATACCATGCCCTTGTCATGCATAGGTTTGGCCTTGACTCTTCCTAAGTCACTCAGGAATATCTCAACCTCACCTCCTACTGCTAAGTTGTATCCTGAGCCCTCAAGATTAGACACAGCCTGTCATTTCCCACAGTAACAAATGTAGAATATTCTGTGTTGCTTCAAAGGGCAAAACCTTACTCAAAATGTGGATGTCCCCACAAGACACATTCTACTCAACATGAGGATTAACCTTCTAAAAAAGAGAGCCATCTGACAATAGAAAGAAGTGTTCTGCAGAAGCATGAACTCTTGAAACTGGAATTATTTAAAGGAAAGCTGGGCTGCTATCTGCCTGGGATATAGTATGGATTCCAACTTTGGGAGGGAGTTTGACTCAATGACATCTGAGGGCAGTTTTCTCCTTTAAGATTCTTACCATTCTACGTCAGTCATTTTAATTGCCATATCTTTATGGAAATGGATTGTCTCTGGTTTTTAATGATTAGCTATTTTGGAACCACATTTACTAGTTAAAATCCATATAATCTTCTCATGCTGGGAGAAGACTTATTAGTAATATTCATGTTGGAACTGGAATAATTTCTTTAGAAGAATTTATACTTTTTAATTTCTACATTTGGAAATGCATCTCTCAGTAGAAAATGATGAATGGGAAAGATTTCATTAGATGTATTCTATGGAAGCATTTCTGAGCAATATGCCAAAAAACTCCAGGGAGAACTCTGGCAAAATATGTTGCTATGGAAGTGTTTATAGTAAACTGATTTTAACTTTGCAGTCACTTTTACCTTTTAGGCATTAAAAATCATTTGGTATAGATTTATTTTTGCTTATATAGCATCTATATTCCAGCTACCACTTCTAAGTTATTATTAGTGGCATTACAAGAAAATAGGATCTGTGCTTCTTAGCAGCACTTTCTTCCTTCATTTCCACCCCCTCATTCTCTTTGAAATGATAGGAATGTTACCTACTTTTCTTTAAGCAGCAAAGAAATTCAGATGCTGAATGTTCTTGGGGACCAGAACTTTGGTTTTATTCACTGATGAGGAATAAGAAAGAAAATATGATGATTTAGCACAACTACATCTATGAGTGACTCACTTAGAGTATTAGTAATCATTTCAACTTAAGTATGAACTTACACACTTAAGTAAACTTACACAACTTAAGTAAAAACTTCTGGTTTCCTTTCTCCAAAAAAAAAAAATTACTAGTTTTCTAGTTGGCTTATTTTTCATTGTGTATGTGGTGGGAAGCAGTATATATCTATTATTTATTCTGGTCTTTCATCTGTTGAGGTTATTTTCTTCTGTTTTATGAGGAAATAGTGAAATATATGGGAAAGTAGAATTGGGACATTTGCATAAGTTAAAACTTTTTGCTGACCAAAAATATCTTTCAACTCCTTGGTAGCATACACGAAAAGGACCTCAATACCTAAGAGTCTTTATAAGCTCATCAGTGAATTTTTGATGCACAGCTGCAAGAAGATGCAGAATATATTTTCAGACTTTTCTCTATGGCTGAAATATTTTATAATTTAAAAAGAGTAGATAAATAGCTGATTAGTACTCACATTTTCTAGAGTAGAAAACTGGTCAGTCAACAATCACGATACATTCTGAAGGAGCTTCCTGAGTGGCGGTGACCGTGGGTTAGGTATAGGTGAGCGTCATGAGGTAGGCTCTACCCTGAGTCCATGTAACCCAGAGATGGACATGCCTTCTAACTGCATATTCAGGCCACTGTCTAATAATGCACCAGAAAAATGGGGTAAATATGAATCATGAAGGCAGTTTATCCTTTGGGAGGTTGGTAGACATAGCTTGATGTCAAAATAACATCAGACTTCTGACTAAACACAGTTCAATGCAAGAGCAATCATCCTTTTGTGTCTATTTCTTGCCCAATTTCACTAGTGCTATCTATTAGGCTTATAGAGTGTAAGACAGGGTGTCCAACCTAAAGAAATGAGTGACAAAAGTGCTTAGGCTGGAATGACCATACGCAAGGGACAGAGGATATCAGGTTATCAAACCCCTGCCATCTAATGAACAGAAGGAATACAATTATAGGCAGTGTAGGTTAAAAAGTCACCACAAGGTTACCTTGAAGTTGAGTCCTGAGGATGCAACGCTAATGCACACGACTTCGATGGTAGGCAGTGAAAGAGCCAGCTCTTTTTAAAAAGAGTTCGTCACCCACCCGTTCCCGTGATACTTAATGAAAACCCACCCTGTGCTTGGCACTCTGTTAAAAATCATGGAGGGAGGAAAAAAAAGAAAGAGACCAAAGAGCCTGCCTATAGATGTAAAAGGGATCCAAGACAACACCACTAGACAAGTGTCTGCATGAAACCAAGACCTAGAAGGAAGGAGACTTTTAAAAGGTTTTCATCAAATAACAAAATCCAACAAACTTGCTTGAGAAGCTTCTTGTGGGTCATATGTAGGCATACAACTAGTCCTAACAGCATGCTTAGCATTCACTGCAACTAAATCTCTGCGAGCAGATACATGTTGCACTGTCTTCTCTATCCTTAGCACTATGGATTGGATAGGTTCCAACAATACAGTGCCTCTGAGCATTTAGGGGCAAAATGAAAAAGAGTTAGACACTCTCCACTGGAGGCATTAGTATGACATGGGAAGACAGAGAAATAGACTGGAGTAAGCAGGAGGGACTCTAGAACACTTAGAAACTACTCAGAGCATTTCAGATGGAGAAAGTGTAGCCCTATAGGCTAGCCACTAGAGCATACTGCTCAATAGAAGTTCTTTGATGATGGAAATGCTTTGTACCATGCTGTCTGATACAGTAGCTGCTAGCCACGTGTAGCTATTAAGAACTTGAAATATGGCTATTGTGACAAAGGAAATGGATTTTTAATTTGATTTAACTTTAATTAAAATGTAAAGTAACCACATGTGGTCTGTGGCTCCATAATTGATAGTGCAGGACTATAAAACAGAATGTATTACATAACATATGTAAGTGTATGATATGGTACACAGGTCCACAGCAGTGGAAATTAGAGGGTCTGTGACTATGTTACCAGGATCAAGCATCAACAAAAGGGGTTTACTCTAGAAGGACTAAGATTCTAAAAAGGAAGGTGTTTGGGGCTCTTGGGCCCAATTCCATTGTGTGTGTGGTTCCCCACACCTACAAGCAACTTTTGGGACACCAGCTGGGTATCCTGAAGTCAACTCAATTCTGACACTCTCTATCTAGAGATAGCATCAGACCCCACAGGTGAAGGCTTCAGTCTAAAAGACTGCCACCTCCTCCCCCCAACCCCCATTTCAGATGCCAGTCATAAGCCCAGGTTGTTATCTGCACTTCTGACTGACTGGCTATAAATCAGAGGTTCCTGAAACCCCCTCCTTTCTTTGATTGAATTAATTTGCTAGAACAGCTCAGAGGACTCAAAGAAAGATTTTACTTACTAGAGTGCTGGTTTATTATAGGAGGATATAACTCAGGAACAGCCAGATAAAAGGGATACACAGGGTAAGGTGTGTGGGAAGGGACATGGAGCTTCCACGTCCTCTCAAAGCATGTCATTCTCCCTGAATCTCCATGTGTTCACCAACCAAAGTCTCTTGGAATCCCATACTTTTGGGTTTTTATGGACACTTCACTATATAATCATCATTGGTTCAATCACTCGCCATTGCCAACTGATTCCACCTCTAGCCCCTCTCCCTAAATTGATGGGACAGTATTTAAACTTTTAGCCCTCTAATCACATGATTGGCTCCCCTACCAATCACCCCCCAACCTGAGACTACCTAAGGGGTTTCCAAAAAGTCAACTCGTTGATATAACAAAAGATACCTTTGTCATTCTTCTCATAGGAAATCCCAAGGGTTTTAAGAGATTTGTGCTGCAGGGTCAAAGACCAAATGCATACTTCTTATTATAAACTACAGTATCACAGCGGGTATTATAATAACTCAGATATGAAGTAACAAGGGATAGGTGGTAAATGAAAAGTTAAAAGAGAAACTGAGAAATGTAGGGTAGAAGGCAGATGAGCAGGTCCAATTAAACTACCAGAGAGGACTCTCCATCACTGCACACAAGGTGTTGTCATTGTACATATATGGGGTCTGGGTAAGAAGTTGATTTAGGTGGAAAATAATGATCTCAGACTTAGGCTTTCTGAAGTAGTTGAAGAATGTTTAGGGAGAAATTTTCAAAACAAGTTGAAAGTTTGAAAACAGAAGTTAGGTAAAAGAGTAAAATTTGGGATAGTACTCTATATAGAGTCAAAAATAGATATCAAAGAAAAAGAAGACTGAATTTCATTGGTTGTAGTAGTAAGAAATTCAGAGGATTAAAAAGAGGCACCCAAGGGGTGCCTGGGTGGCTCAGCTGGTTAAGCCTCCAACTCTGGCTCAGGTGGGGCCTGTGCTGACAGCTAGCTCAGAGAATGGAGCCTGCTTCCGATTCTGTGTCTCCCTCTCTCTCTTCCTCTCCCCACTCATGCTCTGTCTCTGTCTCAAAAATAAATAAAACATTAAAAATATAAAAAATTAAAAAAGAGGCACCCAAAACAGAAAAAGGAGACTACATTCTTGTTTATTAAATTCAGTTTCTTTTTGCTGTGTCTTGAGCTTCTATCTCCTTCTTCTCTGACTGCCTCTTTGCTGCTAGAGCAGCTTTTAGATTTCAAAAATTCTCAGGGTTAAACTTTTTCTCTAGACTTTGGTTCAGTCAACTGGAGAATTCATTGTGCCTTCTAATGAGTACTAAATTTCAAAGTTATTTTTCTCTTTAAAAAAGATATTTTCCTTCAATATCTCTAAATATCTATTTTTGGGTCAAGTTATACTATATTAACCTCTGCTTCTACTTCCAGTCCCTAAAAGAAGAAATAAGTTAAAATATTACATTTACCCTTCCTACCAAATAAGCCACCATTGATTGTTTTCATTTCTTTGTAAAGCTCCTTGTTAATGTGAAAGTTATTTTGTATACAGTTAAATGTTCATTAAAGTAGAAAACTCTAGGTTATTCTAAGCCCTATTAACAAAGTAGGCATAATACAAGGCCTCTGGACTCAGCCTGTCTAAGTTAAGATTCCTTTTTGAACTTCCATTCAGAAAGACCTTAGACAAAAGCCTCTACTTTCTCATCTGTATAATAGTGATGTTGATGTAGCTTTCATTAATAGGTTAGTTACGAAAATTAAGAGCGAAAATATATTTGAATTGTTGAGTACATTCCTGGCACACAATGAACATTCAATAACTTTTTAGTGTATTTATTCAAAATATGTATTTTATTTATGCTATAGTTTGTCAAAAGTAAAATGACATTATTTTATGTACCTGTAAGAAAGGGACGAATCCTGACAAACTGTGAAATGCCACTGAGAATAAGAAGCATGCCAATAATGAATCTGAAAAAGTGTGTATCTTAGAATTTAGAATATGTGGTCTGTAGCACTCAAAGTTTAAGAGATTCTGTGATTTCTATGACTATCGGACCCATTCATACCAGAAACACAGCTGTGAAACCCTGTATTAAAATGGGCAACTTGAATCCAGATGGCACTCAGAAATAGTATTTAAACTTTAAAAAAAATGTTTATTTATTTTTGAGACAGAGAGAGAGAGAGAGAAAGGGAGAGCGAGCGAACAAGCAGAGGAGGAGCAGAGAGAGGGAGACACAGAATCTGAAGTAGGATCCAGGCTCTGAGCTGTCAGCACAGAACCCAACATGGGAGTCAAGTCCACAAGTTGCAAGATCATGATCTGAGTGGAAGTTGGATTCTTAAACAATTGAGCCACCCAGGAACCTCTAGAGTAGTATTTTAATTTTGAGGATTCTGGATTGAGGTAACTGGGGTTCAGATCCCTGATTCTATTATGTACCAATGGTGTACCTTTGGACTCATTTAATTTCTCCATCCTGTAGCTGTGAAATGATAATTCTGGTAGTTTGTACATCCTTATGTAGTTGTATTAAATGGCAACAAGGCCCGTGGAGCGCCTTAGCACAATACCTGGCTGGCACTCAGTGCTCAATTATACTACTTGCTTACCACTAGCAGCAGCATGGAGCCTCTCACTCCAGTGGCCCCAGGACAGACCACGGTCAGGCTGAGAGGAGCTATTCAGGGATAACCTCCGAAGTGATTAGGCCCTCCAAGAAGACTATAGCTAGACACCAAAAAGTGGAATTGAAACACATCTCAGCAAAAACACAATTGCTGTTCTTGGATAAACAAGTCTTTTTAGAGACACTGACACATATATCCCACACTTCTCAGCTTTACTTCCAAACATGAAATATTTACAAAAGCCTCTGTGTGTGTGTGACAAAGAGAGAGAGAGAGAGAGAGAGAGAGAGAGAGAGAGAGAGAGAGAGAGACAGAGACAGAGACAGAGAGACAGAGAGAGAGACAGAGAGAAAGAATGAGAATATTTGTAGAACTCCTTGTTGATTCTTATTTTTTATAGCTTGAATTTCCTTTCCTATGAACATTTCAAATATATTTTTCATGACAGAAGGAAAAACAATTACTTCTAACATTTAAAAATAGAGGTAAATGGAGAGGCACCAGGGTGGCTCAGCTCAGTCAAGCATCTGACTCTTGATTTTAGCTCAGGTCATGATATCACAGTTCATGAGTTTAAGCCCTGCATGGGGCTCCACGCTATAGCTTGCTTGGAATTCTCTGTCCCTCCCTCTCTCTGTCCCTTCCCCACCCATGCTCTCTCTCTCCTCAAAATAAATAAATTAATTAAAAAATATAAAGTTAAATGGAAAAGAGATTAGATCTTAAGTTATAAAATCATCTTGGTTAGAAATGGAAATACTTTATATCATCTTTATCACTAATAAAAAATTCTGACATCTAATCAAGGTTGACATTAGAACATTTTGATTAATTTAAATGGAAACTCCTGACATGTTTTCACAAATTGGGGAAGGGGAGAGAACTGCATGCATTATGATGCGTTACCATGCTCGCAAGCAATTTGTCTCATGGCATCCGATAAATGACTTACACTGACATAAAACAAGTTAGTACACTATTAAGTACCATAAATCATCATATTTCATAGTTGGTATAGAGGAGAAACATTAATGGAGCTTGAATTTGCTTCAGGTGTTTGGAACTCATTGCATTCACTCACCACTACATATTAAACAGACAAAGAAATATCTTTCCAAATAAGAACATGTGTTAACTATTTGGTTTCCATACATGATATAGTGAGTGGTAAGCAGGTGTAAAATAAAGATATGGTTCCATGTCTACAAGTTGGTTGATGTCTAGGAAGAGGGTATTTATTAGAATGGCCGTGCCAATTGTTAGAGCCACATCCACTCTGAATTATCAGGGCCACTCTACTCCATGCTAAATATCCTAAACGTCAACTCTGACAAAAGTTTCCAGACTTCCAAGTACAGCTGAAGGACTTTGTCTGAGGAATGAAAAAGGGAAATTATATTAAAGAAGGCATTACCCTACGAATCCTGGGGCTTGGTTCCCAGTGAGGAAGACCAGAAAGGAGAGCCTATGTAGTGAAGGAAGTTAGCCATCAAAAGGCCTAGCCCAAAACAGAAGGAAGATAAGTAAGTAAGAAAATAAATAAATAAATAAATAAATAAATAAATAAATAACAACTTCATAAGCAATTGGGAAATCCATGAGAAGACTATAAATCCTGAAAAGAGGGTAGGCATTTGGAAGGGGTTCATATGTACTATAGAAATGGAAACTTCCTGTCAAATAAGCATCAAAAGGGCAACAGATAGCTATAGCTCCTGAAGTCTGAGTTTGAGACAAGACTAATCAGAGTTCCTTGAACTTGAAGCAACGATTTGGATTTGGAAGGACTGTAAGTCAAGACGGAACTGAGGGTCCAAACGACAATTTCAACTACAATAAAAACAAGATTTTGGGACTCTAAACCTCCTGAAAATGCAGTGAAACTCAGTGAATGGAAATAGGATATAAATTTAATGCAGATCTCACTGTAAGGCTGTCCATGTATTCAACTTCTGAACAACTGATTAGGCTTCTCAGATTCTCCTTGTCAAGGAAATAATTAATTGCAGAGATCCTAAAATTACAGGCAGAGAGAAATGACTGATATGTTTAAGGTTTTAGAAGTATAAGGGTGTGAAGCTAAGTATCACATTCTACAAGGGGATATTAGAATAATAATCTCTTAGGTTTGGAAAATTAAAACAAAACAGATCATGATTCTCCACTCTACAATGCTAGCAAAGCCTCAACAAAAATCAGGACATTTAACTTTTTATTTTGAAGTCACCTGAGACTTATTAGAACGTTGCAACTACAAAGAATTTCCATATAACAATTGTCCAAAGTTCTCTAATCTTAATATCTTGTTTAAACACCATATAATTTTGAAACCAGAAAATAAACAGACCTTAATAGAATTTTTCCTATTTTCCCACTAATGCCCTCTTTTGTGGTCCAATTTTCAGTGAAAGAGCCCATCTTCACCGCTGCTATCATGTCTATTAGGTCACCTCCAAGCTGTGGCAGTTGCTCCAGTATTTTTCCAACAGGGCTTTACCACTTTTGAAGAGTCATGGCCAACTGTTTTATAGAATTCTCTCCATGTGGATTTATCTGATGTGTTTTCATGATTAAATTGAGATTACACAATTTTGGCGAGGATACCACAGGGCTCATGTTTTGCCCTTAACAGTATATCACATCAGAAGGTAGGTGATATCAAGATGTATTATTATTGGTGATATTAACTTTGATCACTTAGTTAAGTTGGTCTCCTCCAGGTTTCCCCACAGCAAATGGAAGTTTATTTCTCAGGGTGCCTTAAAAGGAGTTCCTATGTTGATTTACTTCAGGATCGCCTTTGGATTGCCAGTGGACTTTCAAAAGTGACTGGAACTTCATCTCCATTGCCCTTGGTGGGATCAAAGGTCCCAAATAAAGTCTCAAATTCTCCCTATTTAATCATCCTTCTCAATGTATTTTTATTTCTTTATTTCCTTCTATGGCTTTTCATTGTGGTGAGAGGATTCTCCAAAGGAACCTGGTTGAATATGAAAATCAGCAATGGAAGGGCAGGGAAGGGGAAAAAGAGTCTTATGTGGGACTCCTTGAATGAATTCAGTCAGTAAGTAGAAATGTTGGATAAACATCTGGAGAAGATAGGATGTGCCAAAAAAGCGGGTTTATAACATAGTCAGCAGGGATGGCCTATATTCTTATAACAGAGTGTAAAATCTCTCACTAGTTTTCTAAGTAAAATGTCACAGAATACCAGTCCATGAACTGACGGCAGTTTTCCCTGTTGAAGGGGAGTCAATATTGCTTACCGTCTTTCTGTGGTTACTGGCACTGTATTCTTTAACAATGTCATATTGTGACTACATATATCACTGTAAGACACGAATGAGATGAGATGGCAGTTTCCTCTGGAAGTCTGTAAGGCCACGCAAAAAATGTGTTCAGCTGGGAATTTATCATCCGATTACAGAGCTGTTTCCCCCAGCCCCACCTGCTTACATAAAGCACTGGACAGGAGCGCGCGCGCACACACACACACACACACACACACACACACACACACGTGGATAAGTGGATCCAAAAAATCAAAGAGCACTTATATTATTAAAAAGAAAAAACCAACAAATTACACCTCTAAGAAAACCTGTATGAAATGAAACAAAGCATAAAATGAAACATCCCTGTCTTTGTGGTGTCTTTAAGGTTTGTTCTTGTGTATGTGAACGTGAATATAAAAAACACCTTTATAATATGTAAGCCTCATCTCTCTTGAATTTAGATTTGGAGTCCCTAAAGTGCCAGTGACTTTTTCTATTAACTGGAAAGGGGCAATGAAGGTGGCAACACATCTCTGTTTAGGGTTTTAACAAAGCTTGGAAAACTATAATTTAACAGATTGTAGTCCCTTGTCTTATCATCTCAAAATGGGTTATAACTCATGTTGGAAAGTTTCATTAGCATTTGCTCCACTGAATATCCAATGAAAGCCCTTCTAAGTGGAGTCTTTGTAAAAGACTAAGGTGTTGTCAGATGTGAAATAAAAACTTCTTTGCCTGAAGCACCTTTCCATTTTTACAAACCATGGAGTGTGAGCCTCTTCCTTTATAGGTGATGAAACAAGTCACTGAGATGAAATATTTTCCCCAAAGGCAGGTACTAAGTTGAAGAAATGATACCAGAGAAGACAAAATATAAGAAATACCCATTTGGTGTTACACTGGTACAATTTCTTAAATTTTATTTGGTGCTACCTCTTAAATATCTTGTCTCCTTCAAGTCCTATGTAACTTTATCTTCACAAAAATCTTGTACTGTATTAATTTCCTCATTTTACAGATGTGAAAATTAAGGATTAATGAGGTGAAATAACTCATTCAAGTTTATTCAATGAAGAAGTAGCCGAGCCAAGCCCTTCAACTGATGCTTTGTCACCAAATATTATGTTCTTACATTCTATGTGGAAATAAAAATTATTATACTTTATATTCCTCTAATTTAAAAAAAAGTAATGATTTTTCTCATTAAACGATTCACTTCAGCTCCACAAAAAACTACCTGCCCATTTTTCAGGTAAAGAAAAAATATTTTATTTCATCAAATTTACCCCTAGGAAAATAAATACTTAGATCTTTATTTTTTAGTTTGGTGGACAGATTTTTTGGTGATAATTTTCAAGACTGTAATAACCTCTGTCCTGCTAAAAGCCTTTACAAAACACATCATGCTTGACAGAGATCACCTCAGAAACATTGATGAGAGAGGAGGGAGGGAAATGGAGAGTCAGAAGGCTGTGACACATAACTGCCTGAAAAGAAGCGTTCTTGCTTTGAGATCAGAGGTATATTAATCCCATAGTTCCCACATACTTGGGTTAAAGGAGCCAAGGTAACTTTAAGCATCTAATGGAGTGATTGTGTAGTAGTAGCCAAATGCAATCGTGATTCACCTGTACTCTGAAAGGTCTGATTTTATGCAGAACTCAAAGTAGGAGATGACAATCTGGTCATTAAATGAAAAACCAGAGCTTTGATCCTTGGAGGGAATAAAAATAACATACTCTGGAAACTATGCCATATTTAATTATTTATATTGTGTTTAATCATTGATACCCATGTAGGTCCACAGTCCCTTAGCCTTGTGTCTTCATATTCTCCTGCAAGCCTTCAATTACACAAAAACTCAAATCAATGCATTATGAGACAGTACAACTAAAATACAGTGAGTGTTTCCTTTTCTTTTGATTGAGTCCAGCTCATGTTTGAATGGTCTTTTTAACCTAGCTGGGGCTTAAGTAAAATGGAGAAACAGTCTCTCTGTGGGCATTAGGTAAATTCAACCCGATTGCACAAGTGAGTGGGGTTTTTGAGAAAGATCACAACTGTGCATTAACAACATAGATGAGTCATTTAAATAATCTATTGCAAGAATCAAATAATTTGCCATTAGGTGTCTAAAGACATGAATGTAAAAAGGCAAAATTAATTGAATCAAGAAACCCTAATCTACTGTGAGATCAGAGCGAAGGCTAAAGCGATCCTTTAAGGCAGGTTAAAAGAGAGAAGGCGAAACTTATACCATCTTGTTATGCTCCAAGTTGGTCTAAGTACTGTTCTTATTCAGAACTGACGAGGTGGAGTTTAGTGGATTTTATTTAAAAAATGCTCATATATATTACATAAAACATTAGCCATAGAAGTAACATGAATTGAAATAAGTGTGTCCTGGAAACTTTTTGGTTTTATTTGTTCCTTCATAATTCTCTCTCTCTCTCTCTCTCTCTCTCTCTCTCTGGTAAATTCACTCTTTTAAGTGAGTATGTGTTGCCTATCAAATACAAATCATCCAAAACTAAGATATATTGATGTTCTTGATTACTTAATATTATAAGCATTCATATCATCAACTACAAATAGAAAGAAGTCAAAGACCTGATTTTGAAATACAGAACTATTTTCATTGGGTAAGAACAGAAGAATCCAAAATCACATACTACCCAACCATTCTTTAACAATATTTGAAGACCCTATAAAATAACTGTATTAGTTTCTTACTGCTGCTCTAACAAATTATCACAAACTTAGTGTCTTTAAACAACAAAAATTAATTACAGTTTTGGAGATCAGCATCTGCAATTAGTTTCACTGTACTAAAGTCAAGGTGTCTGTAGACTTACATTCCTTATAGATCCTACAGAGGACACCTGGTCCCCCTGCCTTTTCCAGTTTCTAGAGTCTGGTCACATTCCTTGAGTTATGGCCCTGCTTCTTCCCACCTGTCTTCTGACATCATATCTCCTTCTCTGCCTCTAACATCCCTGCCTTCCTCTTTTAAAGACACTATTGACACTTGGGGTAATTCAGGAAAAGCTTTCTATCTCAAATCCCTTAACTTAATTACATTTTCAAAGTCCCTTTTGCCATGTCAGGTAACATATTCACAGGTTCTGGGGATTAAGAGGTGGACATCTTTGGGGGTTAGCATATTGTCTTTCATAATAATTATAAGTATAGCTGATTGAGTCTAAAAGAATAAGACATAGGTTGTGTCTATACACAGTTGTCAACATGGATCTTTTTATGTCAGGCTCTCCTAATGTTTGCATTAATTCATGATATATTAAAACATTCTGATTCTTGAATGTATTTAAGTAAACTTGCCAGTGGTAGACTGTCTGCAAAGTGGCTATAATTATTTCTCTCCTGTATCCATTTACCTCTGCAAATGTGACTTTGCAATTCCTCCCCATCAAGTCTATTTTTAGCACATTATTAATCTGGTTTGTTTTGTGATTATTTTGACAAATAGACTATAGAGAAGTGATGTATATGTTCTGAGCATAGGCCTCCAGAGGCCTCTTGTAGTTCTAATTTCTTTCTTGAAACTCCTATGGCATGTACATAAATATCAACAACCCATGGAAGGAGCTGAGACCACACAGGGCAGAGTGGAGTTGTCTGAGTTCTGTAGCCACCCTAGAGAAGTCAGACCCCAGCTGATTTGAAAGCTGACCATAGATGCAGGAGTGAGACCAGAAAAAAACTAGATGAACCTCCTAGCTTACCACAGACTTGTAAGCAATAATGAATGCTTATTGTTTAAGGCTGCTAATGTCGGGGTGGTTTGTTACACAGTGAATGTGAACTGATACATTGTCTTACATAATACCAATTTATATTTTAGTATTGCAAGTGGGTATGCCATTCTCTCCAAGATTTATAATCTTAAGATTCTCATGATTCTTCAAAACTCTTTTCAAATCATGTTCTACATCATTTATTTGGAATAATGCCTATGTGAATTTTTGTCTATGTGAATTACAGTCTGCCTCATGAGCATAAAAACCCTGTTTAAAAATTTATTCTAAGTTACCTTTATAGGGTGTTTTAGAAATGATAACAAAAGATTATGTCTCTCTGGAAATTATAAAATTCCAGGAGACAAAATTATTTTAAAGATGTCTCATCAATTTTCCACTGCAATCATATTAAGATAAATTGTTTTTCTTATAAAGCTCTGGAATACACTAGCTATTTTGAGGAGGAGGGATGATATCATCTTTCTCTAATTAGTTTGAATACTTCAGAAAATAATACTGACTCTTGTAGTTTCTTATTTCAATTAACAAATAGTTTTCTAAAAAATATCCTTAAATGAACATTTTTTAATATATATAAGCATACCTCAGAGATATTGCTGGCTTGGTTCCAGAATACTGCAACAAAATGAGTACTGCAATAAGTAAATCAAATGGTATCTTTGGGTCCCCAGTGCATAAGTTATATTTACACCATACTGTAGTCTTTTAAGTGTGTAATAGCACTATGTCTTAAAAAATACCTTAAGTAAAAATTAATACCTTAATTCAAAAATACTTCATTGCTAAAATACACTAACCATTATCTCAGTTTTTAGCAAGTCATAATCACTGACCACAGATCACCATAACAAATATAATAATAATAGAAAAGTTTGCAATATTTCAAAAACTACCAAAATGTGACAGAGACATGAAGTGAGCAAATCATTTTGGAAAAATGGTGCTGATAGACTTGCTTATTGTAGGGATGCCATCAATATTCAATGTGTAAAAAAATGCAATATCTGCAGAGTGCAAGAAAGTGAAGCTCAATGAAATGAGTGATTTCTGAAAAGACATACTTCTATTTTTTTGCTGCAAATGCTTTAAAAGAAATATGTGTGTGTATCCCACTATTTAAAAATTCTACAATTCTCCACTGAACCTCAATAATTCTACCATTTATTTTTCTAAACAAATGACTATTGCTGAAGAGTTTCCTGGGGTGCCAGGGTGGCTCAGTCAGTTGAACATTCTACTTCAACTCAGGTCATGATCTCACAGTCTATGAATTCAAACCCCACATCAGGCTCACTGCTGTCAGCACAGAGCCTGCTTCAGATCCTCTGTCCCTCTCTCTCATTATGTCTATCCCCCACACTCTCTCAAAAATAAAATAAACTTTAAAATAAATAAAATTGTTTCCTTCTACAGCAACATTAAAATGCAGTTTATTGCTTATTATTGTTGAGATGATATGCTAGGTTGCAAAAACTTTAACTGAAATGATTTTCTGTCCTTGATTTTAATATTGTAAATATTGGGGCACCTTGGTGGCTCAGTTGGTTGAGTGTCTGACTCACGCTCAGGTCATGATCTCACTGTTTGGTGGGTTTGAGCCCCACATTGGGCTTTGTGCGCTATGGGGCTTTGAGCCTTTGGATGGATAGCGCGGAGCCTGCTTTGGAGTCTTTCTCTGGCTCTCCCCTGCTTGTGCATGCTCATTCTCTCTCTGTCTCACTCTCTCTGTCTCACTCTCTCTCCTTCCCTCCCTCAAGAATAAACATAAATTTTTTTTTAAAAATATGGTAAATATTGAATACCTTTCCCCACATCACCAATATCTCAATAGAGAGTACTCATACATATAAGTACCATAGTTATAAAGTACCTAAAGTACGTTTGCATATTCATGCAAATAAATATTATCTCATTACTTATAATAAGAAAGTGCTGATATGAAAAGGAAGAAAAAGATCTACAGAAACAGAGTTGAGTGTATAGAATGACTAAGCTTTGGCGTGAACTATCCAATTTCAAATGAAATTGAATTAGGATTCTTTTCACATGCCTAAGTAACACAGCAAAATAGTTCATTAGAAGAAAGGAACTTAGTTCCTCACTGGGTTCTCATTTTTCTTTTCCTTCTATTTTCTCCTTGTTCTACAAGTCATATGAAATTTACATAGGTTTTTGTAAACACTCCTAATATTCATTTTCGTAAACCATTTCTAAAAATCATGTGTATCTGCTGTGGATGAGAAATGTCTAAATGCACGATCCATATTCCATACATTTAAAGAAATAACATTTCATGGCCTACTATCATAGAATATCTAGAATACAGTATACTAAACATGCTGATCAAATCTCATTCTCACTAGCTAAAAGTTGGCTTCATATATCTGTTTCTTTCCATAATTATTTTATGGGCACTAGATACAAAATCACAAACCATACCAACAGTAGTAATCTCACATGTCAAACAGAACCCCCTATTAATAGATTCATTTCTCTACTATTACATTTAAGCAGCTACTCCTATTCCAGATAAGGATAAGTTACATTACATAATTTGTAAGGATTACTTTTTCTACTTTTGGCCATTTCTTTTGTCAATTATCTTAAGTACTTGTCCAAAATTGTTACATTAAAGTCAACAGATATTGAATAGAAACCCTCTTCTGTGGCTTTGCTTTCATTAATTTATTAAGATAAAAAAATAAATGACAGTGTAAATATATATGTTAAATATACCCTAATCTCTAGACATCCAAATGAGAGATAGTCTACAACCACAAACAAAAAGGATTGTGCTTGTATAATGAAAAAGGAGGGAAAGGAAATTCTCAAATTAGGGATTAGCAGGTAGTTGCATTTTTTTTGAGAAGCCCTCTAGTTTTAACATAATCTCATTCATAAATGTAACTTCATAGTCCTTATTCTCATTAAATCAAGTTGAGTTACTTGAGATACAAAAATAGTCTCATTGTAAATACTAACTATGTCCCAATAGGGAATCTGGAGACAAGTACTAGGGAAATAATTTATTTTGAAAACTTTTCTATTTCTGTGAATCTTATGAAAACTAATTATCCATTAAGAAGAATAGGACTGTACCTTCCTAATAAGTGTCAGTAGATTAAAAAAAAATAACAAAGCATAGAGTTTGCTTCCCAGTGGAAAACCTCAGATCATTTATTAATTCTTTATTAAATTAAACTATAATCTCTTATGTAGGGGCCCTAATGGGTGCAATAAATTCAAGCAACTCCAATTTAAACAGCAGTTGTTTTTAATTGAAAACAGAAGTATAAATGTGGTCTTCATTAATAATGTTGCTAATCCTGTTTCCTGCATTTGATTACATGTCCCCTTTAGCGAATAGACATATTTTATATGTGACATTATAGTACACCAAAATCACTGAAGCATGATCATCATCTACCACAAAATATTTCAGACTCTGTGTCTAGTAGTTTAAATATATTATCAATAATCCTCACAAGATCCCTGTAAAACAGATTAAGACATGTGCATGCTCAAGGTTAAGTGCCATACAGCTCTAGAAGTAAATGGCAAGTTTTAGGATTAAAATCTAGTTCACTGTGGTTCCAAAGCTTGTTCCATTTCATTATCATTATGGATAAATCCTCACTGAGCTCTAGCTAAACGTAGCACCATTTGTTAAATGTCTGAAGTGCAAAGCGGTAAGGAATTGTCCCTACGTCTCAGGAACTTGCAACCTGGTTAGGGAAATAAGGTGGGTAAGAAAAGAAACAGGCTATCAGAGCTGTTTTTGCAGGAGTAAAAGGATATTGAGACCCCACTGGAATAGCCCATAGAAGTCAAGGATGTTTTACACTGTCCTATTACACGGCTGCTTCCGGACATTTGTCTCAAGTACAGGTCAGGGGAATACATGCATACCCAGAAGAAACCAAAAAACATCACATGCTTAGAACTTAGTGGCAGGTGAAGCCAGTTGCCTAGCTTGTCAACAGAAAATTTCAACTCTTAATCCTTACCTTTTGGCAACACTCCGCTGGCCTAGCTGGTCTGTTTCCACTCCTGGGAGCCTCAAACACACTTCTCAGCTCATCAAGGGCAATGGAGAAGCGCTCAATCCTGCGCCAACCAGTCAAGGAATCCTCCTTTTGCACTTCAGTCGAGCAATATGCCCTGGAGTTGTCACTCTTGTCCTCGGGCTCTGAGTTCCGTGTCTCCTGTCCTACACTGAGGGGCATGCCAGGGCAGTCTGGAGGTCCAGGTGACCTACCTGCTGACACTACCTCTACTTTGGGGTCAAGCCATTTGCTTTCTCGAGGTTGCAAGAGCCTGCACCGACTACCCCCAGGGCAACACTCACTTTTGTGGTACTCGCTGGATTCCCACTTCTGCCTCAGGAGGCTCAGGGAGCCTTTCTGTATCGGGAACATGGACGGCTCCAGGTTGTCCTGCAATATCAAAAGTGTCTTTCATCACAGATGCAGTCAGGCATGTGAGGCATTTCCAAAACACACCTCCTGGAGTGCCAGCTCTTGGAGTTGGTATTACAGTGTAGAAATCCAGCTTTGCTATATAATGTCCGGCTCTTAACCCTACAAAGCATGCCAGGCAACTTAGAATTAGATTGTGGATAAGACTGACTTGTACAGCCATGGACACTTAAAAAACAGAGATGAAAACCAAGAAGACATGATTTTCTTCCCCTTTCTTTCTCTGTAAAGTCACCCACCAATCATTTACAATGTAGAACTCGGACAACATTTATTCATTGTTTAGTATATTCTGAGAAAAAGCAATTTAATAAGTCTAACATGAAATTAAAAGGTTCATAACAGTTCAGGACTTCTTTTGAAATTATTGGTTTCTGCAAATGTCTTCCTTTGCAAGTAATAAACTAATCTCTAACATTTCTGCTGTATGGCAAACCCTTTACAAGTAATAAACTAATCTCTAACATTTCTGCTATATGGCAAACCCTTTGATAAAAACCTTTATGCATCTCATTTTTAATCCTAACATCATCAGAATGAGTTAGTTGCTACTATGATCATTATCTTCCAGGTAAGGAAACTGAGAAGTACTTTGTTCATGGTTCTGAGTGACAGAGTCTGGATTTGAAATGAATCTTTGTGACTCCAGAACCTGCCACCTTAACCACTACAGGCTAATACTTCTGAAATTTTAGTATCCAACTCAAATCTTATTATGAAATTGATGAGAACTTCACCTTGTTTTAGAGTTTTGTGGTGAAGAGGAAAAAGAAATCAAATGATAAAATGTATCCCTGACAGAAACAAACCCACACATCTAAACACAAATCCTAAATAGCAAGAGTTACATGCTAACATAAATTTTTGCAATAGAAATAGTTACTTTCTATTCTAACCCAGAGATTCTACAATACAAATTTGGGGCTTCAAAAAATAAGTTTTGGAATGAACAAACAAACGAATGAATGAATGAATGAACTTCACTCTTGAGAGACGATGCATTTTCCTGGAAAATTATTAGCACAGTGGGCATGACAAACATTCTCACTTACATTAAGGCCTGGGAGTATCTCAAAAAGTCACCTAATACAATGGCTTCAGATTTCTTTCACTGTAAACCCCATTATAAAACACACTCTATGTATTGGGATCAGCTCACATATAACATAAATAAGTAAATAAATAATTTCTTGGTTTCATTAGATCCTTTCTTTTATTATGTGAACTGTCTGGTGATGTTTTCCACGCTGTTATCCTTCACTTAGAAAAAATGCTACCCACCAAATTGTTTTAATGGTCTACTAATGGCTTACGGACCATTGGTGAGCTCCACTTTACAGCAGGAGTTCAGACCTAGGTTGGGTTTTACTAACAGTGAGACCTTACAACAGCTTCATTCCCAAAATGGATTTATAAATGTCATGGCTTTATTTTGAAAATGACATTAGTAGGACACCAGGGTGGCTCGGTAGGTTACAAGTCGGATGTCAGCTCAGGTCATGATCTCGCGGTTCGTGAGTTCGAGCCGCACGTCGAGCTCTGTGGTGACAGCTCAGAGCCTGGAGCCTGCTTCGGATTCTGTGTTTCCCTCTCTCTCTGTTCCTCCCCTGGTCGTGCTCTTTCTCTCTCACAAAAATAAAATAAACATTAAAATTTTTAAAAAAGAAAACTACATTAGATAATGCATATAAAACTTCCAGGGTGTATTAGAAACCCACCCACAGCTCTTAATTACACTCTGTGCCCCATCTCTTGCTAAAACATCATTTGAATCAGTTAAATACTCATGCTACACACGAGCCTCCTAGATAGGAGTGTTTGGACGAAGGATGAGAGTATTTTAAGTCACAAATCCACAGACTGAACAGACTGAAAAATTTGGCCTTAATAATATTGTTAATTAATAAGTTTGGATTAGTCACTTATTATAGAAAATCTCAAAAAACCAATAGCACCCAACAAGACCTAAATATCTGTTTGGGAAGCTGATCAGCATATGCTGAGAACCTAATCAACAGATGCTGGAAATGTCTGTGACTCATGTGTCAATGGACTTCAGAAAAAATCTTATTAACAAGGGAATGACTGAGACATTGTCACAGCTGGTAATAGTGACCTCATGAGGTTATTTAATGAAAGAATTATTCCTGAGCCAATCTTGCAGAGTTAGGAACAGAAATGTAGGAGGAAGAAAAATTGCCAAATAAGGAAAGAAAACCAATTTTTTACTCCTATAAAAAATTCTAATATTTAAAACTGATTTTGAACTTCTGATTCTAGATAAAGATGGAATGGACATATTTTTTTTCTCTATTTGTCCTACTAAATATGGCTAAAACCCCTGGAAATTATATACGAAGCAAATGTAAGAAGACTTTGATAGGTAGAGAGAGGCAGACTGCCTAGGTACTCTTGAGACCTGAGGGACAATATGGTAATGGACTCTTTCAGCCTTAGTCAAAACTTGTTGCTGGAAGAGTAACTCAAAGACTCCCAATAAGAACAAAGAAAGTTCACCAAGGAAATCCTTCTCTTTACCCAAAGAAACAGGAAATGGAGCAAACTTAGCATAACAGGAAAGTTTAGACCATATTGCCATCCTCCAGGTAAACACTGAACTATTTTTATTCAAGATATATGTGAGGTTCCCCCCCTCCATATCAACCAAGTGTCCAGCCCTATGGGCTCTAACTAGGTGTCTTATGATTAACTACCTGGTATTAGCAAGGATTCCAAAGATTAGAATCTTAGTGCATAAGACTATCCTCACTTCAGAGATCAATCAAGTCCCACGTTCCCACCTGTACTTCAGATCAATGTGTATCTGAATGTGATACACATCTGAATGTGATCCCTCTACTCGGGTTGGATAATTTGTTAAAACGACTCAGAGAACTTAGGATAGCACTTGTCTTGTATTTACTATTCATTACAAGGCATACAACTCAGGAACAGCTAAATGGACGTGATGACGAGGTAAAGTATGATGCACAAGGTGGTGCAGAGCCTCCATGCCCTCTCAGCATCCTGATGTGTTCACCAACACAAAAGCTCTGGGTTGTTTAGAGGATTTTCCGGAGGCCTCATTATAGCTATGATTGATTAAATCATTGTTTGTTGGTGATTAGCTCCTTTCCCTCCTCAGAGGTCAGGGGTGGGGTTAAAATTTCTAACTCTCTAACCATGTTTTCATCTTGCTGGTGAACAATCCCTATCATGAAGCTACCAGTCCCCAGCTACCAGTCATCTCATTAGCATACAAAAGATATTCTTACCCTCCAGAGATTCCAAGTGTTTTAGGAACTTGTGCAAGGAACCAGAAAGATTATTATATATTTATCACAAACGCCATGAAAAATGCCAGCTTTGCCCCTTGGTGTCCCCTCTCTCTCCCATCACAATGATACTATCAGAGAAGATGAGTGAAGAGCAAAGATCTTCATCCCTACTCAATGATAATGAGATCTTTCTCCAAGATGTCAGTGGGCTATGTGAGGATCATGTAGTTCTGCACCACCTAGAGGTAAAGAGATGTTCCTTCTTCTCCCCTTTCCCACTCACATCAAAGGACACAGAATTGGCAACTAAATCTTTCACCATCATCCACTGTTAGTGAGATCTCTTTTCCAAAAATAGTGTCAGTGGAGTGCAAGAAGAGACCAATAACACTGGGGGTTGGGGATGGGAGGTAGTTTTCTCTTTCCCCGAAAGCCAGGGTGATATTAGTAAAATCCCACCTCACCTAACAGTAAATGGATAACTCCTCTCCTGGGTGTCAAAGGAGACTAACTGGGAAAATTGTACTTCTACTCCCACTCAAAAATAATAAAGCTTCTTCTCCTTCATCTTCTGAAATAGATATAAATTCATTTCAAATTTTATAACAGAATCACTCAAATGTCCAGGATATAATTGAAAATCATAGGTTACTCCCCCCCCTCCTTCTCTCTCTACTCCTTTTGGGATTCTATCTCTCTGCCCCTCTCTCTTTCTGAAAGAAAGAAAGAAAAAGAAAGAAAGAAAGAAAGAAAGAAAGAAAGAAAGAAAGAAAGAAAGAGAAAGAAAGAAAGAAAGAAAGAAAGAAAGAAAGAGAAAGAAAGAAAGAAAGAAAGAAAGAAAGAAAGAAAGAAAGAAAGAGAAGAGAGGGAGGGAGGGACGGAGGGAGGGACGGAGGGAAGGAAGGAAGGAAAGAAGGAAGGAAGGAAGGAAGGAAGGAAGGAAGGGATCACCGCTCATACTAAGAGTGAGGAAAACCTAACTTGAGGAGAAAAACAATCAATAGACACCAATACTGAGATGACTCAGATATCTGGAATCCTCTGAAACGTTTTTAAAGCAGTAATCATAAAATTGCCTCAGTGAGTAATTACAAACATGCTTGATATTCATTAACGATGGAAAAGTCTTATTAGCAAACAGAAGATATAAATGATAATCAAATAGAAGTTTTACAAGTGAAATATAAATAACCAAAAATAAAAATTCACTGATGGTTTCAAAAGAGTAGGAAGGACAAAAGTAAAAAAATCAATGAAGTTCAGAGCAGAATATTAGAAATTACCCAATGTAGGGGCACCTGGGTGGCTCAGTTGATGAGCATCCAAGTTCAGTTCAAGTCATGATCTCATGATTTGTAAGTTCAAGCCCCACATGGGAGTAGCTGCTGTCAATGCAGAGCCCACTTTGGATCCTCTGCCCCTCCTCTGCTTGCATGCTTTTGATCCCTCTCAAAAATAAACATTAAAAAATAAGAAATTACCCATTCCATGCTCCTGGATAAGAAGAACAAATATTATTAAAATGTCAATGCTACTCAAAGCAATCTACATATTCAATGTAATACCTATCAAAATAACACCAGCATTCTTCACAGAGCTAGAATAAACAGCCCTAAAATTGTATTGATCCAGAAAAGATCCCAAATAGTGAAAGCAATCTTGAAAAATACCAGTGCAGGAGGGATCACAATCCCAGGCTTCAAGCTGTATTACAAAGCTGTAATCATCAAGACAGAACAGCACTGGCACAAAAACAGACACTCAGATTAATGGAACAGAATAGAGAACCCAAAAATGGACCCACAAACATATGGCCAACTAATCTTTGACAGAGCAGAAAAGAATATGCAATGGAAAAAAGACAGTCTCTTCAGCAGTGGTGCTGGGAAAACCAGACAGTGACATGCAGAAAAGTGACCCTGGACCACTTTCTTACACCATACACAAAAATAAACTCTAAATGAATGAAGGACTGAAATGTAAGACAGGAGGTCATCAAAATCCTTCAGGGGAAAACAGACAAAATCCTCTTTGTCCTTGACCACAGCTACTTCTTGCTCAACACATCTCCAGAGGAAAGGGAAGCAGAAGCAAAAATGAACTATTGGGACCTCATCAAAATAAAAAGGTTTTGCACAGCAAAGCAATCAGCAAAACTAAAAGGCTACTGATAGAATGGGAGAAAATACTTGCAAATGGCCTATCAGATAAAGGGTGAATATCCAAAATCTATAAAAAACTTATCAAACTCGACACCCAAAAAACAAATAATCAAGGGAAGAAATGGGCAAAAGACATGAATAGACACTTCTCTGAAAAAGACATTTAGGTAGCCAACCGACACATAAACAAATGCTCAACATCACTCATCATCAGGGAAATACAAATCAAAACCACAATGAGATACCACCTCACACCTGTAAGAAAGACTAACATTAACAACTCAGGCAACAACAAATGTTGCAAGGATGTGAGAAAGAGGAACACTTTTGCTCTGCTGGTAGGAATGCAAACCGGTGAAGCCACTTTGGAAAGCAGTATGGAGGGTCCCGAAAAAAATAAAAATAGAACTACTCTATGACCCGGCAATTGCACTATTGCATATTTATCCAAGGATACAGGTGTGCTGTTTTGCAGGGCACATGCACCCCAATGTTTATCGCAGCACTATCAACAATAGCCAAATTATGAAAAGAGCCCAAATGTCTATCGACTGATGAATGGATAAAGCAGATGTAGTATATATATACAATGGAGTATTATTCAGCAATCAAAAAGAATGAAATCTTGTCATTTGCAACTATGCAGATGGAACTAGAGGGTATTATACCAAGTGAAATTAGTCAGTCAGACAAAAACAAATATATGAATTCACTCATACAAGGACTTTAAGATACAGAAGAGATTAACATAAGGTAAGGGAAGCAACATAAAAACAGGGAGGGGGACAAAACATAAGAGACTCTTAAATAAGGAGAGGGTTACTGGAGGGGTTGTTGGAGGAGGGATGGGCTAATGGGTAAACGGTATTAAGGAATCTACTCCTGAAATCATTGCTGCACTCTTTGCAACTGTCATGGATGTAAATTTAAAAAATAAGTTAAATAGAATTAAAAAGAATTATAAAATAAATTACCCCATGTAAACAACATAAAATACAGTGAAAGACAGGAAAAAAATATATAAAACCTTAAGGACCAGAGATCATAACAAAAGATCTAACATTCATATCATTGAGGTCCCATAAGAAGAGGAGAAAGACGGGGGTGCTGAAAAACTTGTCAAAGAAATCATTCTTGGAAATCCCCCAAGTTTGGCAAAAGACATGATCTTATGGATTAAAAAAGCTGACCTAACCCCCAAGACACATCAAAATCCAATTTCAGAAAACAAAATTAAAAGAAAAAATCTTGCATATAGTAAGAAAGAAATGACCTTTCACCTTACGGAAAAAATTTAAATAGCAATGGATGTTTCATCAGAAATCATAGAGGTAAGGAGGAAGAGGCACAATATTTTTAAAATGCTGTGAGAAAATAACTTTTGGGGCCCATGTGTGGATCAGTCAGTTGAGAATCAGACTCATGATTTTGACTCAGGTCATGATCTCATGGCTCCTGATCGAGCTCTGACAGCATGGACACTCCTTGGGATTTTCTCTCTCTTTCTCTACCACTCCTCTGCTCACACTTTCACATGCTCTCTCTCTCACACACACACAGACACAATAAATAAATAAACTTAAAAAAATAACTGTCTATGCCAAATTCTATTTCTACAAAAATTATCCATCTAGGGATGAAAGAAAAAGAAGAAATTCAGCTGAAGGAAAACTAAAAGAATTCATTGCCACCAAATTTACCCTAAAAAATAGTTAAAGGAGCTCTTGAAATACAGAAAAAATTATAAAGTAAAGAATTTTGGAACATCAAGAATAAAGAGAGAACAATAAAAGAAGAATCATGGATAAATACATTAGACTTTCTCTTAGGTTTCCTAAATTCTGGTTGATGGTGGAAGCAAAAGTGTAACATTGTCTGCTATGGTTCTCAGTGTATGTAGTGGAGTTATTTAAAAACAGTTACACTGTAAACTAGAGAGAGTAAAGGAATAAAAGAGATAAAGTTTCTATACTTCGACTGGCAAACTGCTGACAACAACAGACTGTGATAAGGTATGCATATACAATGTGATACTTTAAAAATCACCAAAAAAATCCATCATGCTAAAAAAAAAAACCAGAAATCAAAATGGGCTTTAAGAAATGTTCAACGTTTCTTAACTAACAGAAGGTGGAGAAAAGGAAACAAAGAAAGAGAACAAAGATAAACTAAAATAACAGGGATAAGCCATATAATATCAATTACATAAAATGTAAATGATCTAAAGATGCCAATGAAAAGATAGAGATTGCAGAGAACAAACATAAAGACTGTTATCCAAATATATGGAAGAGTATTATGCTGAGTGAAAAAAGAATCTCAGAAGGTCACATACTATATGACTGTCCTATATAACATCTTTGAAATGACACATTATAGATGTACAGAACAGGTTAGTGGTTGCCAGGGCTGTTGTGAATGTGGAGGGCGGGATAGGTATGACTATGAAGAAGCAGCCCAAGAGAGATATTTGGGGTTAAAAAAGTTCTGATCTCTATTACCATGACTGAAAGGATTAACAAGTACAATAAAAGTGTAACCACCTACATATGATAAAATGGCATAAGACTATAATACACATTGTGTCAATGTCAATTTCCTACTTTTGATAATACACCATATGCTCATGTAAGATGTAACTACCGAAGAAAACTAAGTAGTGTTCACTAAATCCCTCTGAACAGTGTGGGCAACTTCCTGTGAATCTAGAATTATTTAAAAATAAAATATTAATGGGGCACCTGGGTGTCTCAGTTGGCTAAGCCTATGACGCTTGATTTCAGCTCAGGTCATGGTCTCAAGGTTCATAACATGGAGCCCTGTGTCAGACTCGACTCTGACAGCTCAGAGCCTGCTTCGAATTCTCTGTCTCCCTCTCTCTTTGCTCCTCCCCTGCTTGTTCTTTCTCTCAAAAATAAATAAACTTTAAATATATATATATATATACATATGTATGTATTTAAAAAATAAAATGTTATAAACAAAACAAACGAGGGAGGTGAAGTCGCTCCTTCAGGTTTTACTCTCCTTGGAGGGCAGAGTGAGAAACATAGACCGCAGTCTCAGCATTCATGTTTTGCAGTGACATGGAATGGTGGGTCACTCTGCTGCATAGGCCACCATTATGAATGATTAAATGGCATCTTTGTGTCAGCTGTCAACTTACTGCTGCTCAGCTTCCCCAGCATACTTTTCAATATATGTTCTGTGATAAAATACTGAATTCCCTTAAGTATTTCTTTTTAAAAGCATACAATGTTTAGCTTTCTCAGTAGAGGGTGCTGGAGGGTCAGTGCAGGAGAAAGAGGCTTTTGCAATTTCCTGCAAGGGGAGGGTGTCAGGGTTTTATGATATGAGAACATCCAGTGGAGCCTGTCCAGTCACAGAGATAGAATGCCACCCCTCTATGATCTTACGGTCTTAGTCTGGGGATAATCCTTTCGTAGCCCGCTAAGCGTGGAAATAAATCTTATCACTGCCAGTGACCTGAAAGGTCTCACAGAAAGCGGCTGTTGATTCTGCAAGCCCCTGAGCAACCCACATGCAGCCTGCCTGTGGCCCAGGAGATAAACACAGATCTGCTGCTCTCTCTGCCAGTCCCTACAGTAGCTCATGTGCTCTGAGCGCCTCTTGCCAAGATAAGGGCTATGGCTCCCAGTGCATGGCCTTCCTACCAGTTGCTGATCCCTGAGGGGTGGCCTACTGCTTGTCTAGAAACTCCACAGGCAGCTCCAGCCTGGCCACACCAGCAAGCTGCTCTGCTCTGCTCTGTGTCAACCATACCTTCTCCAACAAAGTCTGAACCCTTTGTTAAATTTGTCCATCCTTGGTTACTCCTCCTCAGCCCTAGGGTACCATAAAATGTGTTTTTATATATTATGGTTATACTTTTATTATAGATGTTAATCCTTCATATTAAATTTCTCCTGTTTTAAGCTGTTGTGTGGTTTCTATTTCCCGATTGGACCCATGCTGCTATGATACTCTTGCTTAATAAGAGATGTTTACTGTCTAATTCCAACAGTAGGTCATAAGGATATGTGTTTTAGTATCGTCATGATAATGCATGCCACTGTTCCCCTTCTCACCAACTGTGCTGGTGTAGAATGTGTGGTTGGTAATAACTCTTCCTGCCATTCTCCCTTAGGAATGACAGCCAATGTGATAGAGGACAGCATTTCCCAAAAAGTGTCCCATTGCACTCTCATCTTCAGGAAACATTACAGCAAGAATTATCTAGACAAAGTGTAAAAACATAATATCCATCCCATTCTGAAGAGAACTACAATGTGAACTTCCCAATTAACAGTTGGGAAATGTCTTTCAGGGAAAAAGAAGCCCAAGTAATTAAGTGATGTTCTAAACTTATTTAATGAGAGAATCTTTTATCATAAATTGCCCTTAACATGCTCAGATTTTGTCTTCCATCAATGTCATTTGGACAAATGTTAACATAAAGCAAAAATCACTGAAAAAGGCAAACCTCAGGGTCCTTCTTAATATATATGGCAGTTAAAATTGATCAACTCAGTTATGAACTTGACATGTATTTAAAAAATATTTGTTAATTATTATATTTAACAAATAATATTTTATTTTATTAGAAAAACAACTGGCATCTGTGAGAGACCACATGATGAGCTGAAACATTTATACATAAAATGAGAAGACCTTCTCAGCATTTGGAGAATTGCACAGTAAGTAAGAATCTGGATATATTTTAACTAAGGAAGATAACTGGATATTTTATAAAACAAGGGTCATTTAATTAAAAAAAAAACTGAGCAGAAATAAAGATCCCAGGGAACTAAACAGGTGAGCTCACCGTGACCATGCTGCAAAGGTTACCAGCTGGTTGCAGCATCTTTTCATACTCAATGAGACAAGCTTTAATTCATGTAAAATTTACTTCCATTCCCAGACCCCAAGGCTTACCCACCACATTATCGAGCCACCTAGGTGAGCAGCGCTCAGGCACAATGTGAGTTCAGGAATTCTGCACTTTGTTTTTCTCTGTCCAGTGATTCTCCTCTAGGTTAGGGTTCACTGTGTTGAATCATTGAAACTGAGGTTGTATAAGGTAGACTGAGGTAGGATAAAACTGAAAAATGTCCATAGAAATTACAGGATTAAACAACAACCTAAAAAAATAAAAGCACCCGGGCATAATACAACTACTGTTGGGATTTCCACAGAAATGTGTGCTGTTTTGCACTGTCACAGATGACACACAAAAGGTTTTGGTGTAACCTAAATATGTGAACTCTGCATTTTTCCTTGCTGAGGGAATGGTTTTGGAATTTAAAGAATCTTTTTTTTTTAATGTTTATTATTTTTGAGGGAGGGGTAAGGGGCAGAGAGAGAAGGAAACAGAGGATCTGAAGCGGTCTCTGTGCTGACAGGGGAGAGCCCAATGGAGGCTCAAATCTACAAACAGCGAGATCATGACTTGAACTGAAGTCTGATGCTGAACGGACTGAGCCACCCAGGGGCTCAAAGAGACTTTCAAACAAGATTCCCCTCCATTATTCTCACTCTCTGGGGCTTCTTTCCTCTGCCTCTACCCTTTCAGTCTCACGCAGTTCTTATTTCCTGTCCTGCCACAGGACCTTTGCAAATAACCCCCCTTCTGCCTCAGTGCTCTTCCCTCTCCTGTGACAGAATTTCCTAATGTTAGTGACTCACTTGGAGAAGTACTCTTGACTTACCAAAGATGTTAGGCTTACTATTTAATAAATACCCAAGGTGATTTTGAGGAAGGCGAGCTGAAACCCATACTTGGAGAAACACTAATAAAGAGAACAAATGTTCAGCTGGATGGACAGAAATATAATCTGTCGAGACTTTGTACATACATATGAACTGATATTCACATTAGGATTCCAGGCCTTTAGTTCATGTTGCTGCCAGGGGATCTGCTAGCTCCCGTGAAAAGGGTATCAGGTGTGTAGAAGGAAACATTTTTCAGATGGGAAAGAAAGCCTTATCTAAAACTAAGTTGCCAGTGTATTAAAAACTGGATTCTCACAAAACTGTTCTTACAAGTTGTGGTCTCTGTAATTGCCTCTTGCTTCCATTATTATAACAGTGAGCTTATCTCTAATTATGATAATGATATTAGGTTTGTGGCCCATTTCAGAAAATAACAAGAACAACGATTTTGCCTGTCAAGCACACCAATGGGATCAAAGAAAAATTAAGTTTTGGAGTAACTCTTGGTGTGAAGAAAAATTACCAAATGCTTCCTTGTTCTACTGAAATTCCCTTAAGTCAAATTTTAAACAAGCTTAGTAAATAGTCTCATATGGTTGATTTATTAAGACTTCTTATAAATCATAACTCCTGTTTATTGTATTTAAAGACATGTTTTGGTACACTTTTCTACTAAGAGTGTTTCAAGTTTAAAACAGAGTTATTTATCAATATGAAACACATTCCCAAACAGAAAAAATTGGATTAATACAGATGATAGCAAGTGGAAATTTTTAAACAACCTGATATATGGCAAGAGTGACAAAAGTGCTGACACCTTCGACCTACATTTCCAAAAAGGGAAATTTATCCTAAAGTAAAAAATTTAATAGGAGAACATTCTTTATATGCAAATATGCCCTGAAGCATTTTTATAGTCATTAAAAGAAAAGGAAAACCCTAAAATTCAAAGCAAGAGGAATGCCTTATTAAATTATAGTACAGCCATGCAAGGAAGTTATGTAGCCATTGGAACTAGTAAATATGAAGAACACATAGAAATATTCAAATACATTTATAACATAATATTAAGCAATGAAATGCACAGAGGTAATGTATTGCATTATTTCAAAATATATGCATCGGTTTAAGAACTAGAAACATTTTAAAAAATGAAAATAATAGCGTTTATGTATTGGGATTTGAGGCAACCAGCTTTTCCACACTTTCAAAGAAAAGAATAAATACTGTCTTTAGCAGAATTAGTTTAAACTGTTTACCACCTTTTGTGGAAGGAAAGAAATAACACCTTTCACAACAATTATGGATGTCTTTGCAATATTTTAAAATTTCTCACCCCTTACCCCAATATTTATAGCATCAAATTCCAATATTCTCACTTTTCTCTAAGCGGAGAATGACCATTGAAGGTAATTTAAACCCAAGAGTCAGTTTACTGCAGTCATCCCTGTTTTAAATTACAGCACTACCAAACCCTCCTCCCAGAATCAGTATGTGATCCCTTCTTTTACCCTCTGCTGGTTTTTGTATATATGTTCATATGAATATATACATATAATGAATGTATACTCATATACATTTATGATATATTACCTGAGCTTGACCACAAGTGATGTCATTTTTATTGCTTCCTTTGCTCTAAACTCAACGAACTAGTCAACAGTTACTTCAGAAAAGAATACAAACTCTGCTCCAAGACTTGAGAAGTCTCCTCAACATATTTCCTGTAGGGACCTGGATGGAAGGCCTTTTGCCAATTGCAGGCAGGTGATGTTCTTCAGAGGCTTATGTAATGTTGTTTCACACTTACCTGGTCATTTACTATTTATCTTGAAGTTCTGAAAGCATGGCATGCTTCAGAGGGTCTGGGATCCATGGCAAGGCTGCTTTGTATAATTATTTCAGCCATAAACCAATTTACTTGTGTGTGTGTAAAATCACCTAATGCCTGTCTTCATTCCCATTATGTCCGTTGGTTTC
Organism: Suricata suricatta; assembly: GCF_006229205.1. NCBI lineage: Eukaryota > Metazoa > Chordata > Mammalia > Carnivora > Herpestidae > Suricata > Suricata suricatta. The sequence continues at coordinate 62,753,598 of NC_043702.1, forward strand.
TAAATGTTCTCTCTTTTCTCAACACCCACTGCCCTCTTAAACATTGCATCTTGGAGATGAGAGAGTCTCCCGAAAGTTCTTTAAACAAGACGACACAATTTAGCAATTTTCATACCAACTAAAGTTAGAAAATTTTTTTGTTAATCAAAACATAGGCTCTACCAATTTGTGAACAAAAGAGACATCAGAGTACAATAAAAATGTATTGTGGAAGAGAAATGTTTTTAGTGGGCTTCTCATCTTTGGTAGCTACAGCTATATGCCTGGAGGGGAAAAATATTTTGAAATACAGTGCTAGCCTCCTTTAGAATAGTAGCTAATGATCCCAAGCAGATGACAGAATATAAAAAGACTGTGGGGCGTATCAGCATCGGCAAGCTGCAGTTTCAAACTACAAAACAAAAGGTTTCCAAGAACCTGCCAAATTTGTGTTGTCACTGAGCCAGATTCTCTGCCAAGGAAATCCTTAGTCTCACAACTAGAGAGAGCAAGGTAAGGTTAGGGAAATCACCAAACTAGCACCTTCCAAAAAGTATGCCAAGCATTAACTTTATGACACTAACATTGGTGTGATTTAATTTATTTTTCTGTTTTGGTTACTTTTTCAATTATCAAACATTTAATATTTTTGTTGTGATTAAGAAATATTCGCAGACAACATTTACTGTTTTTCAGAGAAAAAAATACTAAACGTAATGACTAAAAATATTAGTCAAAAAAAGTAATTGATCTTTTTTGAGAGGGAGATTTTAATTAGTTTTGGCAGATAGTTGCTAAACATCTACTTACCTGATAAGAATATGAAAGAAAGGAGTTAAGAGTTTCAAAGGGATGGCATTTTCAATATTAAAAAAAAACTAACTAAGGCTTTAATATAAATGCTGCCAATTCCATTAATTTTTCTGGCTATCTTAACTTCATCAAAATAGATTTTCAATTAGTTTTCCTTCTGAAAATGTACCTAAAATTAGTACATTACTTAATTTGTCATTAATAAGATGCATGCATAATTCATACACATAAAGAAAAAGATAGGAATGATGCATTTGTTTATTTTTCTTTCTTTTATCTCCTCATCCACATGTACTAAGCAAACTGGCAAAGCATCTTCCTAAGACAAGTTATTAAAAGAAGTTATGAAGTTGTATATTTATAGTAAGCTTATCTTACCGCCATGTCCTTCTCTGTCAAGTTCCTGTCCTGTGCCTCAGCTACCACAGTTACATATCCATTAAAGGAAAACACAAATTTAACAGTTCTTTAACTCACTGATCTCATCTAACTAATGAAAGTCAAGCATGATGGACATACGTTGCTAGATAGCGGTTACAAGACACCAAATCTCTCATAGCTAGCTCTGGGAGCTACATTATTTAGTAAGTCATGGAAGACAGAAGTGCACTTTGGACCATAACCCCTGCTTGTGCTGAGTACTCAGCTTACAAGGTTTACCAGGTAAAGGGTGACTGAAACATCTTTTGTTGGCAAATTCTATAGAACAACAACAACAAAAAGTGCTCAAAAGATTGATCTTGCAGCATCCTAGGAGACTGTCTGTAGGATGTGGATAATTGGTATTTAATAAAAGAAGACATTCATTAAATGTTTTATAGATTATCCCAAGCAGGCCGGGTACCAAACAATACCTGTTATTTAGACAACACAAGGCAAGCTTCTTCCAGTCTCATATAGAGAACACATTTGGAAGAGAATAATCATCCCAAACTTGCTCTTGTGAGGTTGAAAAGAATCTCAATGCTAGTAACACAAAGAAAAACAAATTTTAGAGTTTACCACGGGAAGCTGACAAAGAATTAAAGGCAAGTCCTGCTTTCAAGGATTTATAGTCTAGTCAAAAGCATTGCTTCTTACCTTTACTGTGCACCAACATCACTTGAGATGCTGTTTACACTGTAGATTCCCAAGGCCCTGATTGGGGAGATTCAATAGGTCTGGACTGTGGCCTGGGAATCTGTCTGCTTACAAGCACCACGAGTGATTCTGATACCTGAAGCCCATGGACCTCAAATTTAAAGAATGCCATGCTACATCTACAGGAATATCAATGAACTGGACAATACAAAAGCATTCATTAATTCAATACACGCTTAGAGAAAGCTTACTATGCGAGAGGTACTATGCTAAGCACTTACAGCACATTTATACAAACAGCTTGTAAAAACAGAAAATAACCAGTGTTAGTGAGGCTATGGAGAAATTGGAACTCTTGTATATAGCTGGGGTGTATGAAATGGTGCGGCTGCTCTGAAAGACAATATGGTGTTTCCTTAAAAGATGAAATGTACCATTACCACATGATCCAACAATTCCACTTCGGGCTACAGACCTGAGAGAACTGAAAGCAGGAACTCAAGTAGATCCCTGTGCACCCTTCTGGTCATTTGGATCATTACTTGAGCCAAAGTCAGATACTTAACTGACTGAGCCACCCAGGCACCCTTCTGGAAATGTTTTTTAACTCGAAGATTGTGAATTTGAAACATTTGTATGACATTTGTGAGCTATATGACAGAAATATACATTAAACATCACTGAACCTTGGGCTCCATGTGTATAAAAATGAACAGAGTATATAACTCAAAATCATTTTTGAGAGTTTGGAACATGTGGCATTATTATGGAGTGATAAGGTATACAAAGTCTATATTCAGATCAACTGCCTTCAAATTCCTGCTCAAGTACCAGTATTTACAACATCAGATGCATTATTTAAATGTCAAGCATTAGTGTCCTCACTTGAATATTGGGATGATAATAATATCTCCCAGCAGAACTGTTGTGAGAGGAATAAAGTAAATGAAAGCATGTTTATTAAAAGTTTAGTGTAGTGTCTGGTTTGGAGTAAGTTTGCAGTGCATGGTAGTTTCATTAGCAGTATGTAAGTGTAGTGATTGCATCCAAAAATGCTTAAAAATAAGTTATCTTCTATAAACTATAGAGGACTGCAGCTTTTGAGGTAATTTCTGTATTTTAAGCCAGATATTATTTTATTCAAGTTTATTAAAAGTCTTTCTCCTCAGATATTGTAATAACAAAGTCTAATTAACCATGTGACATTTATTTGGTCTTTCTAATAGATGTTATTCCAGTCTGGAGATTTTCATATATAAATGTTACAATGATATATTATTCAGGAAAAGGTTCCCCGTATTTAATGAATTAATCCAATAGCAGAAAATACATTGTAGCCCAGGGGCCCCTGGGTGACTCTGTTAAGTTTCTTGATTTCAGTCAGGTCATGATCTCATGGTTCACGAGATTAAGCTCCTATTGGATTCCGCACTGATGGCACAGAGCCTGCCTGCTTGGGATTCTCTCTCTCCCTTTCTCTCTGCCTCTCCCCTGCTCATGATCACTGTCTCTCTCTCAAAATAAATATTTTTTTAAAGAAGAAATACACTGTAGTGTAGTATTTTAAATCTTACACGTTTAACCAATGAATTTTCTTACATTAAAAAAAACTACAAATTATATAAATAGATGCGATTAGCCAGTCTTCAAATGGTAAGTTTCATAAGACATATTTGAAAACTTAAAATATAAGATAGCTATGATATATGGAAAAGATAAAGGCTGTGACATAAAAAGTCTATTGTAAGACTAAGTTTATAAACTTTTACATTCTGAACTTCAAGTCTGATGACTTAAACTACTTTTTAAAAAGAATTTGCTAAAGTCAATGAAGAACAATTAACTACTCAATAGCTTTTCATTTAAAAAGGACTTGCAGATTCAACTATATTGCAAAGACTAAATGCATTACTGATGTTAGCATTTCTTTTTCCACTTTGGGAAGATTAGGGGAAAAAAACCCTAAATATTATCAGACCTGTCATCATCATTACTTAGTTGAAAACATACTGAAACATATCATCAGGAAATCAGTTTGCAAGCACCTAGAAAATCATGGGTACTGGGTAAAATCTGCTTGGCACTGTAAATAACAAATCCTGTCAAACCAACTTAATTGCCGTGACAAAAATGATAGGTGCAGAGAACCTCTGACAGACAAAACATATCCTGGCTTTGGTCAGCATGTAGAGATACTTCTAGACAATATATAGAAAAAGTACAATTTGAGTATCCCTTCGTTTTTTTAAGCTCCTATTAACCACTGCTTAATATATCTGGAGATGACACTCAGTTGGAGTATTGACAGGTGAATTAACTAGTTAGATATAAAGATGATTAAGTCCAAGACTAAAGAATGGCAGGGTTGATTCTGATAGTAAAAAAAAAAAAAAAAAAAAGAAGTTAGAAGGTGTAAGTAGGATTAAAGCCAAGTTGGAATCACCATCATTTTGTTCCTTTTTTTTAAAAGGTCATGTGTTAGTAACCACCATGCCTCTCCTCTTGACTTTACCCATGCCTTTGATAAAGGTCAAGCTAAAGAATCACAACTGGGAAGGATATACTGAATGGATGATATTGCCCTTGTAATGTTGGAATGCGATCTTTCTCTGAGCCTCTAGGCTTCAGAGGCCCAGGAGGTAGGTTAATGGCATGGAACCTGATGTGTCACTGGATCATTGCTTCTACCCAGTGGGGGATCCATTTTTACATGAGATCCCAACAGTTTCTTTCCACAAAACGAGTTGAATGCATCCTTCTCATCTCCAAAGACTCAGGAAATTTAACAAAATGAAAACAGCATCCTCAAACCAGAGAACAAGTCCTACTTTTGTGCAGCATTAGTAGCTCCTAAGCAGAAAGTCAGATATCTGATTGTGAATTAAAATATCAAAGCACTTCATAAAATTATTAAAGTGAATTTTAATAAATATTAATTCTAAAGTGAAATTTGAAGAATCATTATTAGCAGATATTTGGAAACACGGTTAAGGGACCTGATTTCAATACATTATCATTAAGTTATTATCATTAACTTATTAACTTGTTATTAAGTTCCTAACAGTAGGAGACTGATAAACACAGCAAGACTTGAAAGAGTAGTGCACACTAGACCAACAATAGAGTATTTCCTTAGACACGAACTTGAAAATAATTTTCATCTTATATACCAGCTCTAATTTGCAGTGGCCAAACTTGCTGTAAAGAGTGGTGTGATCACTAAGTGAACCAGAAGTGCACTTACTATTTGATACGATGGAGTAGGAGACTTTGCCTGCTTTCCATAATGAGAAAGTTGATACCAGAGCCTAACTATAGTATTTACATTTGACTGTACAATAAATCCAGAGGGTGTAATCATTCTTGAGTATCAATGTATTCATTCTCAAATAGGCATTTGTGTCTTCATTAGGACTTGAAAACTGTCTTTAGGTATTGTTGCACATGTGTGATCTGTGTAAACCAACCTAGATGCTGAAGTCCACTTTCTAATGTGCAGAATGTGTAATCCAGATCTTCTAGAGAACTGTGTTTTTACAAGGTTTATTTTGGTTGTGCTGTGATAATTCATCTCATCTAAACAATCATTTAATTCCTGAACCTCTTCTATATCTATGAATGGACCCTTAAACCTAGGTTGGGACATAATTAAAGATTCATTTTTCTTAATTATTCACTTGATACAAACTAACTAATACTCATTTATGTGCTAGAAAAGTTATCAGATATTAGATTAAAACTCATGCTACCTTTGTCCAGGATCTTAGAGTCTGGTGAGAGATTCCAATGAAGTAATCTTTAATTTACTTCATAGACATTAACTCAAAGTGCTCTGGCAGTGGTGCTATAGAAGTACAGAGGGGTGCCTGGCTGTCTCAGTCAGTTACACATCCAACTTTGACTCAGATCACAATCTCACAGTTTGTGAGTTCAAGCCCTGCATCAGGCTCTGCACTGAAAGCTCAGAGCCTGGAGACTGCTTCAGATTCTGTGTCTCCCTCTCTCTCTGCGCTCCTCCATTCACACTCTGTCTCTTTCTCTCTCAAAATTAAACAAACATTTAAAAAAAAAAGCACAGAAAGGGGAATTTGTATTAGCTCTGACTTTAAAATTTATTTCTTACATTAACCCTACTGAGTATGTTCTAAGCCTTAGGGCTGTACAGAACAAGTCTAATCCTTCTTCCATATGAGAAACCTTTAAAAATTTGAAGAAAGTTCTTTTGGGTCACCTAAGTCATCTTCTATCCAATCAACCATCCCAAAATGTATCTTACTAGAAATGTGTTTAATTCTCTCAAACATCTCAGCTGTAACGGGTCTATCACCTATAATCAGAATTAATCATGCAATCTCTCAGCATTCGGTAGATAAGTCTTTTATCTCTCTTCTTTTAGTAGACTGAGAAATCTTAAAGAAAAGTTAAGAATTTGATTCATTTGTGTTCTCCAGAACATTCTGCACAGGGCTAAAATCAATAGATTTTAACTGAACATAAAGGAAGCAATTTCAACTTCTAGAAAGCAAACATAGAATATCAGAGACTTTTTATAAGTATAAAGCATAACAGTGGCTAGTAAGACTCTTAGAGATATATGACATGCCACAATCTTGGGAATTCATTTTTTGCAAATGCCATGTTTTTCACTAGAATCCTTTTCTGACTACTGAAAGTAAACTGTTGCATAAAAAAGTGATATTCAAAATATTTAATATCATATTCCTTAGTATTGGAGCAAGATCCTCGCTGTATTTCAGAAAAGTGTTGGCGATTCAGAGAGAATCGGAGGGTACTTAAGATAATCTCAAAATTATTTTAATATTTAAAAAATAATTGAGGCAATAAATAAATAGTTCACAGTAGCTAAATAACAGCCTTTGAAGCATAGACTTTCAGCATTAGAAGTTTTAATGGAAACCCTGTAATCAAGTGCCCTCTTCGTCCTGGTCATGAAAGAGCAAACGGCCTGCTGACATTCACACAGTTAGTGAGAAGCAGCGGTCAGAACAGGACGGCCCTGATACCCCCCTCAGCTGGACTAAACTTTAGACGGATTTCTTATTGACTCTACGTCCCTAATCTTTCATTTCTTAAGGGCGTTTATTTTTGAAAACTTGCTATCATAAATTATTTCTCTGTCCCTTGGACATGTAAATCTTCTCCCAGACTGTTGTGAGTTTTACAACCCAGGAATGCTGGTTTCTTCAGGCCCTGGATGCACCTCCTTTTTTTTTTTTTTTTTTTTTTAGTTTCCATAAACAAGATATTTATTTCTTATGCAGCTCCCTGCTCCTCCAGCAAAATGTTTATCAAATTATTTTATTTTTTAAATTTTATTTAAAATTCTAGTTAACAATAGTGTAATAATGGTTTGAGGAGTAGAACTTAGTGCTTCATCACTTACATATGTGCTCATCCCAGGGCTCACCCCAGCAAATGTCCTCTTTAGTGCCCATCACCCACTTAGCGCATCCCCCCACCTCCCCTCTAGTAACTTTATTTGTACTCGGTGTTTAAAAGTCTCTTATGGTTTACCTCCCTCTATATTTTTATCTTATTTAGATAGTACCCATTTTTCCCATTCTCTGTGGGAGGGTAGTAGCCTAAATTCAATAACCGATTATTGGTAAACACAGATGGACCCATCACATTGACCAACCTCTCCACTAATGTCCCTTTGTACTTTTCAACCAGCTCACACTTCAGCCTAAAACTCTCCCACCTTTGGTCTCAGTGGAGACTAGCCCAATCTCTCTCTCTCTCTCTCTCTCTCTCGTATTGCAATGGTCTTAAATATAATTTTTCTTAATTGTTAAACTTTTCCAGTGCAATGTTTCTTTGAGAGAAACCTTATCTTCAAAATCTTGAGCTCTCTGACACCATACTCCTTCCTCTTGGTAGCAGTAATTACCACATAAACAACAGGGGAAAGAAAGTTAGTCACCACTTTCCTGGTCCACTATAATACAAATAATGCTCCATGGAAACTGCTTTTTCGAACTTGATGTCAAACTTTACTGTGTCTAAGAATTTCTAAAGGACAATGTAGATTCCTAAGTTCTGATTCAATAGATCTGAGATATGGCCAGAAATATGTACTTTAATATGCATCAAATGGTCCCTGTCCTATGAAGTCTGCTTTATATTATAAGTTTGATACGGAAAAGGGCCATTTAAAAAAAAATATTTATTTAATTTTGAGAGAGAGATGGAGGAGGGGTGGAGAGAGAGCTGAGGGACAGAGGATCTAATGTGGGCTCTGCTGACAGCAGAGAGCCTGATATGGGCTTGGATTCAAACACCATGATATCAGGACCTGAGCTGAAGTTGGACACTTAATCAACTAAGCCACCCAGGCATCCCAGAAAAGAGTCATATCTATCTTTGTTACCTTCTATCCCCAGCATAGCACCTAGCATTCCATAAATATTTGTTGAGAAGATGACTGTTTTTGCTTGAATCTTTTCCAATATATATACAATTTACTTCATGGAAATGGACCAGTATTTTATAAATAGTCTGCTTCATAAATTTATAAACGCTTCAAAAAATTTTTATAGAAAAAAATAAATGCCCTAATAACAGTAGTACCTTGTTTCCAATGTAATTTGCAAATAAGTTTAGCTCATAGTTCTCATTAGATCCTCATAGCAACCCTTTTAAGGAAACATATTATCTTCCCATTTTGCAGATGAGAACACTGAATTTCACAAAAAGTTAGTGACTGCCAATTATAACACAAATAACAGATGATAGACAAGAATAGGGCACAGTTCTTTGACTCTTAATATAGGGTCATGGAGAAATCTTGGCAAAGAAGTCTTAAATTATATATTATATTACTCTAAACAGATCTATGAATGTTTAAAAATCAAAAACATGTATTCTAGATGATTTATTAATAGGATCAGATTTTGTATCTTAATCTTTAAAAGAAAGGTCATAAATTTAAAATTATATTGAAAACAGACTTTGCTTAAATTTATTTAATGTGCTTTCCTAAGTTTTCCAATATCCTTAGAAGTCTGAACTCCTGTTTTTTTTTTAATTTAATTTGTATTGCTATCTCCTTGTTATATTCTAAACCAGACATCAAAGAGAAAAAATATGAAAAGAAAAACAACTTTCCACTAACCTATGTACTGTAAAAAGAAGTTCTAGGCCTTTAAAAAACACACAGTTGAATCTAACTAATGCTGCAGGTTGAATAAAGTAAAAAAAAATAAAAAACAACTACTTTCTTCTAGTTAAGAATCTAAAATATTTTGGAAACAAATTATACTTTATTGCTCCTTTGGTACTATAGGATCATTGGCAATTTTTGTCCCAATGACTACACTTCACTTCATTTTCTAATAACTCTCATGTTATGTTGCACAAAATTTGTTTAGACACTCAAAGTTGATCTGTAAAGTGGTTCCATATTACTGAATATAGTCACATTATTTATAAAACATTTTTGCCCAGTTAAAATATTGCACCTAACATTGTTGAAATACGTGCAAACACAGGCCTGAAACATGAAAGCTAAAAATAAAAGAGGGTAAATTCCTCACCAAACTGCAACCAAGGGCAATCTTCTCAGCATCTTAATGATATCAAATACAGACCAAGACTTTATTCTACTCATAAAATGTTCCTTTTGTATGGCTCATTGTACCAAATATGCTGACACCTGATTCTAAAAATATCTTCTCATTTTTTTTCTTCTCCTGTCATTTCTAGCAAAACTCAAATGAAAAAGCAATATAGTTTCCTATCTACAGCTATTTGGGCATTTTCTCATTAGCCCTCCATAACTTGGATTCCAACATTGCAACACTACTGAGTTGATGCTCACACAAATCAAACTAGTCTCTATATTATAGTATTCTATGGACAGTTTAAAATATTTATCTCATTGAAGCTCACAGTTCTTAAATTTTTTACTTCTTTGATTTTCATAAAACCATGAAAACCACGTTGTTGTAAAACTTAACTGCTTTTGTTTTTAAAATAATTTTGAAAACTGATCTGTAAATTGCCAAGCATTTGGTTCATTCACACTAATTACTAAGCAGTACAGCCTATCTATGCCTAAAATAAACGTATTAACAAATAGTCCCAATGTGAAGAACAGAATAGTGAAAATTCTTTGCAATGGAAGAGTTAACATCTGGTTGTCATGGCTTTGTGATAGATCAGCATTCCCTCAAGCTTTTTTGGCAATTTGTTCAAATTTACTTCTCTATTATATTTATATTATATCCTCATTCTGAAAAACCTGCTTTAGTTGGCTGTGAAAGAGGGTGAAAGTCCTTGCTTAAGATATTTTAAAGACCATGTCCTGCCCAGCCTGTCTCTCTGCACTGCATCCCTGGAGGCCACAAGGGGCTTCTAGGCATGCAGCCTAGGACTGGCAGCTCACTGCAAATTTCGATAATGATGCATACACACTCTGCTCAGCCACCCTGAAGACAGACACTGAGAGTCGCCCACATCACGACCACCACCACCGTTACAGCTGCCATGTGCAGCACCCTCGGCAATCATCTGGCTGTAGGGGGTCTGGCCTAGGACTAGTTGGTCAGTGCAAAATCTACTAACTTCACCACCCTGCCCTTAAGCCCTTCTGCAGTCCCACCTTCTCAGAGCTGGCTTGTCTGGGTCTCACTAACATCACAGAGAGGAAGCTCAGGCCACAACAGGCAAAGAGTCAGTGCAGACTTCTGGAATGAAAGAAAAAGTGACTCAAACACAATAGGATGAAAGCAACGCACATAGGAGACTCCCTTGAAATGCCAGGTTCTGGTGAACAGATCAGTGCACCCCAGGGCACTATAGGATCTCTTCTTTATAAAGCCACTATTTTAAGAGCTAAAGACATAGCTGACTTTCTTAACACAGAGAAATAGACACAGAGAAGTTGACAAAATGAAGAGACAGAGGAAAATGTCCCAAAGGAACAAACAGGGCAAAATCAGAGCAGGAGATCTAAGTGAAAGAGAAATAAGTAATAAGTCTGATATAGAATTTAAAGTTATGATCATAAAGATACTCACTGGATTTCAGAAAAGGGCAGAAGACCGTAGTGATACCCTTGATTAAGATATAAAAACTAGTATATCAGAGATGAAGAAATTAACAAATAAAATTAAAAATAGAATAGATGGAATAAATAGTAGACTACAGGAAGCAGAGGAACATATCAGTGACTTAGAGAACAGAGTAATGGAGAACGACCAAGCTGAATAGGAGAGAGACAAACAAGTACTGCATAATGAGAAGAGACTAGAGAACTCAGTGACTCCATCAAGCATAATGTCATTTACATTATGGGGATCCCAGAAGGAGAAGAGAGAAAAAGGTGGCAGAAAAAGTATTTGTAGAAATAATAGCTAAAAACTTCCCAACCATGGGGAGTAAACAGATCCAGATTCGGGAGGCAGAGACATCCCCCAACAAGTTCCACCCAAGGATGTCTACAACAAGACAAACAGGAATTAAGATGGCAGGAATATATAGTGATAAAGATAGAATTTTAAATGTTGCAAGAGAAAAGAAGATAGTTACATGCAAAAACAATTCCCTATAAGGCCATGAACTGACAAGCAGGTAGCATGATGTATTCAAAGTGCTGAAAAGGAAAAATATGGAGCCAAGAATAGTTTATCCAGCAAGGCTATCATTCAGAATAGAAGGAGAGATAAAGAGTTTCTCAGACAAACAAAAGTTAAAAGAAGTCACGACCACTAACCCCGGCTTACAAAAAATATTATGGGGGACTCTGTGACTGCAAAACAAAAATCATAAGTAAGAGTAAGAAAAATAGGATCCACAAAAGCAAAAAACAAACAAAAAACAAAAATCACAACCAAAAAGAAACAACAACAAAAAATTCCCAACAGTTTATCTATAAAAGTTAAGTCCAGAAGAGCACAAAATAAAAGGATGTAAAATATGACATGAAATACCTGAAACATGGAGGGGAGAAAAATTAAGAATGAGTTCAAAATTAAAAGACCAACAGCTTAATATAGGCTCCTATATGCAAAAGGCGTTCTATATAAAAACATGGTAACCACAAATCAAAAGAAAAAGTAATTGATATGCCAAAAAAAGAGAGTAAGGAATATAAGTATTATCACTAAAAGACCAGCAAATAATGAGAGAAAGAAAAGAATCTTAGAAAAGCTACAAAAACGACGACAGAACAAGTAACAAAATGGAAATAAATACACCTCTATAAATAATAACTTTGAATGTAAACAGACAAAATGGTCCAATCAAAAGACATAGGGTGATGGAATGAATAATCAAAAGACATACGGTGATGGAATGGATAATCAAAAGACATAGGGTGATGGAATGAATAATCAAAAGACATAGGGTGATGGAATGGATAAAAAACAAAAGCAAAAACCTCATCTATACGCTGCCTATAAGAGACTCATTTCAGACCTAAAGACATCTGCAGATTAAAAGTGAGGGGACGGAAGATTTATCATGCATATGGATGTCAAAAGAAAATCAGAGTAACAACACTTAAATCAGAAAAAACAGACTTTAAAGCAAAATCACTATATACAAGGACATTATAGAATCATAAAGGAGACAAGCAACAAGAAGATACAACAATAATAAATATATATGGACCTAACATGAAAGCACCCAAATACATAACACAGTTAATAAACATAAAGAAACTAATTGATAGTCCTACAATAATAGAAAGAGGCTTCAATATCCCCCTTACATTGATGGACAGATCAAACAGAAATAAACAAGGAAACAGTAGCTTTAAATGACACACTAGAACAGATGGATTTAACAAATACATTCAGAACATTCTAGCCTAAAACAGCAGCATACATACACATTCTTTTCAAATGCACATGGAACATTCTCCAATATAGATAACATATTAGACAACGAAAGAAGCCTTAACAAATTAAAAAATACCTGCCTTACATCTTCTCTAATGACATTACAAAATTAAAAATCAATCGCAAGAAAAAATCTGGAAAGACCATAAATAAAGGGAGGTTAAATACCACTCTACTAAACAATGAATGGGTCAACTAAGAAGTCAAAGAAAAAAATTAAAAAGCACATGGAAACAAATGAAAATGAGAACAACTGCCCCAAACCTTTGGGAGGCAGCAAAAGTATTTTTAAAAGGGAAGTTTTAGGAAATACAGGTCTACCTCAAGGAGGAAGAAAAATTGTAAAAAAAAAAAAAAAAACAAAAAAAAAAAACTAACCTTAGAGCTAAAGGAGCTAGAGAAAGAACAACAAACAAAACTGAAAATCTGCAGAAGGAAGTAAATAATAAAATTTAGAGCAGAAGTAAATGATATAGAAATTTAAAAAAAATCAATAGAACAAGGAGATGGTTCCTTAAAAAGATCAAAAAGATTGATAAACTTTTACCCAGACTCGTAAAACACAAAAACAAACAAACAGAAAAAAGAAACCAAAAGAGAGACAGAGGACTCAAATAAAACCAGAAATGAAAAAGGAGAAATAACAACCAACACCACAGAAATACAAACGTAAGAGAATATTATGAAAAACTATATATAAGCAAACTAGACAACCTAGAAGAAATGGATAAATTCCTAGAAACATATAACCTACCTAAACTGAAGCAGGAAGAAATAGAAAAATCTAAATAGACCAATTACCAATGATTAAATCAGTAATAAAAAAAATTTTCAATTAACAAAAGTCTAGGACCCAGAAACTTCACAGGTGAATGCTACCAAACATTTCAAAAAGTGTTAAGGGGCTCTTGGGTGGCTCAGTTGGTTGGACCCCAGTCTCTTTCAGCTCAGGTCATGATCCCAGGGTCATGGTATCAAGCCCTCATTGGCTCCACACTGAGCATGGAGTCTGCTTAATATTTATTCATTCATTCACTCTCTCTCTCTCTCCCCCCGCCTCTCTCCCCTACTCTCATACATTCTCTTTAAAATTAAAAAAAAAGACAGAAGACATGAACAGACATTTTTCCAAAGGAGATATCTAGATGGGTGAGAGATACATGAAAAGATGCTCAGTACACTCATCATCAGGGAACTGAAAAATCAAAACCACAGTGATATATCACATCACACCTGTCAGAATGGCTAAAATAACACACACACACACACACACACACACACACACACACACACACGCCCCCCCCCCCCAAGAACAATGGTGTTGCTGAGGATGTGGAGAAAAATTAACCTCACGCTGTTGGTGGGAATGCAAATTTGTGCAGCCACTTTGAAAAAATAGTATAGAGGTTCCTCAAAAAGTTAAAAATAGAACTATCGGGGCACCTGGGTGGCTCAGTCAGTTAAGCGTCCAGCTTTGGCTCAGGTCATGATCTCACGGTTTGTGGGTTCAAGCCCCGCATCAGGCTCTGTGCTGACAGCTAGTTCAGAGCCTGGAGCCTGCTTCGGATTCTGTGTCTCCCTCTCTCTCTGACCCTCCCCTGCTTGCACTGTCTCTCTCTGTCTCTCAAAAATTAAAAAAAAAAAACATTAAAAAAATAGAACTATCTTATTATCTAGCAATCACACTGGTAGGTGGGTATTTACCCAAAAAATACAAAAACACTAATTCAAAGGGATAAATACATCCCTATGTTTATAGCAGCGTTACTTACAATAGCCAAATTATGGAAGCAGCCCAAGTGTCTCTCGATAGATGAATGGATAAAGATGGTGTAGTATGTATATACAAGGGAATATTCAGCCATAAAAAAAGAATGAAATCTTGCCATTGGCAGAGATAGATGTAGTTAGAGAGTATCATGCTAAATGAAGTAAGTCAGTCAGAGAAAGACAAATACCATAGGATTCCATGCATAAGTGGAATTTAAGAAATAAACAAACACAACAAATAAGCAAAGGTAAAAAGAGAAATACACACAAACCAAGAAACAGACTCTTAACTATATATAACAAATACGGTTAAGGAGTGCACTAGTGGAGAATATTGGATAATATATAGAATTATTTAACCACCATATTGCACACCAGAAACTAATATACTATGTTAACTACACTAGTATTAATTTTTTAAATTAAAAAACTAATCTAAATAGCAACTATCAGACATTTTTTTCCAATTTCAGTATGCACTGAATGAGGTCTGTCAATAAATACTGTACATGTTTAATGTGAAAATATACAATTAAAATATATATGGTAAAAGATATTAAACCCACTACTCACAAATTTCCCAATCTTAAAAAAGTGCTCTCTCATCTTCTTTTCTATGTTCTTGGCATTTACCTATAAAATCATCATGCTTTGTACATATTTAGAATATAGGGAAGACTTCACTAAGGAATTTATATGACTTTGTCCTATTCTGGAGAACTCATCTTCTGCCCCAGAGGCTCTCCCAATCAGTCTTAGGTTTATTATAGAATCTTGAATTTTCCAAAGGAATTAGGAAGGTGAAACTGGAGAGTTCAGGAGTTTGGGTATAACTGAATACCAACAATTTTGGCCCAAATTAAACACACTCTAATTTTTAAAAGGAGTTATATTCATCCAAATCAGATTTTCTTAAATTAATAACATTAAGGAACTAATTTAAAGAAAAAAATCATAAATCATAATGTGTCCTATTTTCCAAAGTAATATGTTTGAAGATTTTCCCTCCATTGTTAATAGACGTTGAAGTTACTCCCTTCCAAGTTACTTTGTCATAACTTACCAATTCATTAAGCTTCCCTGAATTTATGGCCATCTGCTGTTCTATTTTTGCTCGAGCAGAAGAATGCAAAAATGCATAAAACTACATGGTGATTCATTTTGCACCTTACTCAACACTGGCAGTTTCACAATTAAAATGAAATTATTATCTTGGTAGATGGAATGATGGTCAATGAAGCATCACTCCATCTTCCGTTGACTCTGGAAGATCTGAAATTAACCTTACTAGAGCTGCCTGATTTGGTCAACCATAACATATTGCTTGAGCAAGTTGGGGTGCTACTTTTTTCTCCCATTAATAAGAAAGGAAAAGAGAAATACTGAAAATAAGACAATGGAAAGAGGAAATGAAGGAAACTAAATCTTTTACGGCAGTCTGTATAGTGATGCCTACATTCCAAACTTAAGTTCAACACGTGCCTTGTTCCAAATAAAATGCAAAGATATTAGGAGAAGCAACACAGCCTTAATAATAATTTTTGCCTAAAGGTATGCATAGAGGAAACCAGATAAAATGTGTAAGTCCTTCGGGCTCCCAAGACACAGATGATAAGACAGGGACCACGAAACACCAACATTATAGCTCAGAATATTCACTGAACCATGCTCTAACGTTCGTTATCAACAAAAGTAATAACTGGTTCTTCAGAGATCCTGCATGGAGAAGGAAATATATCAGACCAACAGGTGTGAAGTTCCTGCAGTTAAGAAGTCTAAAAGCTATCTGTGACCTCAATGGAAAAAATCCTAAAAAGGAAGCATACAGATTTAACCTGTTTCTTTCTTCCAACTTGCCTATTCCTTATCCTATGAAATCTAATACATATCTAGGCTGTTTGACTAAAGTAGAAATCATAGAACTGAAAACCTTTCTGCTGCAAGTGATATTCCCCAAGCTATCCTTTATCTTTAGTTTCATCTCTCACCTCTCACAGTCTACATCAACTGTTCAACCTTTGCTTCCTTTCTGTCATGCAGCTCATCTGTTGTCAGGGCTTCAACCATTGAGGGAGATACATCTGTAGCCTTAATTTTTTCATCAAAACAGTGATTTCAGATTTATGTTTCCACTGCAACTTTCCATGTAGAATGGCTCATTTGGTGTTCCCCACCATAACAGTTCCTTCTCCACCCCTCTACCCCTGCAATTGACAAGAGCGCTATCCTTCTAATTTCACATTTTTAACATTGTTGAGTGATTTTTTTCTCCTCCTTCCCTCCTCCCTTCCATCCTCCCTTTTGAGAGAGTGTGTGAACAGGGGAGAGGGGCAGAGGGAGAGACAGAAAGAATCCCAAGCAGATTCCATGCTTAGCACAGAGCCCAGTGTGGGGCTCCATCCCATGACCCAGGGATCATGACCGGAGCCAAAATCAAGTCAGTCACTCAACTGGCTGTCAGTCACTCAACTGACTGAGCCACCCAGGTGTCCCAACATTGTTGTGTTTTTCTAAACTTTCTCTACTACTATCTAAATCCTTATTATGTGACACATGGATTCACCTAGTGACCCACCAAAACTTCCATGATCATTCATTTTTTTCCTTCTACTATCAGAAAAATATGTCCTTAGAACATTCTTTGGCATTAATTCTCCATGTAAAAATCATTAGTGTTCCTTTTGGACTCACAGCATAAGATACAGACTCCTCAGGCTATCAAAGCTCTAGACAAATGTTACTTAAAAAAAATTCCCTGGGGTGCCTGGGTGGCTCAGTCAGTTAAGTGTCCAACTCCTGACTTCAGCTCAGGTCATGATCTCATGGTTTGTGAGTTTGAGCCCTGCATTGGGCTCTATACTAACAGTTGAAAGCCTGCTTGGGATTCTATCTCTCTGCTTCTCCCCACTTCCTCTTTATCTCTCTCTCACAGTAAATAAAAATAAAGTTTTAAACAACATTTTAAAAAACATTCCACATCAATTAAATCTTGTTTTAAGTCTTCCACAATATGAGGAAGGAAATGGGAGCTTATTAGTATTAATGCCAAAACAAATTACCATAACTCTGTGGTTTAAAATGGCAGAAATTTATTTATTTTACAGTCTGGAGACCAGAAGTACAAACCGGATTTTTGAGAGCTAAATGAAAAATGCAACAGGACTGCTCTTCCTTGCAGTTTCTCAGGGAGAATCTCTTTCCTTGACTTGCCCAGTTTCTAGAGCTGTTTTCCTTGCATTCTTCCATCTTCAAGACCAGAATTCCATCTTCAAATCTCTCTTTTCTCCATCTTCATTTTACCTTATTCTCTACGGTAAGTCTCCTTGTACTTCCCTCTTATCATACTTATGATTGCATTTAGGGTCACCTAGGTCTCCTAGAAAAATCTTTCCATCTGAGGAATCTTGATTACATTGACAAAGTTCCACATAAGGAAACATTAACAAATTCTGGGAACTAGGACAAGAGTATGTTTAGAGACCATTACTCAGTCTATCATAGCAGATAATCGTCTCTATATTATTTTAGAGGCAAATTGCATGTGACTTGTATAAGTTCCCCTACCTCACCCTTATCCAAACCTTGGAATGCCTTTCTATCAACTGGCAATATTATTGATTTTTTTGGCAAAAATCAAGTAACATTTTATATAATATTATATAATATCTACTGTTCAGTTGAATTCATTAGGCATTATGTGGGATATAAATATGCAGTCCATCCCTTTACAAGCAAAAATTTTACTGAAGGAATGAACAGGTATTGAATAAACACTAGAGGAAAGAATTTATTTATAGCCACCATCTCTATTTACTCATCTTCATTTTTTTCTTTAATCTTCTCTAACACTCCACCAATACTGCTCCTGCCAAAGACAATGACATCTATGTCAGTCTAAGTCCTTATGGCCACTTTTGTGGTTTTATTTTACTTAATTTTTCAACAGCACTCAAGAATGTCCCCTTTCTATCTGGAAGGCATTAGTATTAATCTTAATATTAGTATTAGTATTAGAGAGTTCTCCAGAGAAAGAGAATATGATATCAGGTTTACATATAGACATTGGTTCTATACATACACACAAAAATATAATTATATACATATATATAACTCTAACTATATATTATTTATGCATATATATAGTATATATGTGTATATATGCTATCACATTTGGTAATACATTTTCTAGGAATTTGTGAGGCACTGTCACATTATTCTCTAATTTAAAAATCTCTATTGTATTTGTAAATCTTTTGGGATACTGGACCTAATTCTAATATGTGGAGGGGAGTAACCTCTCCCACACCAACAAGTAATTCTCTGACACCAGCTGTGTGTCCTACAATTCAAATAAATTCTGACACTATCTACCCAGTGTCAGAATCCATAGGTTAAGGGATCAGCCCTAGAAGATTGCTCCCTCCAGACACACACAGTTCAGATACCAATTGCGTGCCAAGTTATGACCACTGCTGCTGATGACTGGCCATGGATTGGAGGTTCCAACAACTTCCTCCTTGAACTTCAGACAGCAGTCACAAGTCCACGTTGATACCTATATTGCTGACTGACTGACTAGTTAAAAGTCAGAGGTTTGCATGATATCTGTCCTCCAACTTGATTAATTTGCAAGAGTGGCTCACAGAACTCAGGTACATTTACTTAGATTGGCAGTTTATTATAAAAAATATGATTCAGGTCTGCCAGAAGGAAGAGATGCACAGGGCAAGGTAGGGGGAAAGGGCAAGAAGCTTCTATGCCCCGTATACTCTCTTGTCTCACACCTCTCCCCCAAATTCCACTTGTTCACCAACCTGGAAACTCTCTGAACCCCATCCTTTTGGGGTTTTATGGAAGTTTCATTACATATGTATGATTGATTAAGTCACTGGCATTGGAAATCTAGACTCCTCCCTTTCCAGAAGGTCTTGGGGTAGAATTTAATTCCTTCCTCTATCACATGGTTGGTCTTCCCGGCAACCAGTCCTTATCCTTAGGTGACTTCCAAAAGGCACCTTACTAACAAAACATAAAAGACACCTTTAAGCTCTTATCATTTAGGAAATTCCAAAATTTTGGGAATCTGTAAGCCAAGAATTCTGGGTGAGGACCAAATGTATATCTCTTATAGATAGTAATTACTTATCCACATATTCTATTTATAGATTTATATATTTTTATATATTATATTTATATATTTATAGAACATATCTATGTTTTATTTATACGTTCTAGAGATGTTGCTTAAATACTATTTTGTTTCCTATTTCTGCTGCAACAAATTTCCACAAACTTAGTGGCTAGCACAACACAAATTTATTATATTAGCTCTAGAAGTCCAAAGTTCTAAAATCAAGGTATTAGCTGGGTTGCATTCCTTTGGGAAGCCCTGGGAAAGAAGAATGCTTTCTTTTCTTTTCTTTACACTTTGTCCAGCTTCTAGAGGCTGCCTAAATTCTTTGGCTTGTGGTCCATTCTTCCATCTTCAAAGCTGTTAGTGTAGCATCTTCAAATTTTCCCCTTTCTCTTCTCATCTCTGCTTCTTTTGTCATGTCTCCTTCATGGACTTTGATCTGCTTGACTTCCTCTTTTGAGAATCCATGTGATTACATTGGGTTTACTCAGATAATGCAAGATTATTTCCAGTATCAGTACCTTTATTTTATTTTTAATTTCCAAGATGGTTAACATAAAGTATATATTACTTATAGGTATACAATACAGTAATCCAACAATTCCATAAATTACTCAGTGCTCATCATTGCAAGTGCAGAACTTAATCCCCATCACACATTTCATCCATTCCCCTAACCACCTCCCCTCTGGTAAATATCAGTTTGTTCTCTACAGTTAAGAGTCTGTTTCTTGGTTTCTGTGTTTTCCTTGCTCTCTTCTTTTCCTTTTCTTGTTTTGTTTCTTAAGTTCTACATATGAGTGAAATCATATAGTATTTATTTTTCTCTGACTTATTTCACATAGTATATCCTTTCCAGCTCCATCCATGTCATTGCGAATGGCAAGATTTCATTATTTTTTTATTCTATATATTTTAAAGATTTCATTTTTTATGACCAAATAATATTCCATTATATATACATACTACACCATCTTTATCCATTCATCTTTACCCATTCACTTGGGCTGCTTCCATAATTTAGCTATAAGTAATGCTGCTATAAACATAGGGGTGTGTGTAACCCTTTAAATTAGTGTTTTGTATTTTTGGGGTAAATACCCAGTAGTATGATTGCTGGATCATAGGGTAGTTCTATTTTTAACTTTAAAAAGTTTAAAGTTTATTTATTTTGATAGAGAGAGACAGAGACAAACAGAGCATGAGCAGGGGAGGGGCAGAGAGAGAGGGAGACACAGAATTCGAAGTAGGCTCCAGGCTCTGAGCTGTCAGCACAATGCCCGACTCAGGACTTAAACCCATGAACAGTGAGATCATGAACTAAGTCAAAGTCAGGTGCTTAACTGATTGAGCCACTCAGGTACTCCTCTATTTTTAACTTTTTGAGAAACTTCCATACTGTTTTCTACAGTGGCTGCACGAGTTTTCATTCCTATCAATACTGTAAGAGGGTTCCTTTTTCTCCATATCTTTGCCAACACCCTTTGTTTCTTGTGTTTTTGATTTTAGCCACTCTGACATGTGAGAGGTAATATCTCTGTAGTTTTGATTTACAATTCCCTGATGATGAGTACACATCTTTTCATGTGTCTGTTGGCCATCTGGATGTCTTTGGAGAAATATCTGTTCATGTATTTTGCCCCTTTTTAATTGAATTATTCATTTTTTGCAAGGTTTTATAACTTCATTATATATTTTGGGTATTAACGCTTTATTAGATATGTAATTTGTAAATATGAAGATATTCAGTAAGTTGCTTTTTGGGTTTGTTGATTTTCACTTTACAGAATCTTTTTATTTTGATGTCATCCCTATAGGTTATGTTTGCTTTTATTTCCCTTCCCTTAGGAGACCTACTTAGAAAAAATGTTGCTACAGCTGATGTCAGAGACATTACTGTCAGGGCTCTCTTCGAGGATTTTTATGGTATCGAGTCTCACATTTCGGTCTTAAATCCATTTTGAGTTTATTTTTGTGTGCAGTGTGAGAAAGTTCCATTCTTTTGCATGTAACTGTCCAGTTTCCCCAATGCCATTTGTTGAAGAGACTGTCTTTTTCTCACTGGAAATTCTTGCTCTGCCAAAGATTCCTTGACCACATAATTGTGGGTGTGTTTCTGAGTTTTGTATTCTGTTACATTGACTTAGGTGTCTCTTTTTGTGCCAGTATCATACTGTTTTGATTAATATAGCTTTGTAATTATGATACCTCTTTTTTCAAAATTGTTTGGGGTGTTTGAAGTCTTTTGTAGTTCCAAATAGATTTTAAGAATTTTCAATCTTGTTCTGTGAAAAATGCTGTTGGCATTTTGATAGGAAATGCATTAAATCTGTAGATTGGTTTAGGCAGTAGAGACATTTTAATAGTATTTGTTTTTCCAATCCATGGGCTTGGGATGCCTTTTCATTTCTGTGTTTTCTTTAATTTCTTTCAGTAATGTTTTATAATTTTCAGAGTACAGATATGTTACCTCTTTGCTTAGGTTTATTCCTAGGTATGTTATTATTTTTGGTGCAATTACAAATGAGATTTTCTTAATTTCTCTTCTTTTTGATTCATTATTGGTATATAAAAATGCAACTGATTTCTGCACACTGATTTTGTATCCTGCGACTTTACTAAATTGATTTATCAGTTCTAGTAGCTTTTGGTGAAGTTTTTAGGGCATTCACTATAGGATTATGTCATCTGCAAATAGTGAAAGTTTTACTTCTTGCTAACCAACTTTGATGCTTTTTTAAAAAAATATTTTAATGTCTTTTATTTATTTTTGAGAGACAGAGAGACAGTGCGAGCAGGGGAGGGTCAGAGAGAGAGGGAGACACAGAATCTGAAGTAGGCTCCAGGCTCTGAGCTAGCTGTCAGCACACAGCCTGACACCGGGCTCGAACCCACATAATGTGAGGTCATGACCTGAGCTGAAGCTGGCGCTTAACCAACTGAGCCACCCAGGCACCCCAATGCTTTTATATTTCTTTTTGTTGCCCACTTGCTATGGTTAAAACTTCCTGTACTATGTTGAACAAAAGTGTGGAGAGTGGATGTCCTGGTCTTGTTCCTAACTGTAGATGAAAAGCTCTCAGTTTTTCCCTATTGAGTATGATGTTCACTGTGGGATTTTCATACATGACCTTTATTATGTTGAGGTATGTTCCTCTAAACCTACTTTGTTGTTAGCTTTTATCATGAATGGATGTTGTACTTTGTTAAATGCTTTTTCTGCATCACTTGAGATGATTACATGGTTTTTATCCTTTCTCTTGCTGATGTATCACATTGATTTGTAAATACTGAAACATTTGCATTCTGGGAAAAAATTCCACTTGATCATGGTGAATGACTACAACGGTATCATTAACTTACTAACATACACAAAGTTCCTTGTGCCATGTAAGTTAATGTTTTCATAGGTCTGGGGATTAAAACTTGAACATTTTTTGAGAGGAGGGGACATTATTCTGGCTACAACACCAAATACAGCTGATTTTTTAAAAAATCGGTTTGACAATCTTCATCTTTAACTGGTGTTTTCTCCATTTAGTTAGAGAAACTTCATAAATTGGTTCTTATATCTATCACCTTGCATTTATTCTCTTCCTGTTTCTCCTATTTCTTTCTTTTCCCCTCTTGTATGTTAAATTCTGTTATTCTCTTATTCCATTTGTTATCTATTATATTGGGATTTATGTCCATATAAATGGATATGTATTATATATCTTATATCTGATATTTTATATCAGAAAGAGAAAGATTTTCCATATAACAAAAAGAACAGGGGGCACCTGGGTAACTCAGTCAGTTAAGACTCCAGACTTCGACTCAGGTCATGATCTCACAGTCTGAGTTCAAGCCCCCATCAGGCTCTGTGTTGACAGCTCAGAGCCTGGAGCCTGCTTCAGATTCTGTTGTCCCCCTCTCTCTCTGCCCCTCCCCCACTTGCATGTGCAGTCTCTCTCTCTCTTTCTCTCTCTCTCAAATAAACATTAAAAAGGAAAAAAAGAAAAAAAGAGCAGTACAAGAAGTGAATCACTTAAAGAAAAATAGAAGCACCATGTTGTTAGAACTAAATGGAAATATCAATATGAAGCACACATCTAAAGGAAACCAAGGGTTTATTTTCACCTCTGTATACTGATAAAAATCTAGGAACACTGTTACCCCAGCAACATGAACAACCCAGCTCTACAATTATGAGCTCTAATACAATTCTCAAATAAAAGTATCCAAAGTGCTTTTGAGTAATGGAATTTTCATGTCTGTGTCAGTAAAGATACAAGATAGGTTTAGGATACATTAGTGTGGCCAAAAGAAAGCAAGATTTCACTGCTTAATAGCATAATTTCAAGAGGACACAGGAATCCTAATCAACTAATAAAAGTACTGAATTAAATTCAAGTTTTCCTATATAGATCTATTTTTAGTATGCATTCTAATAGGCACATCTGTGCAGTTTACTTCGTTTCAGACTCATTCATCATTCATCCTGCATGGCTATAGAAGTATTTACTTGATGTATGATTTGTTGCAGTTTATTTCAGACTCAAGGTGTTATCATTTCAACAGATGACAGTTCTATATTTTTCAAAAGTGTCATTTTTAGGTGTTGATATTTAGATTCTGGTAGAGTAGTAGAAATCAGCTCTATTGGTCTACTTCATGTGATGTGGGAAAAAGGAAAAAATAGGAATTTAATCTCTGAAGCCCTGTATAAGGGTTTCATTTAGCCACCATTTGGTTTATCAGCCATGGTTAAATGCATAGTTATATGCATGAGGTTCATATGTATGACTTTAGGCTGGTAAAACAATTCTATCTTCTATGCTCAGTTTCAAACAATATTAAAATTATATGTTTTCACATATTCAATTAAATTTTAACTTTGCAAAATCTTGTTCTGGTATATTATTTTATTAACCTTCCCCACTTTAATAAGCTTAAAGTCACTTTCTTTTATTTAAAACATAATATCCCCTACCAACTTAACAAATTTGTTTTGCATTATTATGCCAATATTTGCAAATATATACATTCAACTTCTAGTTAGCATTATCACTGAGTACCATTCAATTCTTTGGTTTGTTTTAGCAGGATTTTGAGGAAGATTAATCTAGTGTTTTTAGATTGTTGCATTATTGCTTAATTAGTATACATACAAAAAAGTTTTTTAAAAATTTGTCTAAGGTCCTCTCATATCTCAAAATTCTGAATATATGAAACTGGATTTTTTTTCATTATATGAAGTCTAATACAGAATTACAATATACCCATTACTAAAATACTATATGAATTTAAATTTCTTAATCAACTAAAAAATATTAGAAAATATAAAAAGACTTTATCAAGAACAAAATAATTAATTTACTAAAAAGTATTATCACCAAAAAATGTGTAAGACTTATGTGTAAGACTTATACCTTGAAACTTTCCTAAATATTTCAGGTACAACTTTTCTACAGGATCATTAAAAAATTAGCTTATTTGGTTCATTAAAACATTAATAGAAAACACTAGACTTTATAATTGCTACCCAGTTTAATAACCACACTTACTCTTTTAATTACTATGTTCTAATTTACTTTTCTATAAAAGTTTAGCTATTAATTTCAGTACACAAATCAAAATTACTCAGAAGGATGCCATGTCACCAACTAACAATTATGTTTGTAGTAACTGCATTTTTCAATATACAATAAAACTACAGAATTATTTCTTTTAAAATTAATTTAAACATCACATTTCTTTCTCAGTGTTAGAATAATCTTTAGAAAGTCTTTTCTTAAGACTGTACCCAAAATTCTCTCTTTAAATCTTTACAGTAAATACATATACTTAAGAAAAAAAAAGCCAAGCATTGACCTTACTAAATAATTTTTCAAGACATCTAGCCTTAGGCAACTAAGACTCTTACTTCCTACCTATGTTTTATCATGAATACATGAGTGGAATTTATTTATGAGCTAGACCCTATCTAAAAAGAATTACTTGTTTACAAATAGGTAACTTCCAGGATTTCTAGTTATACTGTTTACAGAGTCATTTTGTCCTTCTAGCTAGGAATGTACACTGCATCAAATTATTTGGACCCCCAAGGTTTTTTTTTAACCTTTTCACAATAAAATCAGTGCTTAAAATAAAGTATTTTAAGTTTTTATTTGTAGGTCCCATCCCAAATATCATTTTTGTGATGCTAAGATATGAAGATCCAGTAAGTTTATATAAAATGTGGTTGTATGTGTTATGTGGTGTATGTGTTCAAAGGAACAGATCTCTTATCTCCAAAACAAAGATTATCTAACATGTAAAATAGACTTGCTTACAGGTACTCATACTGCATTCACAGCATCTATTCAATGTGTCTTGATAGACTAGGTTCCTAATTTAAAGTATGTGTTCTCTGCCATATCATCATGTGTCTTATCCAGGCTTACACTGAATAACTCTATTTTGGTCAATTTCCAATTACTTGAAGGTCTTGTCCTTAACGGCTAAATGCCCTCCTGGGTGTTCTGAATCCTTTGTTTTAGAGACTGTGTATCACAAGGCACAAGGTGATGGTATCTCAAAGGCTCAGTCTTATTCTAGGGCAATCTTTGGGATCTATATAGTTCCTGGCACTCACAGAAGCAGGAATTCCAGAAGCATGTAGAAACCTGAGACAAATGTGGACTTAGGTAACTCCATGGATAGAGGAAGAGGAAGAGCTTGACCATCTAAAAGATTATTGTCTCCTGATAGGAGAAGAGACCAATAGGTAGCTTTAGAAGCTCCTACTCAGATACAGCAATGATGAATGGTCAGGAGAGCTTTTACACATACATAAAAATGCCATTCCTCTAGTTTTATGTCAACATTTTTTATGTAGTTTTGTAATTTCTTCTGAGCATCTGAGTAGTAACACTCATTTTCCGACATATCATTTAGCCAATTGTCTAGAAAGGGTTTCTACCACATCTCAGGATTTCTTAGATGTCTTATGATATCATGGTTCCTGGAATCATCAGGAGGAAACAACAATTTTGAATTATCTCTGTTATATCAGAGATGAAACTTTACAGATTAGGAATGATAAATGTTTACTATTTTCTGAATAGAAGTAGAATTTTCCTTCTGTTCCAGTCTGTGGATTGATCTAGACCTGAGACAAAAACAGGCTCTTGATAATTTCATACCATCTTATAGTGAAGAAAAGAGGTGCAGAAGTATGACACAGAAGCTAAACAAAAATTCAGTTATTATTCCTCATGAAAACAAAAATGTCCTTTGAACTTAAACAGTTTGGGGCCTACAAGTCAATGTCAGACAGTGGAGGGCAGGCAGGGAAGAGGAGCCAAAAGAAAAATATCAATGATTTACCCGCATGTAATTCTCATCTTGTGATGATATCTTGTGATTATCATCTTGCTGATTCATTCTACCATTTTTGGGTTCCATGTCAAATTCATATTAAATTATTACTAAATACTAAAGACTATATAGTTGCCAACAGTAAAACCATACATTAAGAATTTAATGAGACTGTCATTAATTTTAAGCATTAAAAATGTTTTTTAAATGTTCATTTTTGAGAGACAGAGAAAGAGCTTGAGTGAGGGAGGAGCAGAGAGAGAGAGGGAGACACAGAATCTGAAGCAAGCTTTAGGCTCTGAGCTGTCAGCACAGAGCCTGACGCAGGGCTTGAACCCATGAACAGTGAGATCATGACCTGAGCCGAAGACAGACGATTGAGCCACCCAGGTGCCCCAACTAAATGACTATATTAGTTATTTACTGGCTCATAATGATATTACCATAAACTTAGCAACTTAACACAGTTTGTGATATCACAGTTTCTGTCAGCATGTTTTAGCTGAGTTATCTGCTGTGGGATATCACTAAGTTACAATCAATGTATCAACTGGGCTGCTGTGTCAAGCACTGTGCGAGGTAGTAGAGATATAATATAAAAAAATCTGTATACAAACCATTCCTCTGTGGATTTTATAACATGATGGGAAAGTTTCGCTCATGGATAGATGATATCAATATATTCATTACTTAGGATGTACAAGGGCTGAGATTTGGTGGCTGGATGTGAAAGGCAAGTTAAAGAGGTCAGTCAAGAAAGACACCTGGGTTTTGACTCAAGCACATTGTGTGGCTTGTGTCCCATGCACTGAAGTTTAAAGACACAGGAGTAAGAACTGTCAACAACTCACCTGTAAATATATTGTTTTAGAATGAGATAATCACATCTTACTAATTCGACATAGTCTGTTTTCCATTATACATTTACATATAAATAAATATGTACAGGCATTGTAAATATCTCTACTCAAGAAAGATCTCATTTCCTCTAGCTTATCCTTAATTAGTAATGTCATTCCCCTGACATGGCTGATTGAGCCAAGAGTAGCTATCTAACCCCAGAGAAACCAATCCATAAACTAATCTGAATTAATCAGATTCCCTTTTGAGAATATGAACTAAGATACTCAGAAACCTAATAAGTTGCTAGCTGAGGTAATGGTAGATCATTAGAGTAAAGGTCCATGGACTCCTACAGCTGAGCTCCCTGGAGCTTCATGTTTCCCTGACTTGCTGAAATTCAGTTGCTCTATTTCTTTAAATTTTAAAAATACTTTTAAATAAATCTCTTTATCCTGGGCTAAATTAAGTAGATTTTTATTACCTTCAAATATTTTCTCCTGCCTAAAATATTTTGAAGATTGTTGATGTCTACTGAAAAATCAAGGAGCAAATCTTTAAAGTTTTTTGTAATTAAAAAAAATTTTATCTTTAGATTATATATTTAAAAACCATACAGTAGCTTGAGTACAAAGATCTCTATATGTGATATCATTTATTAAATAATTAAGCTCTAATAATTGCATATCATTTATAGATAAAGGAAATTCTTATCAAACTTCACTTTCATCAGGATATTTTACACAAAATAACACTGAGGTTCTTGTCAAAGGCATCTTCATTTCATTACACTCCTTTTCAATCCAGTCATCTGATCTTGTTGCAAATTTGTCACCAGTCTTTTGTTCCTTGTCCACACAATGCAGTTCTTCCCCCCAGCATTACCCATATTATGTGTACACTTGAAGGCTTAAAAGATTGCAAATAGCCTGAGAAGAATGCCAGCAACATATATCTGCACCAAAAATGTCAAAAATGTCATTTATCTGAATTTCAATCTTTAGTGTGTATCTTGCCATTTTGTTGAATAAGTCTGTAAACCTCCACATGGAAGAAACATGGAGTTTGCAGTAACATGTTTCTGAAATGGAATAGCAAAATGAAATCCAGAGATGAATCCAGAGATTGTTTGGAATGCACAGGAGAATTGGATCTTGATGTATTAGGAACCTAAAGATAAGAATGCACATCTTAGCATTCACCCCCTTTAAGAAATGGCAACTAAGGCTCATGGAAGAATTCTTAGAATCCATGCCAGATAAACTGTTTTTACCTGAATTTAGAAAGAGAAAGGCAGGGGCACCTGGGTGGCTCAGTCAGTTAAGCATCTGACTTCGGCTCAGGTCACAATCTCACAGTCCGTGGGTTCAAGCCCAGCGTTGGGCTCTGTGCTGACAGCTCAGAGCCTGGAGCCTGCTTCAGAGTCTGTGTCTCCCTCTCTCTCTCTCTCTCTCTCTCTCCCCTCCCCAGCTCACTGTCTGTCTCTGTCTCTCAAAATAAAACAAAGACATAATATGTATTTATATATATATACATATATATATTTAAAAAAGAGAAAGGCAATCTAGATTAAAAAATATATTTGGTATGTCTTATTTTTTCTTTATTGACTCTTTTATATACTCAAAAATTTTCACTAATGATGTGAATTTGTATGTCTTGGTTTTCCAAGTCATATTGCAGAATCCAAAAGGAAGAGTCTTGAGGGGTTTTTTTTGTAGTCCCAGAGCACCTAATGTAAACGTTTAATTAATACTTGTTGGCTTTTTGATTATTCAGTATTACTTTCATAGAGAAAAAATGTGGGAAAATATATCTTTTCAAAAAACATAAGGGAAGCAATACCATTGTAATCATGTTATGTCTACTGAAAAATCAAGGAACAAATCTTGGAGGAGGTATGTGACTGGATTATGACATGGTATTTCAAATCACACAGGGACACTGAAGAGGTCAAGAACATCTATTTTTCATCTTTTCCTTTCCTCAGGGCTTATACAAAGTTAAGGAGATGTATTTGTCACTTGAGCCATATTGAAATTTTATAAAACTATATGTACCATATTTGTATATCTTTGTATCTAAGATAATAAGATCTGGAAATTAGTCCTTTATAAAACCTACATTGACCCCAAATTCATTTTTTTCACTACAAAATAAGCTATTTCTTTATTTAGGACCTATTCATGCACACATTTTGGCTTCTAGGCTCTGTGCTAGGAAGAGATCTACTGTGGAAGACAAGACACAAAACCTGACTTCAAGGAGCTTACAATTTAAACTTATACATACATACATTTGTAATATGTTTAAAATATAAAATACGGAGCAATCTCTGTGGAAAGTGTTTTAAGTGACTGGTGCCAAATTACTGACTCCTTTTCTTCTAGCATTTTTATGATGGACTATGTTGTCCCAGAATAAGTAAATCACCTCCCTCCCTTTAAACACACATTTTCCTGTTTGCTGCACTTACTTATATCAACAGTTAAGGTGGCATTGGACTTAAATATTTTAAAGTATGATTATACTGTAAAAAGCTTACGTCCAGTGATAATTTCATAATTAACGATCTCATTACTTCCATAGTAGTGAAAATATTACTTTCACTAAGGCAGATGTGCAGGAAGACATACGGAAAAGTGCTTTGGAGTAGGTCAGATCAGATAAAATATTTTTCAGCATGCTCCCTAATCATGTATTTTGTTCAGTCAGAGAGTGACAAGCCAAACTTGGATTAGTACACTAAAACACTGATCTCCCAGATTAACAGATATAAATTGTCCCTGAAAATCATCTTTGAAATGCAAATATTACTAGAAATCAAAAACACCAGTAAGCCTAAATTCAAGTAGAGCATTTGGTATTAAAATTTCTCTAAACGTCACAATTTTCTCCCAGTGTTGCTTTGCCTGAGGTCATTTTCATCAATTAAAACAGTTTTCAGTTTATATTCAAAAATAGATATTGAATACACTAAAATTGCTTTCTCATTATTTGTAGTATCAAAAGTTTTGAGAAAATCTTAAAATCTTTTAGTTTTAGGTCAAATCTCTAGCATTTTACTTCTGAGACAGGTTAATTGGCCTCTGTTCTCCTTCTAAACCATCTTCAAAAGTAGATAGTGACAATACGATTTACAACTTCAGCTCTATATATATCCTTCAATCTGAACTGTTTCCTTCATTTGAAACATACTCTTTATCTGCAATATTTCTTTCTGAATCACTTAGTCTACAGCTCCTCCTGACCCC
Source organism: Suricata suricatta (assembly GCF_006229205.1). Classification (NCBI taxonomy): domain Eukaryota; kingdom Metazoa; phylum Chordata; class Mammalia; order Carnivora; family Herpestidae; genus Suricata; species Suricata suricatta. Next base: position 62,784,677 of record NC_043702.1, read on the forward strand.
CTTGTACAAAGGAATCTACTTCATTTTGTTTTCCATTTTACACTAAAAAAACAAAAGTTCCCAATTTTAAAAAAGTCTGTCCCATTCAAACATAATAAATTTGTCCCTGGAAAGCTTCACTTTACAATGTCAGCAATGAAAGTTTTTCTGCCTGATACTTCAGTCAATAAAATGACAACTAAAAAAACATCATTCAGAACATCTGCTAGAGGTAATAAAAATCACAAATTTGAAAACTCCAACCAAATTTCACCTGTCCAACACGCTTTACAAATTTTTAGTTTCTAAAGAACTACACTAGCCAAAAGAATGAATTATTTCTAAAGCAGGAAAGGGAACAGTGAATCTGTGTTGAAAAAACCAGCCTCCTAAGAGGTTTCTTAACTCTTAGTGAAAGACAGCATTTGAAAACCATGCTCTACGGAACAACTTTATTAGTTTTTTTTCCCTTTTCACCAAATACTGGTAATTGGTATAACTTCACACCAGAAGAATTAACTTGTATGAAACCCTGTGAGGATCCACATGCATTGAATTCCTAGGATCACTGCTCTGGTTTTCAAATCTTGCTCACATGAGCTAGCATGCGTAGGTTTGCTATTTCTCCTTCCTGGGAAACAGAAAATTGATATAAATGATGCTTTTCCTCCTGTATCTCCAAATAATTTCCACTGCTTATAACAAATTATACAAGCACCTTGTGATTCTTTTCCAAATTCTAAATTCATAAAGAAACATTATACTCCAATTAATTACTGAGGCTACATGCAGTGTATATATAAATATGTACTGTTTGCCAGTTCTGTTTGTAGTTTGGTTCCTTGAAAATGCTTAGACTTCAGGCTGAAAACCAAGATAGAGAAAAACAAATCCCAGAATTGTCTCCATATGTCCCTACCGGCTTCTGTGGTCTCTATATAGTTGACACTTCTAACCTTAGTTGATTCATGTAAACCACACCTGCCTTTCCAGAAACATTTATTTGCTCTAAGGTTCTCATTTTCCTTAATATGCTCTGCACTCCAATTCCTGTACCTTAATCCAATGCCAGCCTTCCTCTTTCAGGTCACAATTATGAATATGTGTAATTCCTCTCAAGTACAGTGACTGTTGGGACAGATTTTTGGCACTATACTAGGAATCATGAATGAATTTGGCTGAAGGAATTATTTACGTTGTTTTGTTCCTTTGTTATTTTCTAATTTATAAAATAGAAGAAGAAGTAGGCAAGACTCAGTTGAAAAACTGGTGAAGCCTTAGGGCAAATTCCATCCACAAACACTTGATATGTGCTACATATTTTTTCCTAATGATAATTTTTACAACTTAAAGTAAGGAAACTTTTTCCTCAGGTTATCACAGAACCTATCTATTCTATTCTCTCACAGCAAGTTCAGTTCACACATTTACAGCCTGACTGGTCCCTGTAGGAATCTAAGTTTGCAACTCTGAGCTAGAAAAGGTCTAAGGTTCCATAGAGCCATAGGAAGGTAATAAACTGAAGCATTTTTTTTTACAGTACATTCAATTTCATTACTGATTCGTTATTAAACAGCGGACCATGAAACCAAGATATTAGGACATTAAATGTGGACAAACAATATAAGTACCATTAGCCTACAGGGAAAGCAATGAATGATCTCATTTAATTTGTGGAGAGTTGGATAGCAGAAATTCTGCAAATGAAATTAAGTGCTATGCCTCATTGAATGAGCTCAGAGCTCTCCAAGGGGAGATCTGAGTTCTAGTATACAGCAAATAGCAGGCAGTGTCTTTAATTTAGCTGTAATTTTGAAATGGTTAGTTGGCAAAAGATATTGAGAAGGATGTAAATGATCCAACCCTGCAGGAAGCTGAGAAGTGCCCATGTCAATGAAGCTCTTAAGGTTTTCAAATGAAATAAAAATAAGCTAGATTTTTATTTGTGCTCTCCACTAATCAAATAATTTCCAGTTTTCAAACTCATTCCCATACTCCTTCTAAAGAACCTGATCTAAATTTTGGTGAGATTCTTAATCAGACCTTTCCTCTCAATAGGTTCAATGATCCTTTTTTTTTTTTTTTTTTTTTTTTTACAACTAACTAAATCATTATTTGGCATTTTCTGCTCTACCACCACTTGGGCACCTTTGCTATTTCTGGGAATCATAAATTCTGGAAAACACTGAAGTATCTGCCATTCTCACCCAGCTGATGTTGAAAATCTATCTTAAAAATGCATGTAGGTGAAAGGAAGGTTGTGATGTAGAGGTTGTACATGGAGCAAAGTGAAGACTCTGCAGATGAAAACTGTAGCATACTGTAGCATACTGCATGCATTGTTCAGCATAATTACCCTCTATCAAATAAAACCACTATAGAAAACAGATGTTTCATTTTGTACAGACTTTTTATTAAAGTTATCTAAAAGTTACTTCAAATATTTTGTTAATCTATAATTTAAGACGTGGTGACTAACAGACATTTTTCTCATTTCTTGTTTTTAAGAATTTGTCAAGAAATAATCTTGTTTTCATCCACTACTCAGTTCTAGTTTAACGAGTAGAGTACTAAGTGCAGAAACAGAAGAGTTGATTTGGAATCCCAAGTGTGAGTCGATAGCTTAACATTTTTTCACAAGGGGTCAATGGGGATAAAAGTACCTACCCCATCGAGTTGTTAAAGAGCTCTGAAGTAACACATATAAAAAAGAATTGTAAATGGTTGATCGCTATTTTAGGTATTAGGGTTAGATATTAGGTACTGATGTTATTAATTTCTGTTACAAATTGAGATTTAGCAAATGTTTAAATGACATGTCTTTATGTTAATTGGCCTCATTCATATAGGCTTAAATGATCTAACTAATTATAATAAGGTAAGAACTAAAGTTATTCTTCTAGATTCAAATAACTATGAGATAACTTCTCTAGACAGGCTGATGGTGGGACCATTTCAAGTTGTTCTGGTAACCTCACTGCATCCAACTTCCAAAGAAATGTCAAATGATCCAAAAGTTCACTTTTAAAATAAACTGATTAATAGTATTCTGATAAAAATTTTCCTGTATGCAATTACAAGATAAACATTTTCAAAAAGCTTGACAAGACAACAAAGTCAAATGATATAGATCATTCAGCCCTCCTAGAAAATCCCTAACAGCATGTTTTTAATTAAAATATAATCCACATGCAGTGAATTGCACAAATCTAAAGTATGGAATTTAATTAGATTTCCAAATGCACATAACTGTGTAACCCACATCTTATAAAAACATAGAATATTTCCATTTCCTTACTTTCTGAAGTAAGTTCCCCATACCTTCTGCTAGTCAATATTCCCATATAAAACCACAGTGATTTATCTTATTACAATAGAAGATTTTACTTATTGGAACTTCATAAAAATGGACTCACTAAATATGTATCTTTCTGTGTCTGGCTTTTTCAACAATGTAGTTTTTATGAACCAGTTATTTATCCATTTTTTAAAAATTCCTGAGTAGTATTCTACTGACTGAACATATTGCAAATTGTTTATTCACTTTCATGTTAAATGAACATTTATGTTTTTTCCAATTTGGGGACAGTAAAAATAAACCTTCTTTTAAAATTTATTTTTTATTTTGTTTTTGAAAGAGAGAGTATGAACAGGGGAGGGGCACGGGGAGTGGGAGAGAGAGTCTCAAGCAAGCTCCACGCTCAGAATGTAGCCCAACTTGGGGCTTTATCACATGACCCTAGAATCATGACCTGAGCTGAAATTTAGAGTTGGACACTTAACTAATTGAGCCACCCAGGCACCCCTAAAACTGTGTTTTAATTGACATATATTTCCTATCTCTAGAAGTAGCCATCAGATAAGTTCATACTTCATTTTAAAAGAAATTTCCTGAATACTGTTCAAAATAGTTGCATTATTTTACACCTCTACCTTTGATGAATGTTTCAGATGCTCTGCACCTTGATCAGGAAATTCTTAGATATTTTAATTTTAATACATGTGATATAATATCTCCTTTTGGCCTTAATTTGATGCTTACTGATGGTGGTTTTGAATACATTTCTATATGATTTATTTTAAACATATTTTATAGGATTATTTAGTTATTCATACATTTCTTGTGGGTCATGCATTTGCCCATATTTAAAGATTATTTGTTGCCCTTTTGTACTGATTTGTACAAATTCTCAATACAAGGTCTTTGTCAAATATGTGCAATGAGAATGCTTTCTCTTAATCTGTATTGTCTTTTTATTTTCTTAATGATAATTGTATTTTATTTTTTTCATTTTGTCTTTTTTTGGTTTTTTTCTATTTTTCTGTTATACTTTATTGTCAAATTGGTTTCCATGTAACAGCCAGTGCTCACCCTACCATCAAACCTCAGTATTTAAGAGTCTCTTATGGTTTGTCTCTCTCCCTCTCCATAACTAGTTTCCCCTTCCCCTCCCCCATGGTCCTCTGTTAAGTTTCTCCTATTCCACATATGAGTGAAAATATATGGTATCTGTCTTTCTCTGCCTAACTTATTTCGCTTAGTATAACATCATCAAATTCCATCCATATTGCTCCAAATGGCCAGATCTCATTCGTATTCATTGCCGTGTAGTATTCCATTGTATATATAAACCACAACTCCTTGATCTATTCATCAGTTGATGGACATTTAGGCTCTTTTCATGATTTGGCTATTGCAGTAAGTGCTGCTATTAACATTGGGGTACATTATCACTATGCATCAGCACTCACGTATCCCTTGGGTAAATTCCTAGCAGCGCTATTGCTGGTTCATAGGAGACTTCTACTGTTAATTTTTGGGTGAATCTCCACACTGTTTTCCAGACCAGCTGTACCAGATTACATTCCCACCAACAGTGTAGGAGAGAGTCCGTTTCTCCACATCCTCACCAGCATCTATAGTATCCTGATTTATTCATTTTAGCCACTCTGACTGATGTGAGGTGATATCTCAGTGTGGTTTTGATTTCTATTTCCCTGATGATGAGTGATGCTGAACACTGCTTCATATGTATGTTGGCCATCTGGATGACCTCTTTGGAGAAACATCGGTATTCCTCAAGGATATTGGCCTGTAGTTCTCTTTTTTAGTTGGGTCTCTGTCTGGTTTGGGAATCAAAGTAATGCTGGCTTCGTAGACTGAGTCCAGAAGTCTTCCTTCCATTTTCTTTTTTTGGAAATGCTTGAGAGAAATGGGTATTAACTCTGCTTCAAATGCCTGGTAGAATTCCCCTGGGAAGCCATCTAGTCTAGGACTCTTATTTGTTGGGAGATTTTTGATAACTGATTCAATTTCTTCACTGGTTATGGGTCTGTTCAGATTTTCTATCTCTTTCTGTTTGATTTTTAGTAGTGCCCATGTGTGTTTAGGAAATTGTCCATTTCTTCTAGTTGTCCAGGTTGTTGACATACAATTTTCATAGTATTCCTGATAATTGTTTGTATTTCTGAGGGATTTGTTGTAATAAATCCATTTTCATTCTGGATTTTGTCTTTTTTGGTGCTTTCTCTTTTCATTCTGAGAAGCCTGGCTAGAGATTTATCAATTTTATTTATTTTTTCAAAAAACCAACTCTTGGTTTCATTAATCTGTTCAACTGTTTTTTTTTAAAAATTCTATATTTTTATTTCTGTGTTGATCTTTATTACTTCTCTTCTTATGCTGGGTTTGGGGTGTTCTTGCTGCTCTGCTTCTAGTTCCTGTAATTATGCCATTAGATTTTGAATCTGAGCTTTTTCTAGTTTCTTGAAATTGGCCTTGAGTGCAATGTACTTTCTTCCTAAGACTGCCTTTGCTGCATCCTAAAGAGTTTGGATTGCTGTATTTTCATTTTCATTTGTTTCCGTATATTTTTAAATTTCTTCTCTATTTGCCTGATTGGCACATTCATTCTATAGTAGGGTGTTCTTTAACCTCCACGTTTTTGGTGGTTTTCCAGACTTTTTCCTGTGGCTGATTTCAAGTTTCATAGCATTGTGATCTGAAAGTGTGCATGGTATGATCTCAATTGTTTTATATTTACTTAGGGCTGCTTTATGACCCTGTATGTGATCAACCTTGGAGAATATGTCATGCACACTCGAGAAGAAAGCAAACTCCATAGCTTCAGGATGCAGAGTTCTAAATATATCTATCAAACCCATCTGTCCAATGTGTCATTCAGGTCCATTGTTTCTTTAGTGATATATATCTAGTTGATCTATCCATTGCTATAAGTAGAGTATTAAAATCCCCTACTATTAGCACATTCTTATCAATAAGATTGTTTCTGTTTGTGATTATTTTATGTATTAGGGTGCTCCCAAAATTGGCATGTAGACGCTTACAATTGTTCGTTCTTCCTGATGGATAGACCCTGAACTTATTATATAATGCCCTTTTTCATCTCTTGTTACTGTCTTTACTTTAAAGTCCAGTTTGTCTGTTATAAGTATGGCTACTCCAGGTTTATTTTGAGTTCCAGTCCTATGATAAATATTTCCCCATCCTCTTACTTTCAATATAAAGGTGTCTTCATTCTAAAATGAGTCTCTTGTAGAGAGACTCTTACTTTCAATATGAAGGTGTCTCATTCTAAAATGAGTCTCTTGTAGAAAGCAAATAGAGGGGTGCCTGGGTGGCTGAGTCGGTTAGGCGTCTGGCTTCAGCTCATGTCATAATCTCCTGGTTTGTGGGTTCAAGCCCCACATCGGACTCTGTGCTGACAGCTAGTTCAGAGCCTAGAGCCTGCTTCAGATTCTGTGTCTCCCTCTCTCTCTGACCCTCCCCTGCTCATGCTCTCTCTGTCTCCAAAAATAAATAAAAAAACATTTAAAAATTTTTTAAAAAGCAAATAGATGAATTTTTAAAAATACAGTCTGCTACCCTATATCTTTTGATTGGAGCATTTAGTCCATTTACATTGTGTTATTATTGAAAAATAGGGGTTTAGAGTCAGGTTGTTCTCTGTCAGATTCATGCGTGTAGTGGTGTTTCTGGTACTTTGTCTTCCTTGCAACACTTCCCACATAGAGTCCCCTTTAGGATTTCTTGTAGGGCTGGTTTAGTGGTGATGAGTTCCTTCAATTTTTGTTTATTTGGGAAAACCTTCATCTCTCCTATTCTGAATGACAGGCTTGCTGGATAAAAGATGCTTGGCTGCATAATTTTCTGTTCATCACATTGAAGATTTCCTGCCACTCCTTTCTGGCCTGCCAAGTTTCAGTAGATAGGTCTGCAACCACCCTGACATATTTCCCTTTGTATGTTAGGGCCCGTTTATCCCTAGTTGCTTTCAGAATTCTCTCTTTATCTTTATATTTTGCCAGTTTCACTATGATATGTAATGCAGAAGACTGATCCAAGTTATGTCTAAGGGGAGTTCTCTGTGCCTCTTGGATTTCAATGTCTGTTTCCTCCCACAAATTGGGGAAGTTCTTGGCTATATTTGTTCAGGTACCCCTTCAGTCCCTTTCTCTCTTCTTCTTCAGGAATTTGTATGATACTGAAATTGTTCTGTTTGATTGTATTACTTAGTTCTCGAAATCTCCTTTCACGCTACTGGATCAATTTATCTTTTTCTTGGCTTCCTCTTTTCCTATAATTATGTCTTCTAGTTCACCCATTCTCCTCTGCCTCTTCAATTCGTGGAAGCAATGTGGCTGCTTCCATTTTATTATGCACTTCATTTATAGCATTTTTTAAATTCATTATAACTATTTTTAAGGTCAATAATCTTTGTAGCAATAGGTCCATAATCTTTGTAGCAATAGCATCTCTGGTGTCTTCTATGCCTTTTTCAAGTCCAGCGATTAATTTTATGACAATTGTTCTAAATTCTTGATCAGTTATGTTGCTTATATCTGTTTTTACCAGTTCTTTAGCTGTTACTTCTTCAATTTCTTTTGAGGAGAATTCTTCCATTTTGTCATTTTGGCCAGTTTTATGTCTCCTGTATGTTTTAAAAGCTTCTTATGTGCTCTGCACCTGCTAGTACTGCTATATTAAAGGAGGCTCATAGACTCTCCAGGGCCTGCCTGTTCAGGAAGTGTTCTTTTAATGGTGTTCCTTTGTCTCTTTTTGTGACTTTGGTTATTTTATTTTGCTACTCATAGTGATATTTGGGACACCCCACCATGTGTATTTTGGTTGGTTTCTTGAGGTTGCCCTATGAGGCTATTTTCTTAGTAGACTCCATCTCTTTTTTTCCCAGACTCTTGCAGTTCAGAGTCCTTTGGCTTCAGCCCTTCTTTGTTTGAGAGATGCAGGTAGTAAGTACGAAACTCCCTATTTCTCCACCATCTTGCCTCTTCCCTCTTAAAGACAATTTTAGTAAGCTGAATATTTAATTGTGGTGGAATCCTGTTTTATCATATTTCATTTTACCAATGATGCTTCTTTTGTCCTTTGAAAAAGTTCTGCCTGACTCAGGTCACAAAGATAGTCCCCACTCTTTTGTTTTCAATATGTATTATAGTTGCAGCACTTACCTTTAGGACTATGATCCATCTCAAATTAATTTGTTAAGCGATGTAGACATTCATTTTCCTCTTGCTCATTTTTATCCAGTATTATTTATTGAAAAGACTATCCTTTATTTTCAATTCTTGGAATCTTTGTTGAAAATCACCTATGTCTGGGTCATTACCAGATCATCTTTTCCTCCACTGATCTGTTTATTTTTACACCTAAGCCACATTATTTTAAATAGTAGCTTTATACTAAGCTTGAAATCTGGTCGTATAAATTCTCCAATATTTTTTATGATAATTTTGACTGCTCCCAGTCTTTGTAAATTTAAAATAAACATGCCAAATTCTCCCCAAAATAATTCTGTTGAGATTTTAATCAGGGTCACATTGAAACCATAGGCTAATTTTGAGGGGATTTATACCTCAACATTAATTCTCAAAATGCATGAACATGATAATATCTCCATTTATTTAATCTTTGGTTTCTCTCAGTGGTACTTTGCTGTTATTACTCTAGAGGTCTTATGCCTCTTCTGTTAACATTTCCAACTACTTGGTGATGCTATTTGAAAACCAAATTTTTCCTTCCTTATTTCATTCTCCAATTATTTGCTTCTAGTATACAAGATCACAATATTCTTTAAATATTGTATTAGTCTAATATTATTGCATAAAAAGTACTACAATCATTAATTTAAAACAACACTAATTTATTATTTTTCAGTTCTCTAGATAAGAAGTCCAAGCATGGCATAGAAAATTCCTGTTCTCAGGGTCTTCTAAGATTTTTTTTTTCCACACATGCAAAAGCAAAGGGCTTTATTATGAATTTAGGCCCAGCCAGCCTAAACTCGGGCTCACAGACTTACTGGATCCACGTGAAGTGAGCCCCGAACAAAGGCAGGGTAGGGCTTTTATGAGTTTGGGAAGGGGGAGTTACAGGAAATACAGTGATCCAATCATCATTATACAATATTATTGACAGCAGGTTTAACCATTCACATTGCCTAGAGTATTTGTTACTTTTGGCGGGACCCAATCACAACATTTAGAGTATTGACCAATCACAGAGTGGGCCCAGGACCCTCAGGTAGGGCATGACTAGGCTTAGCCTCCATCTTTAGGCCTGCCCTTAGAATGTTAATGGTGTTAGCTGGTCTTCAAGGTCAGAGGGGAAACCTGAATCAAGATGCCAATTATACTGTATTCTCTTTTGGAGCCTTGAGGGAAGAATACACTTCTAAGATCACTTAGGTTGCTAGCATAACTTAGTTCATTGCATTTGTAATACTGAGGTTCTGTTTTGTTGCTGGCTCTAAGAAGATACATTTCCAAGTTCTTAAAGGATGCCCACATTCTTTGCTACATGAGTCCCATCCATTTTCACAATGGAGACTCTCACTCATGTCAAATCTCTCTCACCAGTAAGAGCCCTGTCACACTTAACAGCTCACCAGAACCACTAAAGATAATCTCTCTTTTTAAAAGAGATCTCAACTAATTTGGGATATAAATTACATCTGTGAAATTTCTTTACTGCACTATGGAGATTCAAATTTATTTTAACGACTGGGAGAATGTATAAATACACCCAATGAACAGATTCTTGGGATCTTAGAATTCAGCAAATAGATAAATTTACCTTGTATTCAGCAATGCCACTATATTCACTAAAAATTCTAATACTTGTCTGGTAGAGGTTACTTAGAATTCTTTATGTAAACAATCAAATAGTTATAATTTTACTTCTTACCTATCTTTATACCTTTATTTCTTTCTCTGTTTTATTGAATTAGTCAACATTTCAGTTCACTGTTGATAAAAGTGAAAATGATTATTCTTATCTATTACTGAGTGTTTTTATCATGAAGCATGTGACATACAGTCAAATTATTTTTGAATGACAGTTTATAATAACATATTCAATTTATTTAATAGCTGTAGTGTAGTTAGATTTTCTATTTGTTATTTTGTTAGTTCTGGCTCCAATCAGATAAATATTATTGTTTTTTTCTGAAATGTGTTGCAACTTATTTTATACCCTATTGTATGTTATATATTGTGATTAGTCTATGTGCCTTTGAAAAGAATGTCTATTCTTTAATACAGAATGTCTACTGTTGGTCATAGTGTTCTATAAATATCACATAGATCAATAGGTCCAAGTAGTTGATAATGTCATAGGAATCTTCTACAATTTATTGATATTTTTTCCAGTTATCCTATTATTCTGATACAAGGGCATGAATATCTCCAAATATTATAAATTTTTCTATTTCTACCTTTAAATATGCAGTTTTTTGCCTTGTATATTTTGAATATTTTTTATTTATGTATATAAATACTTATGATTTTACTGTATTTCTGATTAATGATTAACTTTTATCAACATCAAATATCCTTCTTAATCATTGGAAAAATAAATTTTATCTTCAAGTTTACTTTATTTGATATTAACATAGCCACACTGTCCTTCTTCGGCTGTTTTCATAGTATATCTACTTTCCTATTTTTATTTCAACCTTTCTTAATCTTCAAAGTTTATATCATATAGACAACATATATTTAGCTCTTGTTTTTAATCATTTTTCTCTCCATGTATCTATAACCATCTTACCTCTCCATTTTTGTACTACTGGTTTCACATATTTTATATCTACATATATTATAATTTTTTTAATGTTTATTTTTGAGAGAGAGAGACAGACAGACAGACATGGAATGCAGAAGAAGAGAGAAGGAGGCATGGACTCCAAAACAGGCTCCAGGCTGTGAGCTGTCCACACAGAGCCCGATATGGGGCTTGGACACCTGAACTGGGAAATAATGACCTGAGCCAAAGTCAGACTTTTAACTGACTGAGCCACCCAGGTGCCCCTACATGTATTATAAACCCCACAATCCAATGTTATAATTTTTTTCATTAAGCATCAGAATTCTGTTTTATCACTTAAAAAATCACTACTTCTGCTTATTTTTCTTAACCACTATGTAATTTTAAAATGAATTTTCTGCTTCACCTTTAATAAATTGATAGGGACTTTTTCTTTTCTTTATACTTTTTCAAATTTTTATTTAAATTCTAGTTAGCATATATTGTAATATTGGTTTCAGGAGTAGAATTTAGTGATTCATCACTTACATACAACATCCAGTGCTCGTCATAAGAAGTACCCTCCTTAATACTCAACACCCACTTAGCCCATTCCCTATCCACTTATCGCCATCAACTCTCAGTTTCTTCCCCATTGTTAAGGGTCTCTCATGGTCTGCTTCCTTATTTCTTTTTTTCCCTTCTCATATGTTCGTCTATTTTGTTTCTTAAATTCCAGATATGACTGAAATCATACAATACTTGTCTTTCTCTTACTGACTTATTTTGCTTAGCATAATATACTCTAGCTCCATTCACATAGTTGCAATGGCCAAATTTCATTTTTTTTTGTGGCTGAGTAATATTCTATTATTTGTGTGTATGATATATATATATATACATATATATATATATGTATATATATATAAAACATCTTCACATGTGGACTCTTTCCATAATTTTGCTATTGCTGATAATGTTGTTATCAACCTTGGGGTACACATACCCCTTTGAATCTGTTCGATAATACCTTGTAGTGCAATTGCTTGATGGTAGGGTACTTCTATTTTTAACTTTTTGGGGAACCTCCATACTGTTTTCCAGAGTGGCTGCACCAGTTTGCATACCCACCAAGAGTGCAGAATGGTTCCTCTTTCTCTGCATCCTTGCCAACAACTATTGTTTTCTGAATTGTTAATTTTAGCCATTCTGACAGGTGTGAGGTGGTATCCCACTGAAGTTTTGACTTGTATTTCCCTGATTATGAATGATGTTAAGCATGTTTTCATGCACCTGTTAGCCATCTGAATGTCTTCTTTGGAAAAATGTCTATTCATGTCTTCTAACCATTTCTTCTTAATTGGGTGCTTGTTTTTTGAGTGTTGACTTTGATAAGGCACTTTATCTTTCTAAAGTGTTTGCCTTTTCCCTCAGCCACCAGGATATTCTTAACTTCTTATGACTTTTTAAAATTATTTATTTTTGAGAGAGAGACAGAGAGACAGAAACAGAGATAGAGTGCAAGCTGGGGAAGGGTAGAGAGAAAGAGGGACACTGAATCTGAACCAGGCTCAAGGCTCTGAGCTGTCAGTATAGAGCCTGATCCGGGGCTCGAACTCACAAACCATGAGATCATGACCTAAGCTGAGGTCGGCCACTTAACTGACTGAGCCGCCCAGGTGCCCCATTACGACGTTTTAATCATAGATTTAAAAAAGAATTTTAAAAATCTGGTTATATTTAAGTAGAGTGGAAGTTAAAAGTATACAATTGAGGACCTATATGTCTGACAAAAGAAGTAAAGAAAAAATTCCAAGTATTCAGTAAGATCCCACTTTCTAAAAAAGGTAGGTAGGCATATCTTAGAATCCATGGAAAATAGGTCATAATTAATAACTGTAAATGCTGTCTAAAAATCATAGGACTAGACACTGAAATATCTACTTTTCTAGCGAGTAGCTATAACCCATAATTATCACTCAACCCATATATTATGTTCAGAAATGTGAATGATGACTCTTTCCAACTAGAAAAAATATATTTTCTCATTTCCCACAATACTACTAATTTTATCTTAATTAAGTAAATATATTTGTTCTAGTTGACTGCATTGAACTAGTTTTATTTATTATTGGAAATAATTATAGTAAGTCTTGGTAATCTAAAAGATAGCCTTGGGTGTTCTTTTAGGCATAAAGGCTGATCCCAGAGAAAATAGTTGTCCTTATTTTTCCTATAACTTGAGAATCCTAGAGGGCATGATTACTTAAAACAAACAAAAACCTCTTGAGGCACTCTCTTATCCATGGAGATAGGCTATTTCTTAAGTGAAGAAAGGATCTTTTGCTCCTCTTAGATGGACTCATAATTTGAGAATTATTTATCATCTGTCCATATTGACTCCAAATTTGTATGTTAGTGACATCTGACTAATGTCTGGAATACATACATATCAGGATTAACTAGGTCTTTATGCGAACTGTTGAATCATGTTTCTCCTACTGCCAAATTTGTATAAGATTACATTTTAGCATCCTTTTCTACACGAAAACAGAAGCTACCCCCATGTACATGTACACACACACACAAATTAATGTACCTCTATTCTGTCCATTCTGAGGAATATAAACTTAAAACATCTAATAAATATTTATCTCTATAATTCACATAAATCACAGTAGCAATGAAAATCTAAATGTCTAATTTCAAGAGTAGAAAACAGTCATGTTTGGGCACATAAGTAGACACTCAATAATTAGTATTTGGCCAATGATTTACATACTTGCTTTTCTAATGATCACATTATCTCTCTTTTTTAAAAAAAGTTATTATCTGTTGTATAAACAAAGGAACTTAAATCTAGAGTATTTATATAACTTAGCCAAGATCACATGGATAATAAGTGTCAAGTTTAAGAAGTATTATCTTAAACATAAGTTAATAAGATTGTATTTTTGAAAGCACATATTGTGGGACAAAGGCTTTCCTAACCACAATACCCTCATAGAACAGTTTCGTACCCCTTATTATTTACCCTCTTACTGTGCTGTACCTCTTCAATGGCTCACCACAATTGTAATAAATGAATTACTTATGGTCTCCCTCCCTTGCTAGAATATAAATTTTATGAGAAAACTGTATATATCTTGTTGCATTTCAGCTTTAAGAATTATGCACAGCATATAGTAAGTCCTCCATATATTTGTTATATAAATAATTGAATGATTATGCACTAAGTCTTTAATAAAGGGATCAACTTCCTAGGATGTATCTCAATTTTCACAGTTCAGATAAAGCTAATTTGGACCTCACATAAGGGAAAGTGTGTAATTTGGACCTCACATAAAGGAAAGTGTGTGATCACTCTCAAGCATCAGTTCATAATTGCACTGCTTATTTTTTTATTAACATTTCATCTGAAGTTCTTGAAAAAGGAGGACAGTTGTTATTGATTGCTTAGCATCTGTGGAACAGAGAAACATCATTAATCAGCACATTATCATAGGAAATAGTATTGTTAGGTGAGCAGCCAAACGTATGTTCCATCATGATTATATAATAATTATATTAGCTAAATATTATGATTATGCCTCTGGTGCATTTGAAACTGTGCCTGACATATCTCATTTAATCCTCATGACAAATATAATATTGTTATGATATATCCTATTCACTTGTCCATTTTGCAGATACACTAAAGCTTAGAAAGGATATTAACATGATAGTGACAGTAGGCTAATCTTCAAATACATGCTCTCTGCCTACCGTGAGGGCTCCTAGTGAATACACAGTACCAATATTAATCAGCATAAAATTCCATAGTGCACTAGATTCTGCAAATTATTTCTTGCAGGTAATGTTAAAAAATCCAATTGCTTCAGAAGAGGTGAGTTAATTAAAAAAAAAAAGAAGACTGAAATTTTCTCCTTAGCACACAGGAAGAAACTGAACATATGCTGCTATATTCTGGCTCTTCCTTACCAAAAAGGTAGTATGAATTACTGCAATGGTTAGACATTTTGTTGTCTGACCTTAAAGGATCAGAGATCACACAGTAGTGTTGGCATCAGTGATAATAAGTAAGGAATTACACTAAGAGGTGGTGCTATTGAAACAGAATAAAAGAAAACCCTCCTTATTTTTCTTATCTTGAGTCCAACATGGGGCTCAAACCGACGAACCACGAGATCATGACCTGAGCTAAAGCCATATGCTCAACCAACTGAGCCACCCAGGCACCCCTGTATTTCCCTTATTTTCAACATCCTGCATTAGTGTAGTACATTTGTAACAATTGATGAAACAATATTGAGGCATTATTGTTAATGAAAGTCCATGATTTACATTAGGATTCACTCCTGGTACTGTACATTCTATGGGTTATGACAAATATATGATGACATTAACCACCATTACAGAATCATACAGAATAACAGTTCTGCTGCCCTAAAAAAATCCCCTGTCCTCTACTTATTTATCTCTTTTGAATGTATTTTTAAAAATTGAGAGAGACATATTACAAATGGAAAAAGATACATTCTCTCCCCGAAGGAGAAAAAAGAGATGGGCAGGAAGACAGCACAGATGAAAGAGGCAGGGGAAGTAGTCCCAGGGATCATTCCCTGCTGAGAGGCTGCAAATTGCAAAGTATCTAATGTCCTTTTTCCCCTTTTCCTGACAAAATGGAAAATTGAGGGTTAAATTACTGAATGTTACTCACACAATACTGACAAGGCAAAACTCAAGTACAGAATTTGTTAGTCCTCTTAGGAACTACACCATCAGGAAAACTGGGACACAGAGATCATTTTTAAATGAACAATTAACATTTTAGAAGCCTAACCTCACCAGGGTGTACTGCTGGAATATAATAATATTTTACAGAGAAATAAATTAGATAAATTGTCTTCAACAGATTGTTCTATAATAGAGGGCACCAGAGCCTGCATCTTACTCCCTGAAACTCTAGCTTAGGTCACTTTCAAAGACCAGAATATGAAACTAGACAGAATCAGATTTAAGTGCATGACTTATGGCTTTGTGGGATGTTTGGGGAGGTTCTGGACTTTCCAACATATTTCCTTCCTTGGCTTGCCACATTGCTATCATACAATCTGAGAGGCAAATGGCTTTCAACTGATTTGGAAATGTTTAGTGTTAATGTAGTTGCCTCTCCACGTGCACTTCAGTATCACTCAGTTTGTTCCATCATTTATTAGCTGAGGTCAATGACAGAATAGGAGATTGGAGAAAAGGGAAGAAGGCCTTAAACAACAAAATTTTAGGACACTGGGAATTTCTGAGATGACTGTGTTGGAAGAAAGATCAGAAAGAAAAAAGAAGGTAAGATAGGTATATTTGTCAACAATCTTCCAGTGCATCCACTCATTAGCATTCATCTCTGTTTCTATTCCAACAAAATCTCCCTCCAAAGGTATCACATATTTAAGGAAAAGTAGAAAAAAGCATGAAGAACTGATAGAGCAGGCTATAACTAAAAGGTATTTGTAGCAGATACTGACCATGACTTGCCCACACCTTGCTGATCTTTCAATGTAGTTGACAACGGTCAGTATCTTCATCTGTACACGAGGGTTTTTTTCCTTCCTGAAATTGAAAATATCAAGAAATTAATACTCTTCTTCCTCCTCCCTAGCATTCAAATGATGATTGCCTGGCTCCTTGGACAGGATAATTTTGAGGCCACATTTCCCAGGATTTTCTGATGAGTTTAAGCTCCTCTAGCCCTCTACGGTAGGTGGCTCAATAGAATGCCCTTTATCCACTGCCTTCCCTTCACTGGACCACTTCCACCACTAAGCATTTACATGTGTTTCCCAAAAAGGTTATTGTTCACTCCTATCTCTCTCTCTCTCTCTCTCTCTCTCTCTCTCTCTCTCTCTCTCTCTCCCCTCTCTCTCTCTCTCTCTCTCTCTCTCTCTCTCTCTCTCTCTCTCTCTCTCTCCAAATCTGTCCCTGGAAGAGAAGTCAAAGAGTAAACAAAGAATAACTTATTGTATTACTAATATCTGGGAAGTAATTATAGATAATTTTTCTTTACTTGGAAGATCTATTTATAATGGTTACCTTCTTCCAAGAACATGGAACCTAGACTTCAGTTAGATTCAACAGACATTTTAGGAGTAGTTAGTATATGGTAGACATTTTGTTGGCTCATTAGCATGTTATATTTTTCTCATAGCCTAATTACAGTCTAATTTCATTAACTATGATTTTCATCCATTAAATCCACAAACTTTGTTTTTCTAAGTTTCAACAGCCATGAGACAAATGACATCACAATAACAACCAGTAGAATATTTTTTTGGTTATGCCCAGATTATTGGGTAGACTTCCAAATCTCATCTTGAAAATCTCTATACCAAAGCAAAATTATAGGGGGAAAAGCATCTTGATTGTTTTAACAGAGTCCTCTTCTTATCATGTAGCATAGGCCATTTACATTCTCCTCTACTCTAGCTCTGCTTCCTGAAACATCTGTTCGAAACATCTATTGTCCATGTTATTAACTGAAGTCGAAGTTGCATACTTCTGTTACCATGCAAGAGTAATGCTCCAAAAGTAACAGAATACTTGGCTCACAATAGCTGAAACACTAAAGACAATGAATCAGGTCATATAACAAAAAGTTTGGAAGTCAATAATTTCAGAACTTATACAGTAGCTTGATGTTATTTTTTTCCTGCTCTGTCCAACTCAGTGTGTTGAAATACTGTTCCTCTTAGTTACAAAATGATGCTAGAGTACCTAATGTTACAACATTCTAAGTGGTAAGGAAAGGAGGAAAGCACTCAAACAAAAAGGTGCTTTTCCTTGGTTTATTAGAAAAATTTTTGCATAATACAGAATTCTCTTTATGTCACATGGACTAATGGATCATGTGGCCACATTAATTACTTGCTAACAAAGTACACTGACTGACTTCAGCCATTCATGACTTATCTTCTCAACTTGGAGAGAGCTCCAATAAGAAACAAAATAAAAAAAAGGCATTCTGCTAACAATTATAATGAAGGGATGGTTGGTAGACATAATGAATGGTGTCTGTCTGTCATGCTACAGTGCCTAGTAATACCCACCAAAGTGCTTCTCTGCAAAAAGCCAGGATATGGTCTTGGTTAATGAGAATTCCTTTTTTTACTTTTTAAACCACTTTACTGAGGTATGATTGACACAAAATGCTGTACATATTTAATGTATACAACTTAGCGAGTTTGGAGAAAAGTATACCTCCATGAAACCATCAAAACAATCTATGCCATAAACATACCCAGTACCTCCAAAAATTTCCTCCTGCCCTATTTATTATTACTGTTATAAGAACATGTACCATAATATTTATGCAAAAAATTAGCAAATTTTTAAGTAGCCAGTACAGTATTATTATTTATAGTCTCTATGCTATGCAAATATTTGGAACGTATGCATCTTGTATAACTGAAGCTTTGTATCCTTTGATCAATAACTTTCATCTTACCCTCCCCTCAGCTCCTGGCAATCACCATTCTATTCTCTGCTTCTATGAGTCTGCTTTAGCTTCATCATGTGAGTGGTATCACATAGGATTTGTCATTTACTCTTGGATTGCTCTTTTTATGCATTGGAAAGCTGTGCACCCCTTAATTTATAATGTTTTACAGATTTTTTGTGGGGATAATTACTTTGTAGTCCTCTTCCCTTATTAAACAGAGTTGTCTATGTTGATGACTTGAAGGATTGAGAATGATAAGCTCTGTATTATGATCCTCCTTGTTATCAGTATGGAAATGCTGTTACTGCACCAAGCCTATATGTTTACTCCTTTTACACTTTGGATTTCTTTCTTTCTCATAACTCTCACCAATATTATATGAAACAGACCACTGGTGATACCACAGTCTCCACAGAAATATCTGGGGTTTCTTTGCTTTGTTTTTTTTAAAATATAGTTTATTGTCAAGTTGGCTTCCATATAACACCCAGTGCTCATCCCAACAAGTGCCCTCCTCTATGCCCATCACCCATTTTCCCCTCTCCCACACTCCCCATCAAATCTCAGTTTTTTCTCAGTATTTAAGAGTCTCTTGTGGTTTGCCTCCCTCCCTTTCCTTAACTATTTTTCCCTTTCCACTCCCGTATGGTCCTCTGTTAAGTTTCTCCTCTTCTACATATGAGTGAAAACATATGGTATCTGTCCTTCTCTGCCTGACTTATTACACTCAGCATAATACCCTCAAGTCCCATCCACATTGCTACAAATGGCCAGATCTCACTATTTCTCATTGTTATGTAGTATTCCATTGTATATATAAACTACATCTTTTTAAAATTTTTTTAACATTTACTTATTTGTGTGAGACAGAGAGAGACAGCGTTGAGCACGGGAGGGTCAGAGAGAGAGAGGGAGACACAGAATCCAAAGCAGGCTCCAGGCTCTGAGCTCGCCGTCAGCGCAGAGTCCGGAGTGGGGCTCGAACCCATGAGCTGTGAGATCATGACCTGAGCCAAAGCCAGACGCTTAACTGACTGGGCCACCCAGGCGCCCCTAAACTACATCTTCTTGATCCATTCATCGGTTGATGGACATTTAGGCCCTTCCCATGATTTGGCAATTGTTAAAAGTGCTGTTATCAACGTTGGAATACATGTACCCCTATGCATCAGCACTTCTGTATCCCTTGGGTAAATTCCTAGCAGTGGTATTGCTGGGTCATAAGGGAGTTCTATTGATAATTCTTTGAGGAAACTCCACACTCTTTTCCAGAGAGGCTGCACTAGTCTACAGTTACTTCATGTATGTAGTTGTGATATTACAATAGGATAAAACATTCACACTTGAAGCCATCACTATAGTCAATATACCTCTCTATTACAGACCTTGGCTATCTGGGTCTTTCCTCCTTTTAGACTGCATATTCCTTGGGGCAAGGAAGAATGAATTATTTACCGTGGGATGTTCCAAGCACTATGCAAGTCTTGCACAAGTCGGATCTCAGTAAAATAGTTTTTGAATAGATGAGTAAACATGGATCATTCATTTTTCCACCTACATTTTGTTTCTTGTTTTCTTCCTAAAGCATTAGAGATAATTTCTGATCCCTTCCCAGTTTTATTTATTTATTTTTTTAGTGTCTAGTTATTTTTGAGAAGGATAGAGAGAGAGAAAGGGGGGGAGAGACAGACAGACAGACAGACAGACAGAGACAGAGAGACAGAGATGCCAGAAGAGAGGGAGACACAGAATCCAAAGCAGGCTCCAGGCTCTGAGCTGACAGCACAGAGCCCAACTTGGGGCTCGAATCCACCAACTGTGAGATCATGACCTGAGCCTAAGTGGGGCACTTAAATGACTGAGCCACCCAGGCACCTTTCACTTCCCAGTTTTATGTGTTCATACTCTAATATTTATCCCAGACAGATTTCGGAGAAAATTACGTTGCAACTAAATCTGTAACCTATTTGAGTAAAAGTAGGATAAGAAGAGGAAAGGATAAAATGAAGAAAGGAAAACTTCCCTGAACCTCTCACATCTTGTTCTTTATATGGCTCTAGAGAAATTAAGCTCATGGAAGAGTAGAAACATGGAACTTTCACTCCCTCAGATTCATTATTCTGTTTTGTGTGTCCTTTTCTAGAGCAATGTTCATTTCATATATATATATATATATATATATATATATATATATATATATATAT
>NC_043702.1:62805516-62833044 GCF_006229205.1 Suricata suricatta
TACTTCCCAGGAAACTGAGGTATAAATTTGGGTTCATAAACTTGATTGCAAAGTTATTATATTCTTTGTGGAAATAACATTAGTAAACATTTTAACTCTCTGTATTGCATGCACTACTTGAATATACAATAAACTGAAAAAAAATAAATGGCTCCAAAGATATTTGATAAATGCTTCTAGTTTGTGAACCTCAGATTGTTCTAGGCATGATTACGCACATTTTGAATTTGCTAGGGATGTTGGGTGCTGAAGCCAACGGGACAAAGACAGAGTAATTTGTGAGGAAAGCTGAGACCAGCCAAATCCTTTCTCATACTGGGGGTTGAACCAACATTTTGTGTTACTTGGAATTATGGCTGGAAAGTAGAATTTCTAATTTAGAGATTCAAAATCAGAAGTATATACAGAAGAGAGGTAAATGATAAGCACTTTTAATTAATTAAAAGGGGATTTCAAACTTGCTGCTTAAAATAAAAATTTAAGGTGTCAGAAACAGTTACAAAGTGGAGAAATTAAAATCAAGAGGGACAAGTACAAGAAGAATTGGTGGCATGTTAGCCTCAAATTAGAATAATTGTCTGTAGTTTGCTGTCTACTGTTGCCTCAAGAAGACAGTTCTGATACTCTATGAGGATAAAACATTCACCTTTGAAGACAGGAGATAAGATACACAGGGATCTGTGGCCCTTCATTATGTATTACTTTTCTGGCCTGAATCATTTGTTAGGAAATAGTAGAAAAATACAGCTAGGCTTGGAAGGAAATGTCTGTGATTAAAAATAATATAGATTTCATACTTCTGAGGCTTTCTATTTTTTATTTTATTTATTTAAATTTTTTAAATGTTTATTTATTTTTGACAGAGAGAGAGAGAGAAGGAGGGAGGGAGGGAGAGAAAGTGCAAGCAGGGGATGAGCAGAGAGAGAGGGAAACACAGAATTCAAAGCAGGCTCCAGGCTCTGAGCTGCCAGCACAGAGCCTGATGTGGAGCTTGAACCCACAAACCATGAAATCATAACCTGAGCCAACGTCAGATGCTTAACTGACTGATCCATCCAGGTGCCCCTCATGCTTTTTAGATGAAAACTTTTAACATTCTGAGAAACAGAATGCCAGGATATTACCAGACAGAACAATAGTCCACCAAATACATTCTTGTAGTGGCTGTTCAAAATAGCCTCAATCCAATAATGTCCACCCCAGGTCCCACAATTGAAGAGGAAAGATTTAACAATTTTAAAACCTTTTAAGATATTCTAGAATCTTTTGTAAAGTGTTAGAAAGTTTTCTTTCTTGTGACCCTGCATAGACAGGCTTCAAGCATTACCACATAAGCACTGAAGACTATTTATATAAAGCGGCCTGAAGTCAGAAACACATGGAGACCTTAAGCAAATTGATATCAAGTAGGATTTCATTTCATATAAAACCATAGTTTTGGGGTTTGGGAAATATTAGATAATAAAGGTTTCTGAAGCAAGTTAAATCCTTTGAATTCATGAGAAATGAATTTTATATAATCAGTGGGCTAAGTGTATGTACCATTTTGACAATGGGACAAAGGGGAGTTCTTAGAATAATAAAACCAAGAGACAAGTGTAGGATTAGAATGAGCCAATACCATATGCCAAAAAGGGAATTAGCACAGAAGAAATACAATTTCACAGGATTTGTAGAAAAGCTTTCCCCTCAGCAATCAAAGGTCTACTGTGGGAGGAACTTGCTAGGTCACATGGCTGTGACAGCTGCTGTAGGAGCACAGCGAATTTATGGAGTTTTCCTTTAGGAAGAAAAAATATAAAAAGCAGATTTTAAAAAGCCACACAAACTATAGCTCAGAAGCTTTGGTTTGCAAGCTATCAATTCATCCCGGACAATACTGTGTAATTGGACATAACCTAGACGAAGTGTTCTGATCCCAGGCCTGTCACTACTGAGTTGTACAACCTCAGACACGTCTCTTGACAGCTCTGTCTCAGCATTCACATTTGTAAAAGGAGGGGGTTGAGTTACAGGATTGCTGTAGTTCCTTCTTGTTCTGGGATTCAGTGGAAGGCTAAAAGATCTAGTGAGAAACTTTGCATGTCAAAGTGTCCCTAACTCTGTACATATACAAAGCAAATAAGCCATGATTTAGATAATATAGTAGAGACAACATTTTATCATGATACTTTTTCAGCTTCAGTCCTCACACTACATAAAATCTAAGCTAGAATGTACTTGGAAAGTAACAGGGTCTATACTGTGTTCAGATGTCGACATGGGCTGCAGATTGGTTGAGAGTCATCTTTTCTATTTTGGATGAGAAAATTTGACAGAGTCTTAAAAGAAATCTATTACAAGGTCAAGAAAAGACAGAGTGCATTATTATCCTAAATATAGTGACAATGATACTATTTCTTTTTTAAAAATGTTGTTATTTATTTTGAGGGGCAAAGAGAAAGAAAGAGGAAGGGGGGGAGGGGAAGAGAGAATCTCCTAAGTAGGCTCCACACTGTCATCACAGAGCCTGATGTTAGGCCCAATCGATGAACTGAACTGTGAGATCATGACCTTAGGTGAAATCAAGAGTTGGATACATAAAGCCCCTGAGCCAGGCGTCCCTACAATGCTATTATTTCTTTTTAAAAACATTTTGTTCAACATTTATTCATTTTAGAAAGAGAAAAAGAGTGCGAGTGAGGGAGGGGCAGAGAGAGAGGGAGACACAAATCAGAAGCAGGCTCCAGGTTCTGAGCTGTCAGCACAGAGCCGACGTGGGGCTCGAACCCACGAGTGGTGAGATCATGACCTGAGCAGAAGTCAGACGCTTAATCAACTGAGCCACCCAGGTACCCCTAATTATTTCTAACAAAATATTTAT
Source organism: Suricata suricatta (assembly GCF_006229205.1). Lineage (NCBI taxonomy): Eukaryota > Metazoa > Chordata > Mammalia > Carnivora > Herpestidae > Suricata > Suricata suricatta. Next base: position 62,808,380 of record NC_043702.1, read on the forward strand.
GTATGCTCTAAAAGCTTTCTGAGGATAGCTCACATTTGCTAGTTTGGGCAGTTTTACAGGACTGCTTCACTGAACTATCGGTGACAGAAAAATTAAGGATGAGAGGCACCATGGGAAGAAAGAATATGGGGGTAGATTCATTTTTGATTATTCACTTTCTAAACATATTGTGCCAAAAACAATGCTGTGAGAAAGTTGGCTGCCTAACAGACTGTGTTTAAAAGCATGTAGGTGCCTTAACAGAAAATACTGGAAAACAATAGTGTAGTGAAATGAAAAATTGCACACCTGTACAAGTCCCCAATCTTCATTAGCATCATTTATCAAAATAAAACACAGTAGCTTCAGTTTGCTAAGAAAAATTGAGTATTGCTTCAGTGCTTTATTTCTTTCCCCCCATTGAAAAATATTTGGCTACTTGCAAACAATGCTTCTTTTTGTTAATGCAAAACTACAAAAATCTTTTTCCCTAGGAAGATAAAATGGTTCACTATGGTGAGTGACAAACATTCCCAGATTTAGTACAACAGCAAACAAAGAGTGTTTGAACAGCCTGTCCTGCAGGAAGCTGCACAAACAAGCCAACTATGAGAGGCAGCCAAGGATGTCTCTTTCCCACTTTTATCTCATTTCCTTACATTGTCTGATGTAAAGAGCCAATTGCCCAAGTGCTTTATGAAGACTATATAAGTGCCCTAATTGGATGGTCTAGTTATCTGAGGAATTATGAGATTACCATTGTCTAGGTTCAGATAAAGAAAGGGAATGTGGAGTCATCAGCTCACAAAACCAAAAATGAATAAAAAACAATCTTACACAGACAAATAATACCTCTCACCAGCTAACTTCAGGTATCTGTGTTTAGGGAACAGCTAAGTCCTAAAACAAAACAGAATTTTCACATACATACAGATACACACACACACACACACACACACACACACACACACACTTGTAACCATAAAATAAATGATGCGATAAGAGTGATTCTTCACAGAGTATTCAAGTAGATTTCTCTGTAATTCAACACGTTTCAAATGACAGAACCTGCATTGTATTCCTCAGGGCATGAATCCACCAACGCGGAGATCTCATTACAGCATCACAAAATGTTTCCTGATATCCAATTCCACCATCTTTTTTTTAAAGCACCCTGGACTACCTTAAATATACCTGCTCTCCCACTGGAGTTCAGGTTTCCCTGGAGCCAGGGTAATTCTAAGAGTTACCTGATGCTCTCCTCTATGCCTCCTGCTCCCCTTGACCTTACCCTCCCTCCACGCTCTCAGGCTGCAACTGACCACATTAGACAGACCTTTGTTTTTCTGTGTTCCTGTCTTGTTTTACTGTCCTTAGTTGCCCCCTCCCAAAGTGTCTTCTATCTCTTAAAAAACAAAAAACAACAACTTTAGGATATCCTTCACCTCTTTTCCCCCACATTTTTCATACTGCCACTGACTGTATACTTTCTTTACAACCCGTGAGGAATGATGAATTAAATTTCCCCTCAAGTGCTGACCATACCAAACTGTAGTTTTGAATTTTAATCTGTTGATCTTTCCATTGAAAAAGAAAGCTCTATGAATCTCATGTTTGATAGTAATTCACTTTCCAAATGCATGGTTAGGCATAAAAGATGAAAAGAAAAGAAAATGACAATTTTTTTCAATACTCAATATTTTTGTTTTGCTTTGTTTTGTTTTTAGGTACAATTATTAGGACCACATATTAGTAGACTTAAATGACTTGGAGACGAAAGATTTACTTTCTGTTGTTTTGTGAGTTTTTTTTTTAAATCTGACCCAGCTCCCAAACAATCATTCTATAACTGTCTGCTCTGAGAAACACAGTGTGAGAATGTTTTAAAGAGGTCTTTGACCTGAACATGAAATTCCAACGCATTCCTTAACCTTCCAGAAATACTCTATTCAACTCTTTTTTTATTGGGCATAAGTTTTTTTAGACAATGCAAAATTATATTAATTCCTCAATCACTCAATATCCCTTATGGGTAAGGAAACTACTATTCACTATTTTCCTCCATCTTTTTGTCTGTCAGTTGCTTCGTTAAAAGCTTTCACATGTTTGCTCCTGCGTAATCATCACACATCCTGCAACAGAAATGCCATATCCCCATTTTTCACATATGAGGAAACTAAAGCAGAGAGAGGTAAATTTACTTGCCCAAGGTCACATCAAGAGTGTGTGACAGAAAGTACTGTTAGATGTGACTAATAAGGATCATCTTGAATCAAGGTATTTGTCAAAGACCAAGACTTTGAGTCTTAACAATGTATATTATTGTGAGAAGAATGACTATTATTCAAAGACCTTGTCTAATTCTGCTTCTGTTTTTCATCTATACCAACTAGATAATAGGTACATATCTTTATTTGTCTCTGTTACCAACCGTATAAGTTATCTGGAAGGTTCATTGGTTTGTGAGACTCAATCCTTTGGATATGTTCAGATAGTTTCAGAGCCTTCTCTAGTTAAGAATCAATATTATGAAAGATCCTTTTCCTCTACTGATTAAAAATACAAATTGGATTAGATTTTTATCTACTGACATTGGTTCAACAGTTTATGACATGGTCTCCTAAGTTAAAAGAAGTATTTGAGTCTAAGAAACATTTTTTTCTTTTTTTTTATAATAGTTTATTGTCAAATTGGTTTCCATATAACACCCAGTGCTTCTCCCAAGTGCCCCCCCACCATGACCATCACCCCCTCCTTTCCTCCCCCTCCCCTTTCAGTCCATAAGAAAGATTTTTTCATTTCTTCACAACTGAGGACCCTGTTCCAATAATTTTATTGAGTTCATCTCACTAGCTGAATAAGGAAAAAAGAGTTTCCTTTTTGCTGGCTTCCTAATTACCATCTGACTATTTTTCTATTCATTTATGTGCATGTTTTTGCATATGACACTTGTCCTTTGCAAATTACTTTTGCATATGGCCAGGTATGAAAGAATTGTGCATCACCAAATAATTTGTAAATATTATAAAAGTAAAAATTTACTCTTTAAAAAAATTCTTAATGACTTATTAAATAATTTTTAAGTAATGGCTTCAAATAATTCTAAAAACACATAGTTTGGCAGAATAAACTGACTATTAAATATCCTTGAAAAGAACTGCTATAGTAGCTATTAGTTTTGTTTTTTGTTGTTGTTTTGCTTTGCTTTAAAAAGAGATGCTTTTGGAAGAAATTTAAATTTAAAACAGATTTTTAAAACAATATATGAAAGTGCAGACACACATATATTCAATTTATAAAATTCAATAGTTCAATAATGAATGGAATTGATAATTAATTTTTCACTTCAAATATAAACATTAGAAATAATGCACACAATGCCTTTTAAATATATAAAGGCTTGCACCAAAAAGAATACAATATGTAAGAATAAACTTAACCAAAGAGGTAAAAACCCTTACTCCAAAAACTATAAAACACTGATATAAGAAACTGAAGAAGACACAAATGGAAAGATATTTCATGCTTATAGACAGGAAAAATTATTACTGTTAAAATGTCCATACTACCAAAAGCAATCTATAGATTCAATGGAATCCCCACCAAAATATCAATAGTTAGTTTCACAAAACTAGAACAAATAATACTAAAATCTGTATGGAACCACAGAAGACCCTGAATAGCCAAGGTAATCCTAAGAAAGAACAAAGCTGGAAGTAACACAATGCCAGATTTTAAGATATATTACAAAACTGTAGTAATCAAAATAGTATGATACTGGCACAAAAATAAACATACAGAGCAATGGTACAGAATTAAAACCCCCAAACTAAATCTGTGATTATATAGACAACTAATCTATGACAAAGGAGGCAAGAATTACAATGGGAAAAAGACAATCTTTTCAATAAAAGGTACTGGGAAAAAAGGACAGCTACATACAAACAATTAAAGTGGACCACTTTCTTAAAGCACACACAAAAATCAGCTCAAAACGGATTAATGATCGAAATGTGAGACCTGAAACCATAAGAATTCTGGATTCTAGATATGTCTCCTGAGTCAAGGGAAACAAAAGCAAAAGTAAACTATTAGGACTATGTTAAAACAAAAAGCTTCTGCACAGCAAGGAAAACCATCAACAAAACAAAACAAAAAATAACCTACTGAATGGAGAAGACATTTGAAATGATATATAAAAAATTATGGACATCAAACAATCTAATTAAAAATGTGCAGAGGACGTGAAGACATATAGATGGTCAACAGACACATGAAAAGATGCTCAATATCAGTCATCAAGGAAATGCAAATCAAAACTACAATGGGATACCACCTCACACCTGTTAGAATGCTAAAATCAAAATGACAAGAAATAGCAAGTGTTGGCAAGGATGTGGACAAAGTGGAAGTCTAGTGCACTGCTGGTAAGGATGTAAATTTGTACAGCCACTGTGGAAAGCAGTATGCAGCTTCCTCATAAATTTAAAAATGGAAATACCATGTGATATAATAATTTCACAATTGGGTATTTACCCAAAGAAAGTAAAAACATTAATCTGAAAGATATATGCACCCCTATGTTAATTACAGCATTATTTACAACAACCAAGACATGGAAGCAGCCTAACTGACCAACAGAAGAACAGATGAAGAAAATATGTGTGTACACACACACAGTGAAATACTATGGGGCCATAAAAAGAATGAGATTGTGTCATTTGAATGAACATTGACAGACCTAGAGGGAATAATGCTAAGTGAAATAAGTCAAACTGAGAAACACAAATATATTAGGATGCCACTCATAAGTGGAATGTAAAACAAAATTAATAAACAAAAAGCAGAATCAGACATACATACAAATACGAAGAACAAACTGATGGTTGCCAGAGGGAAGGCAAGTTGGGGGCTGGGAAAAATGGGTGAAGGGAGAGGGAGATACAAGCTTCCAGTTATGGAATGAGTAAGTTGCAGGAAGAAAAGACACAGCATAAGAAATACAGTCAATGAGGGGCGCCTGGGTGGTTCAGTCAGCTAAGCCTCCGACTTCGGCTCAGGTCAGATCTCACATTCGTGGGTTCGAGCCCCGCATCAGGCTCTGTGCTGACAGCTAGCTCAGAGCCTGGAGCCTGCTTCAGATTCTGTGTCTCCTTCTCTCTCTGCCCCTCCCCCCATCATGCTCTGTCTCTCTCTGTATCAAAAATAAATAAAACATTAAAAAAAAGAAATACAGTCAATGATACTTCAATAGTGTAATGAATATAGCATAATGTAAACCTTGTCAAATCACTAAATTGTACACCTGAAACTAATGTAGCAAGGTGTATCAACTATACTTTAAAAAATTATCTTAAAATGTTATTTATAATAGTTATATTGAAAATATAAGGTAGTTTTTAAATTTTTTATTTAAGTAATATTAAGCTCTGAATTGAAGATCATATATCCATTTCATAGAAATATATAGCTTTTGTTCCTTGGCTGTTTCTGAAGCCAGAACAATTGAACTAAGAGTTAGTGCAATGAAATTTTAGCATTGAAATAAAAGCAAAGTGAGAAAAAATGGAAACTGCCATCATTACATTATGTTCAATTAAGCAAGGCAATTTAGTTGAACATATATATTCCTATTAATCATAACACTTTTAGAGACTATGACCTTGAACAATTTAACAGTTTTAAAATTTGCAGATATTTTGGTATAGATCATTATAACATAGACCCATTTATTTGAAGTAATTCCAGTCATTTACTCACAAGGAAATCAAAGAAATTTTTGTTTAATTTGACTTTTTCTTGGGCAATTAGTATCATTTTAAGTTTTCTATGGAAATGAAAAGACCTACAGCAACAGACAACTACTCTTTTTTGTTTTTTAAATATAAGTTTTAAAAAAATGTTTATTCATTTTTTGGAGAGAGAGAGCACAAGCATGGGAGGGGCACAGAGAGAGGAAGACACAGAATCTGAAATAGGCTCCAAGTTCTGAGCTGTCAGCAGAGTCTAATGTGGGGCTTGAACCCATGAACTGCAAGATCATGTCCTGAGCCGAAGTTAGATGCTTAACTGACAGAGCCATCCAGGCATCCCCACTCTTTTGTTTTTATATCATTTTGTATTTTTCCCTAGAAGAGCTGATTATTTCTCACAAATGTATTTTAAATGTTTAAAACATTTGGAAAAGGTTATAAAGATGACACCAAAATTTCAACAAAAATATTAACATTTTGTAGTTTGAGAAAATGTGTATTTTAATATTTGAATTTTTCAAGTAGATATAACAGACAATTTAAGAAACAACCTTTGTGTTTTTACTTTTTATCAGCGGCAAGTGGCATTTATTGGCATTGAATTACAAAATGTTAATGTCATTAAAAATGTAATTAACCTCTTTGGTTAGATTTATTCCTAGGTCTTTTATTGTTTTGGGTGCAATTATAAATGAGATTGATTCCTTGATTTCTCTTTCTGTTGCTTCATGATTGATGTATAGGAATGCAACCAATTTCTGTGCATTGACTTTATATTCTGTGATTTTGCTGAATGCATTAAGAGGTGAAAAATCTATACACTGAAAACTACAGAAATTTATGAAAGAAATTGAAGACAACACAAAAAAATGGAAAAACATTTCATGCTCCTGGATAAGAACAAATATTGTTAAAATGTCAACACTACCTAAGTGATTTACATATTCAATGCAATCTGTATCAAAATCACATCAGCATTCTTCACAGAGCTAGAAGAAACAATCCTAAAATTTGTATGGAACCAGAGAAGACCCAGAAAACCAAAACAACCTTGAAAAAAAAAAAACTGAAGGTGGTGGCATCACAATCCCAGACTTCAAGCTGTATTACAAACCTGTCATCATCAAGACAGTATGGTACCAGCACAAAAACAGACACTCAGATCAACGGAAAGGAATAGAGAACCCAGAAATGAACCCACAAACATCTGGCCAACTAATCTTTGACAGAGCAGGAAAGAATACCCAGTGGAATAAAGATAGTCTCTTCAGTAAATGGTGCTGGGAAAACTGGACAGCGACATGGAGAAAAATGAACCTGGACCACTTTCTTACACCATACACAAAAATAAACTCAAAATGGATGAAGGACCTTAACATAAGACAGGAAACCATCAAAATCCTTGAGGAGAAATCATGCAAAAATCCTCTGTGACCTCACCCACAGCAACTTCTTACTCAACACGTCTCTGGAAGCAAGAGAAACAAAAGCAAAAATGAACTAATTGGGACATCATCAAGGTAAAAGCTTCTGCACAACAAAGGAAACAATCTGCAAAACTGAAAGGCAACTGACAGAATGGGAGAAGATAGTTGCAAATGACCTATCAGATAAAGGGTTAGTATCCAAAATCTATAAAGAACTTACCAAACTCAACACCCAAAAAAACAAATAATCAAATGAAGAAATGGGCAAAAGACATGAGTAGACAGTTCTCCAAAGAAGACATCCAGATGGTCAACTGACACATGGAAAAATGCTCAACATGACTCATTACCAGGGAAATACAGATCAAAACCACAATAAAATATCACCTCACACCCATCAGAATGGCTAACATTTATAAGTCAGGTGACAACAGATGTTGGCGAGGATGCAGAGAAAGAGGATCTCTTTGGCACTGCTATTTGGGAATGCAAACTGGTGAAGCCACTCCGGAAAACTGTAAGGAGGTTCCACAAAAAAATTAAAAATAGAACTACTTTACAACTCAGCAAGGGAACTACTAGGTATTTATCCAAGGGATACAGGTTTGCTGCTTTGAAGGGGTACATGCACCCCAGTATTTATACCAGCACTATTGACAATAGCCTAAGTATGGAAAGAGCCCAGATGTCCATTGATGAATGAATGGATAGGATGTGTGTATGTACGTATGTATGTATGTATGTATGTATACACACACACACACACACATATACGTACACACATATACATATATATGTATATATATATATGCATGCAATAGAGTATTACTTGGCAATCAAAAAGGATGAAATCTTGCCATTTGTAAGTATGTGGATGGAACTGGAGTGTATTATGCTAAGCAAAATTAGGCAGAGAAAGACAAATATCATATGACTTCACTCATATGAGGACTTTAAGATACAAAACAGATTAACATAAGGGAAGGGAAACAAAAATAATAAAAAACAGGGAGGGTGTCAAAACATACAAGACACTTAAATATAGAGAACAAACAGAGGGTTGCTGGAGGGTTGTGAAAGTGGGGATGGGATAAAGGGTAAGAAGCATTAAAGAATCTAGTCCTGAAATCATGGTTGCACTAAATGCTAACTTAGATAGAAATTAAAAAAAATAAAGTATAGAAATGTAATTAGCACTTATGGTATCCTTTATCATAAGTATAATGTCCAAAGAAAAGTAAAATAAGTGGTAGTTTAATTTTTAAAGCATTTTCCAGGGTGCTTGGGTGGCTGAGTCTGTCAAGTATCCCACTCTTGATTGATTTTGACTCAGGTCATGATCTCACGGTTCGTGAGACTGAGCCCTGCGTCTCACTCTATGCTTGCAGCTTGGAGCCTGGTTGGGATTCTCTCTCTCTCTCTCTCTCTCTCTCTCTCTCTCTCTGTCTCTCCTACTCTCTCTCTCTTCTCTCTCTCTCTCTCTGCCCCTCCCTCACTCATTCTCTCCCTCCCCCTCAAAACTAACAAACATACACTTAAAAATAACTATAATTAAAGCATTTTCCCTATGTGTTTCCTTAAAACATTGTTTTTATGAGCTAAGATACACCAGCTCTTCACATCACTCTCCATTTCATTATTCAGAGAAAGCAACTACTAAAATATTTAATGTAAGTTCTGCCAGACATTTTTAGGACATATATAATAGTTCTTTGCATGATGCTGCAATTTTTTCCAAAAATAAAAACATATTTAATATACTTGCATTTTTAAGTAATAATATAAAATGGACATTTTTGTGTGTATAAAAATTTTAACTAACTCCAATTTCAATAAACTTGAAAAATAAAAAAATAAAATAGATACATTACACCTTTAAATTATCTCTTACGATAATCCTAAATCTCACCCTAAACCTGATATTAATTCTTAGCTTAAACTCTAATTATGTTCAGAAGTTTTCTACCTAGTTCTAGTTTTGCAAGGGCTTCCTGTTTGTTTTTAAATCAGGAGTACATCTTATGTATTATCTTGAAAATTTTTTTAATTAAAAAATTTTTGTAGCATTTTTAAGTCATTTAATTGCAGTTCGCTCTCCTCTTTGAAAGGACAGCTGTATTTGGACCTTCCCTTTATCGAAGCTTTGAGTGAATTCTCCCTGACACCTTTCTATTTTTCATGAGCCCAGTTTCTTTCAATGTGCACTAATTTTATTCCACAAAGAAACACCTTATAAAGGTGGATAGGTTCCCACTAGCTGACAGAATACTACTTTGCCAGTGATTCAGTGATGTAACAAACTACATTACTAATAGTATGATTTCAGCTCTTGGCTGTAGTTAGAACTCACAAATTTAAGCTCTAGACAGATCCCAGCTGTTCTCCTGGCACATGTGAGTGTTAGGAATATGGAAGGTCAATAGATTTCCAGCATTTCTTAGATCTCAGCAGGATTTAAAATTAATAATGCCTATCTTCTAACCAGTCATCAAAGCAATAGCTGTCCAACCTGCCAAACGGCCTATGTCACTTTGGTCCCATGGGTCTGAGCGCTCCCCTAATGCTTTCAGCATACAGACATGCCACAGAATCTGTCCATCTGCCAACATTTCTCATGAACACCGCCCTCATCCTTGCCACTATCAACTCTAGCTTAGACAAATGCTATTGTATTTCCACTCTTGACCTTTTAATATCCCTTCTATCCATTTCAGTACAGTAACCTGAAGAATATCAATAAAACATAGAGAGGATCATATCACTTTCTCTCTCAAAACTTCAAATGGTTTTTACTTGCATAGAGGATAAAACATAGCATTTTACTATGATCTACAGGTCCTTTAGGACTGACCTACCTTACTTACATCCTCACTTCATAAAACTCTCTTTCACAACACTGGAGTTTGCCTGCACTTCTCTTGTTTCTGACAACCTTGCTAGCCTTTTTTTGATTCAGAAGCTGCTGAACCTGCTATTCTCTTCACGTGGGAGGCCCTTCTCCCCACTCATCGTCTGGATAATTCCATCTCTAGGTCTCAGTTGCAATGACACTTTCTGAAAGAAACTTCCCTCATACTTTAAGCTAAATTCCTACCACCTATAATAGTATCTCTGAGCACACTATTACTTTCTTTTCCTATTATATATAATTGCATATTTCTAAAAGCTCCCTTCTATAAAATCATGTCTTCTCTTTTTCTTTCTGTATTTTCAGAATCTATGCACAGGAAGGTATGGTATTCAATATATATTATCAAAATTAGTAAATAATAAATAGATGAAATAAACAAATGTGTTTCATTGAACCAAAAGATTTGTCTATTGTCTCTATTTGACAACTCCTTTTAGTCATCATCCAGAAAAGGTGTGTGTCATCATTAAACACCTTATACCTATTTACTTCCCCATTTCCTACCCTGCTGTTTGTCTCAAATCCAGTCCCAAGGAATGTTTACTCTTAGGTTACTACTTGGACTCCCAACCACATCTGAGACAAGACTGACACACATCTATCAGCCTTTTAAGTTCATGGTCTACTGATTTCTCACATCTGCCTTTACCTCGATTCAACCAAAATCCAGAGATACCTACTTAACAATCACTTTTGTTACCAGCCTATATTTTCAGTACATATTATCATATTAATGATCTCAGTCTTCCTTTCCTCAATAATTCTTCATATCCTTTTATAGATGTCTTACTCTACATAGACGTTAAAGTGTTTTAAAAATTTCTTACATGTATAATATCATGTATTTTACCCAGTCTTCTCACTCTTGAAAGTATGGCACATAAGTGCCATACTTTCTGGAGAGATAATCATTCCATCATATTTTAAAATGTTCTCTTTCAGTGATCCAATCAGAAATTCCTAATGACATATCAGGAGAGGTACACAGAAGACTAACATTAGTAAGAGGAACAAAATGTAAAACACTGAATTTTACCTTGTCTTCATAAAAAAATAGCAAAAATAAAACTTAGGAAATAGGTAAGGTTTGGAAAATAGGCTGTATATTCTTGACATTGGAATTGACTTTTTCCCCCTACAGGGCTTTGTCTTTAAAACTGATGATATAGATGATGACTAGCATAGGCCATATAATCCAGATTTGAGTGAGTCAGCCAAAAAGCCAGACAAAAACATTTACCTTGCTTAAAAATCACTAAGTGCTTTCTTTCTTTTCAATCAACTTCTAGGATAAAAATGTATTTTAATTTAAATGAATACAGAGAACTATCTGCTATAGAGGATCAAGGTGACTCACTGGTCCAAACACCTGGTACATTAAGAGAAAATAGGAGAATAGATTCAATGGCAATCATCCCATCCATATTAAATATTTCCTAAATTATATAAGGTTCCATATTCTAAACATATTTCAGTAAATTATTTCTTTCTTCAGAAGCTTACCAGATAAGCATTTATAACTTTCTTTGGTCCCTATGTATTTCTCAGGAATCTATTGTTTCATCATTCTCCCTGTTTCCTAATATACTTTGATCAGCTGATACATAATACATAACATATGGTGATTACATATATTAAGACACATATATGTTGTAAATGTATGTAATGTTAAAATACAACATACAGAAAAAATTCAAGATTTCTTTTTTTTTTTTTAACAGTTTGTTACCTTTCTGGTTTGAAAAACTACATCAAAATCTTTACAAACATGTATTCCTATTAGAAAAATAAAAAAATAAGAAGTATCTGAGAAAATCTAGAATAATCACAGATTATATATATATATATATATATGATATCTAGATCAATAACAATCTAGAATTATAGTATACTCTTAAAGTAAATAAATTCAACATCTGTGTTTGACAGTTAACTCTTGGTTTTGAAGGTGACATGGATGAATAGGTCATTCTCTTGAAACATACATTTGAACTGCACACACTCTGAGGGCAGGGAGTAGTAGCATGTCTCTCAGTTGGTAGCTGATACCAGTAGACCTCATAGCATATCCATATCCACAGAACTTTGCTGTAATGTATTCGATGTCGCATATCGAGTGAACTCTAGTAAGGTAATCAGTCTTTGTCTCTTGATGAGAGTCCCTAAGAAAAATAGGTTAACACTGCTACTTGTGGAAATGAGAGAGCAAAGAGGCTTAAAGTAGTGATTGTTCCTACCAGAAAATGGAAATTTGGAAGAAAGCTAAGAATATAATATTAAATTTGTGACTTAAATGTAATTCAATCTGTTTAATTTTTCTTGAACATCAATTCCATGCCATGGATTGACTGTTCAAGTTAAAAGAGACATACTGATGACCATAATGGACATGTAAGCTGACCATGTGGAGCATAGTGTAGCAATGACCTTCAGGCTTTAAAATGGTAGGTGCGTGTGTACCTGTAGTGTATGTATACCCACATTTACATAGATATAAACATTTCTTTGCTTATTTCAACAGGGCAACATTTGTATAACTTTTACTATTTGTCTTATACTTTCTAACACTTGACCAATCTAATTTGTTTAATCCTTCTTTGATATTATTAGATAGGTTCTATCTTCATATTCATTTTTCAGATAAAGAAAATGAGCAGTGTGATTGAGAAACTTGGTAAAGATCACACAACTAATAAGTGGTAAAGCCAGGCTGTGAATCTTAGCAGTCTGGGTTTAACCATTTCCTCTTCCCTCTAAGAAAAATGAGAAAAGTTAGAGATGGAAATGTATGAAGCCATGGCTCCAAACATGGAGAGCAAAGGGGTTAAATAAAATGGAAAGATAATCAACTGTTTTCATAAAGATGTGAAAAAAATGTGATTCAATTGCATATTGATTCACATAAAATTTTTTTACTAAGAAACTGAGGAAACTGGGCAGTAGTTTATAACTGTTTGGCTTTATAGTAAATAAAGTTTTCTCTGAAAGTGTTAAGAAGAAGTTGTGTAACTTAAAGTTACAGACTGGATCACTTCTCTGACCATGTTATTGTAGAAATGTTTCCTCTCAAGCTTAACAAGAATATGGAGGAGAACATTTATAAGCTAAAGAATGTATACAGTACAGACAACATAGGCTTTTGATGGAAGAAAATGACCTAAAAAACCTGCATTTCCAAGGAGGAGGAAACATGAAACATGAGCGGGCAGGAGTTCACTGACTATCCTACTTCATGGCAATGCTGATAATCAGTGATTGAGCCACACTGCCTCTACTGTTTTTATAAACCCTATGAAGAAGAAAAGAAGAAGAAGAAGAAGAAGAAGAAGAAGAAGAAGAAGAAGAAGAAGAAGAAGAAGAAGAAGAAGAAAGAAGAAGAAGAAAGTATGTCATAAATGTTAGCTATTTAATAACTATTTAATAACTATTTGGGTCATGGTTCAACTCTTTATAGAACTGCAGAACCCCCCTTCTTTCCCAGAAACTTGGATCGTCATGAAGAATATCCTGGACCGTACATAAAGTCTTCTGTTTTTGCATCTGAATTTTCATTTCATAAAAGTTTCTTTGATATTATCGTAACCCTCATCTTTCCAATGAAGGTATTATAAATTACTTCATAGTATAGGAGATCTGTTGTAGATTTACTTCTAAGAGAAAAATCAGAATAAAGATCAACATTAAAATGAGCTCATGCTATAGAGTAAAAATTTGATGACAGTGTGATGACCACTAACATGATAATATGAGCAAAAGTCAGAAATGGTGAATTCCATTAAGAGCACTCAAGAAGGAGGAAATTGTGAATCTCCTCCAGATGACTTATTTCCAAAGAAAACAAAATGAAGCTTATCATATTTCGCAGAAAATAGATGGCAAACATGGATAAATTGAGGTGGAAAGGCTGGCTGAGAAGATTTACATCAATAATATAGCTCCCATTTATTGGTTTATATTTGTGTATCAGTCAGGGATTAGCCTGAACAGTAGAAGCTAGTCTATATTTTGAACATAAGTTGTCACTAAAAATATTTAACTGAAGTTTAATGGGCATTCATAAGATACACAAAGCACAAATTTATAGTTCAATGAATTCTCTTAGGATAAACTTACCCATGTCATAAGACCCATATTTAAATATAGAACATCATCAATATCTCAAAAGCCCACAACATGCTTTTTTAATGGCATTTCTTTACCTACAGATAGCTATATAAGAGTTATAGTGTAATTGGAAGAGTTGAGAAACAAAGGTCATTGAGGCCATTTCTAGCCATCAGGAATTCTGTAACTATAGAGAAGAAAGGGATGTCACCATAATTAATCTCAGCTACAGTACTAAATCGGTTACTTTGAAATGATATCCGGCTTTACACTTGTCTTTGCCAAAACCTCTTCCAACAGTTGCCACAAGAAAATAATGGTTTCTTTTTTGACTTCCAAATATTTTGCCACTGATTTTCACTGGTTGAACATTTCTTCAAGAGACTCTTAGAAGTGTAATATTGATAGCAATCCCTGTTGTTGACAGAAAATCTTAGAAAGGTAGAGATGGTACTGAACATCAACTGAAAATATCTGATCTAGTTTGTTCCACCAGTTTACCTTCTGAACTTCCATCTAAATTACCACCTCACAACACAGTCCAATCATTCATTCTACAAAGGGGGATAAAAAATGGGAAAAAGAACTTTCATAAATAATTCCATCCAGTTTTAGCCAGTACTTATTTCTTGATCAGTCACTATCATCCAATGATATCATGTAACTTAAATACCAATATAACACCTTGTATAAACCATTGAAGGAAGAAAGGAGAGAGAGATGATAGATGATCAATAATGGATATATACGTTTAGCTACTACAGTTCTTTTAAGTTTTCAATGCCACTATAAACGTCTTACAAATGGATTCCTTCTGTCACTACCCTCTCTAGGTCCTTTCCCTGGGTAAGAATATAACTATTAATGGTTCTCACTTGTTGGGTGAACAAAATCTTCATTCATCATTTTCTGAGATGCCTGTGCCTCTCTTGTAAGAGATTGTTATCCATTAATCTACTAGAAACAGAAAGAATAATAGTTGTCTTAAAGAATCCCTTGACTCTAGACATACCCTCCCTTGTCCCTGTTGTATGGCAGGAGCCATATTTCCCCTTGATGGTTGGGATTCATCATCCCCAGCAGTACAGTAGTCTCTTTGCTACTTGTTCCATATCAGAAGGTGCTTAATGTGGCCAGATGGAAGCCTCAATTTCCAATTCAACTTAGTGATAGCTGTGTCTCCCATAAAAGCACAGTTCCTTGGAAACTAAGTTTCACAAACAACCAAATCCAAAAAGGTATATACAAAGACCACAAATTATCCTTTTCACTTCCTCACTGTTTCCAGGACACATGCTTTCTTCTGACGATGGGAAAATGCCTTCATAAGTTTATCAGGGCATATATTAAAATTCATGTAGCACCAAACAAGCCTTAATGCTTTGTCATTATTGAATATGCAGTGACTATTTCACCACTTCCTAGGTTCTACTGTTTCTACAGGATGAGTATATGGTAAGATCAATGAATCCCATGGCTGTGGGCACCTTACTTATCTCACTTATTTTGCTTTTCAAATTATAAGCAAGTCTCAATCAAAATCACAACAGATTATTTTGAAGAAACTGACAAGTTGGTTCTAAAATATATATGGACATACAAAGATTCTAGAACAGCCAAACCATTTTTTTAAAGAACAAATGTGTGTGGTGCCTGGGTAGCTCAGTCAGTTAAGCATCCAACTTCAGCTCAGGTGATGATCATGTGGTCCATGAGTTTGAGTCCTGCATTGGCTTTGTGCTAACAGCTCATAGCCTGGAGCCTGCTTTGGAATCTTGTGTCTCTCTCTCTGCCCCTCCCCTACTCATGCTCTCTCTCTCTCTTTCAAAAATGAATAAATGTTAAAAAAAAAAAACTCACTATAAAGCTATAGTAATTAAGATAATGTAGTTTTGACAAAAATACATATAGATTAGCCAAAAAAAAGAGAAAATTCAGAAATAGGGGAAAAATATTTCCAATAAAAAGTGGTAGAACAACTGGATATTCATGTGAAAAAGAAGTGCATTCTACTCCTTACCTCTAACCATAAACAATAACTTGAATAGTGTTAACATGAAAGCTATCATTATAAAATAGATATTATATAAGAAGCATGAGCTCTTTGCAAACTAGGAGTGGGTAAAAGAAATTTTAGATATAAAGCAAAAACAATAAAAAGATAAAACTATCATCATAAAAATTAAAAACTTTGTTCTCTGAAAGACAATAGGACTAAAATGAGAATGCAAGGTTGGGAGGATGTATTGGCAAACCATATATCAGTCAATAGAACTCCATCCACAATGTACAAAAAATTCATACCCAATTTTTAAAATGGGCAAATGAATAGACACTTCACAAAATATATAAGAATAGCCAACAAACACATGAAAAGATGCTCAGTATCATTAGTCATTAGAGGATTAATTAACATGATGAAACATTATTTCATATCTACTAGAATGGCTAATATTAAAAAATACTGACAAAATCAACAGTTGATGAAAACTTGTAACAACTATACCTTGCCTTCACTTATATTTGGAAGTGTAAAAATGGCACCACTGCATTGTGAAAAAGGTTTGGGCAGTTTCTTGTAAATTAAACATGCCCTTATCTTAAACTAGCAATACCAAGTCTTTGTATTATACCAGACAACGAAAAACTGATCCCTAAGATGAACAAAAATGTTCATTGCAGTTTCAATCATAAGAGCCCAACTACTGGAAAAAAAACTAATTATTTGTCAGGGAATGAATCAACAAATTGCAGAGTATCTATATAATGGAATCGTACTCAGCAACATAACCTCATGAAATAGTGACACATTTCACAATGTGTATAAATCTCAAAGCACCCATTATGCTAAATGTAAAGAGCAAGAAGCAAAAGACAATATGCTATATTATTCTATTTATATGCAACTCTAGAAAAGGCAAATGTGATATACAGTCAAACAAAGTAGAACAGGGTCTACTACATAGGGCCAAGGTAGAGGGTAGAGTTTGGAAAAGAAAAGTGGGGTCTTTGGGAATGATGGAAGGTGTCTTGAAGTTAATTGTGGTAGCGGCTAAAAAGGTATATGCATTTGTCTGAACTCGTTAAATTGTACAGTTAAAATGTGTTTAGTGGTATACAAACTGAAACTTATCATAGTTGATTTTTAAAAATTGTTTCTTGATCAGAAGCAGTATTTGAGCTATAATATTATGTAGTGTATATATGATGAGATTCAACTTGCTGAGGACAAGGCCTTCAGGAAGTCCATGAATGTGGTACTGGTAGAGCGCCATGGGAAGGAGAGTCACATCCTGTTCAGAGTAAGTATCCGGGAGACTGGGAAAAGAAGGAGAAGCAGGGAGATTCAAAATGACACATGATCTTGTAAGAATTGAATTTATGGTGTTTCTTAAGAAAGAGACTATCATTTACAAAATGTCCCCTTTTTTAAATTTCCCTCCAATGTCTGAATTTTGGTGAGGTCTTTGCTGAGGGCCACAAAAATATTTGAAGGGACTTTCTCCATTGTTGTGAACTTATTTCATCCTATTAAACAAAACACATCCTCATCATTGTCCTGCATAAAGTGCATCTTATTGCCCAAACAGCACAGCTTCATTTGTTATCATAACTTTAATTTGACAGATTCAGTTAAGCTCTAAGCTAATGTTCATGAGGAAAATGATGATTTTCATGCAGTGTGGAATTTTGGTAAAAAATTAAGAGTTTTATACATGCATTTTTTTTACTATGCCTGGAAATTATTGAAGGAAACAAATGTCATTTAAAATTGTCTATTATACTGAATGTTAAGGAAACATTATGTTAAAACTGCATTATTGATTTGGGAATTCACAAATATATTGGTATGTATCCCATGTGAATATAATGGGTGGCCTCTTATACTTTGGCACTGAGTCTCACTCCAGTGAAAAATTTCAGCCAACATTATTTTTTGCTTCTACAGCTTGAGGTGAATACAAGCAAACTGATTCTGTATTCGGTCACTTCTAATTTTCACTGACATTCCTATAAAGCGTATTTTGTTTTCTTTATTTCTTCATTAAGCAAAACCTTTTTTTCTACTAAAGTTTCACTACTTTGTTTGTGAACCATATTTTACATTCATGTTTATTTTAATGTTGGAATATGGTAACCCATAAAGAAATATAATAACAAGGGAGCTTGAAAAAGAATTAAAAGACACATTTATATATGATATGTCCAAATTCTGTTACCAAATTCACATCAGAAGATATTTTTTTTTCAAATTAAAATAATATCTACCAAGTAATTTAGAATATAAAATATTAGATTTGGGGATGATTTCATAAATGAACTATTCTACTTGCTCAGAAAACTTAGGACTGGAGGAATTAAATAATCTATAAAAGCTTGTGCTGTTTCAAGGACTGAAACTTTGATTTAACTCAAGGCCAGTTTTCCACTCAAAATTTGCATATAAACATATTGGAAATGGTGAGTGAATATAAAGTAAACACACAAAATCCTGTCAACACATCTAATTAGGATATAAACATTTTTCTTCCATGCATCTTTTGCAATGCCTACATGGCTTTTTCTGGGCTTTTAATGGTCTTAGGCTCACATATAGCCATCTTTTATTGTAGACTACCCTTTTTAAGGAAAGGAAATTTTTAAACACACTTTTACATTTACAAAAAAATAAGAGAGAGAGAGTCTAAATAGTACAGATGGCATCCATATATTCTTGCACCTAGTTTCTGCTATTATAAACACCTATGTTAGTACGGTAACTTCTTATAGTTAATGAGCCAATACTTCACATAGATAATGAACCACATTATTATTAACTAAAGTATTTAGTTTATTCAAATTTCCATAATTTTTACCAGTGTCCCTTTTGTATTCCAGGATTTCACCCCGGATACTGCATATATGTATTGTGTCTCCTTGGGTTCCTCTTGGCTACGACAGTTTCTCAGATTTTCCTTATTTTTGATGACTTTACCAGTTTTGGGGTGTACTAGTTAGGTACTGGGGTTTGTCTGATGTTTTTCTCATAATTAGACTGGGATTGTGGGTTTTGAGGGAAAATATAAGAGAAGTAAAAGAACATTTTCATCACATTTTATCAAGAATACAAGCAATCAATATGACTTGACAGTTGATGTTGAGCTTGATCATTTGGCTGAGGTAATGTTTTTCAGAATTCTCCACTTAATTATTTTTCCAAAAAAACAATTATTGGCTTCATTGATCTGTTCAACTGCTTTTTGGATTCTATATTGTTTATTTCTGCCCCTCTCTTCTTCTGCTGAATTTGGGGTGCTCTTGCTGCTGCTCTCTTTCAAATTCCTAACAGGTGCACTGTTAGATTTTGTATCTGCGCTTTTTCCAGTTTCTTGAAATAGGCCTGGATTGCAATATACTTTCCTATTAGGACCTAGTTTGGTGCATCCCAAAAAGTGTGGATTGCTGTATTTTCATTTTCATTGATTTCCATATATTTTTAAATTTCTTCTCTAATTGCCTGATTGGCTCATTCTTCAGAAGGATGGTCTTTAACCTCCATGTTTTTGGAGGTTTTCCAGACTTTTTCCTGTGGTTAATTACAAGTTTCATACATAGCATTGTGATCTGAAAGTGTGCATGGTATGATCTCCATTCTTTTATATTTACTGAGGGCTGCTTTATGCCCCAGGATGTGGTCTATCTTGGAGAATGTACCATGTACACTTGAGAAGAAGTTGAATTCCATAGCCTCAGGATGTAGAGTTCTAAATATATCTGTCAAATCCAGGTGGCCCAATGTGAAGTTCAGGTCCATTGTTTCTTTAGTGGTTTTCTGTCTAGTTGATCTATCCATTGCTGTAAGTGGAATATTAAAGTTCCCTGCAATTAGCACATTCTCATCAATAGATTGTTTCTACTTGTGATTAACTGTTTTATGTATTTGGGTGCTTCCAAATTCAGTGCATAAAGGTTTATAGTTGTTAGCTCTTCCTGGTGGATAGACCTTGTAATTATTACATAATTCCCTTCTTCATCTCTTGTTACTGTCTTTGCTTTCAAGTCCAGTTTGTCCGATATAAGTATGGCTACTCCAGCTTTCTTTTGACTTCCAGTCCTATAATAGATATTTCCCCATCCCCTTACTTTCAATATGAAAGTGTCTTCAGGTCTAAAATAAGTCTCTCATAGAAATCAAATAGATGGATTTTTTTTAATCCATTCTGCTACTCTGTGTCATTTGATTGGAGCATTTAGTCCATTTACGTTCAGTGTTATTGAAAAATAAGGGATTTAGAGTCAGGGTGTTCTCTGTCGTATTCATGCCTGTAGTGGTGTCTCTGGTACTTTGTGTTCCTTGCAACACTTCCCTCATAGACTCCCCCCTTAGAATTTCTTGTAGGGCTGGTTTGGTGGTGATGAATTCTTTCAATTTTTGTTTATTTGGGAAAACCTTTATCTCTCCTTCTATCCTGAATGACAGGCTTCCTGGATAAAGAATGATTGGCTGCATATTTTTTCTGTTCATCACATTGAAGATTTCCTGTCATTCCTTTCTGGCCTGCCAAGTTTCAATAGATAGGTCTTCAACTACTCTGATAGCTTTCCCTTTGTATGTTAGGGCCCGTTTATCCCTAGTTGCTTTCAGAATTCTCTCTTTATCCTTATATTTTGCAAGTTTCACTATGATATGTTGTGCATAAGATTGATTCGAGTTATGTCTGAGCAGAGTTCTCTGTGCCTATTGGATTTCAATGTCTGTTTCCCTCCACAGGTTGGAGAAGTTCTTGGCTAAAATTAGTTCAAGTACCCTCTTCAGTCCCTTTCCTTCTCTCTTCTTCTTCAGGAATTCCTATGATATAGAAATTGTTCTTGATTGTATCATTCAATTCTTGAATTCTCTTTTCATGCTCCTGGATCAATTTATCTTTTTCTTGGCTTCCTCTTGTTCTATAATTATGTCTTCTAATTTACCCATTCTCCTCTTTGCCTCTTCAATCCAGGCAGTGGCCGCCTCCATTTTAATATGCACCTCATTTATAGCATTTTTTAATTCATCACAACTATTTTTAAGTAATGTTTGTAGCAATAGCTTCTCTGATGTCTTCCATGATTTTTTCAAGCCCAGAGATTAATTTTATGACTATTGTTCTAAATTCTTGCTCAGTGATGTTGCTTATAACTGTTTTGACCAATTCTGTAGCTGTGACTTCTTCCTGGAATTTGTTTAGAGGAGAGTTCTTCCATATCATCATTTAGGCTAGTTTTCTGTCTCTTATCAGTTTTAAAAGCTCGTTATGCACTCTACATCTATGAAAATTGCTAGATTAAAGGAGGCTCATTGACTGTCCAGGGCCTTTCAGTTCAGGAAGTGTTCTTTTAATGATGTTCCTTGATCTCTCTTGTTGTGCCTTTGATTATTTTGTTTCCCTAATCATAGTGATATTTGGGACTCTCCAACACGTGTACTTTGGCTTGTTTCTTGAGGTAGCCCTATGAGGCTGTCTTCTTAGTGGACTCTGTCTTTTGTACTCCCAGACTCTTGTGGTTTGGTGTATTTGGCTTCATCCCTTCTTTTCCAGAATTCTCTACTTGGAAAGTTACACCTCTTCCCCCCTTTCTATACTACCCTTTTTGGAAAGAAGTTACCACACACAACCATATTTAAGGACTGCCCACCCCCTTAGATCAAAATATCTTCATAAATTATTCAGAATTCTGTGTAGGATATTGGTCTCTTCTCTCCCATTTATTAATTTATTCAATAATTCATTTATTTAAAAATTTTTTAATTTATTTATTTTGAGAAAGCCAGCACAGGTGGGGGAGGGAAAGAGAAAGAATAAGAGAGAGAATCCCAAGCTGGGTGTCAGCACAGAGCCTCTGACATGGGGCTCGAACTCACGAAACTATGAAATCATGACCTAAGTCCAAACCAAGAGTCATATGCTTAACTGATTGAGCCACCCAGGCACCCCTCAATAACTAATTTATTATATGTGGTTTCATATTCATTTGGTACACTGATTTATAATTAAATATTATTTAGTTGCTCAATGTGTTTTACATCTGGCCATTGGGACCATTTTTTGTTGACCCTTATACCCCCTTTGACTATGCCTATTAGTGAGAGTTTTCTCTTTAACAAAAAATGCTCCAGGCTAACTTGTAATTTCCCTGCCCAAGTGCTAGAGTCCGCTAGTTCTCAAAGGAGCTCTAGTTCTTTTTCTTGGAAAATGGTATAAAAAACCAGTATATGGGTGCCACTTGAGCCCAAAGGTCTATTTGAAATCCGGGGCTCAGTGCATTTTATCTGCTACAATGATATTTGTGAAGCAATTCAAATTTATTATGAAAGATAATCAGCAATATCTTTTGATAATATGTTACTCCCCCTAAAATGAAGACTGCCCTTGTATATTTTGAGAGATGATATTCACCATCACATTTAATATTAAAGCAGTGTATTAGATGTATCAAAAGCAATATTGTGATTCCCCAGTGATTTACTCCCTTTCTTTTGTCTTGTTAATAACTCTTTGACCTGAGCCAAAGTCAGACACATTTCTAGCAGTTTTTTGGTAGAGTCTTTTGGGTTTTCCATATACAGTATCATGTCATCTACAAATAGTGAAAGTTTGACTTCTTCCTTGTTGATTTGGGTGACTTTTACTTCGGTGTCTGATTACTGTGGCTAGTACTTACTACTATGTTAAATAACAGTGGTGATAGTGGACAGCTCTGTCTTGTTCATGATCCTAGAGGAAAAGCTCTCAGTTTTTTTTCCCCACTCAAAATGATATTAGCTGTTAGTTTTTCATAGATGAACTTTATTATATTGAGGTACGTTCCCTACTTTGTTGAAGAGTTTTGGACTTTGCACTTTGTGAAGTACTTTTTCCACATCTACTGAAATGATCATAAGGCTCTTTTCTTTTATTATTATAATGTATCACATTGATTGATTGTGAATATTGAACTAATTTTCCAACCAAGGAATAAATCCTACTTGATCTTGGTGAATGATTTTTTAACATATCATTGGATTTGTTTTGCTAATATTTTACTGAAAATTTCTACATCCATGTTTATCAGGGATATTGGCCCATACTTCTCTTTTTTGGTGGAGTCTTTATCTTGACTTGGTATCAGGGTAATGCTGGCCTCATAGAATGAATCTGGAAGTTTTCTTTTCTTCTCTATTTTTTGGAATAGTTTGAGAAGAATAGGAATTAACTCTTCTTTAAATGTTTGACAATAAAATATTATGAAAAAAATAAAATAAAATAAATGTTTGATAGATAGATCAGTGGTACAGAATAGAAAAACCAAAATTAACCCATACTTAAATGGTCAATTAATCTTTGACAAAAGAGGAAAAAATTTCCATTCAACAAATGGTGTGGGAAAACTGAACAGCAACATATCAAAAAAATAAAAAAAAGAAAAGAAAGAAAGAAAGAAACTGGCCCAATCTTTTAAGCCATATACAAAAATAAGTTCAAGATGAGTTAAAGACCTACATGTGAGACCTGAAAGCATAAAAATACTAGAGGAGAACACAAGCAGTAACCACTTTCACCTCTTTCTAGGTATGTCTCTGGAAACAAAAGCAAAAACAAATTATTGGGACTTCATCAAGAGAAAAAGTTTCTGTATAGCAAAAGATACAATTAACAAAACTAAAAGACAACTGTTGAATGAGAGAAGAGATTTACAAATGGCATACCTGATAAAGGGTTAGTATCCAAAATATATAAAGAACTTTGGGTACCTAGATGGCTCCATTGGTCAAACATATGCCAGAGTACCTGGATAGCTCAGTCAGTTAAGTGTCTGCCTTCAGCTCAGGTCATGAATTCACGGTCTCTGGGTTTGAGCCCTGCATCAGGGTCTGGGCTGACAGCTCAGAGCCTGGAGCCTGCTTTGGATTCTGTGTCTCCCTCTCTGCCTCTCCCCTGCTCATTCTCTCTCAAAAATAAATAAACATTAAACATCTGCCTTTGACTCAGGTCATGATTTCACATTTGAGTTTGAGCTCCAGGTCGGCCTCTGCTGTCAGTGCAGAGCCTGCTTCAAATTCTCTGTACCCTTCTCTTTCTCTCTGCCCCTGCCCCACTCACTCTCTCTCCCCGAAAAATAAACTCATAATATATAAAGAACTTATCAAACTCAACAACCAAAACCAAATAGTCCAATTTTAAAATGGGCAGAAAAGGGGCACCTAGGTGGCTCAGTTAGTTAAGCATCCAACTTCTGCTCAGGTCATGATCTTGCAGTTTGTTGGTTTGAGTCCTGCCTCACGAACTGTGCTGAGAGCTCAGAGCCTGGACCCTGCTTTATTTTTTTATTTTTACTTTTTTTAATAGTTTATTGTCAAATTGGTTTCCATACAACACCCAGTACTCTTCCCCATAAGTGCCCTCCTCCATCACCTCCACCTCTTTTCCCCCCTCCCCCTTCCCCTTCAACTCTCAGTTCATTTTCAGTATTCAATAGTCTCTCAAGTTTTGC
>NC_043702.1:62833144-62855442 GCF_006229205.1 Suricata suricatta
TTTGTGGGTGTGAAGTTTGGTGAGTTCCTTGTATATTTTAGAGACTAGCCCTTTATCTGATATGTCATTTGCAACTATCTTTTCCCATTCTGTTGGTTGCCTATTCGTTTTCTTGATTGTTTCCTTTGCCTTACAGAAGCTTTCTATCTTGATGAAGTCCCAAGGGTTCAGTTTTGCTTTAATTTCCCTTGCTTTTAAGGATGTGTCGATGTGTCAAGTAGGAGATTGCTGCGGTGGAGGTCAAGGAGGTTTTTTCCTACTTTTTCCTCGAGGGTTTTGATGGTTTCCTGTCTCATATTCAGGTCCTTCAGCCATTTTGAGTTAATTTTTGTGTCTGGTGTAAGAAAGTGGTCTAGTTTCATTCCTCTGCATGTTGCTTTCCAGTTCTCCCAGCACCACCTACTAAAGAGGCAGTCTTTTTTCCATCACATACTCTTTCCTACTTTGTCAAAAATTAATGGGCCATACATTTGTGGGCCCAGTTCTGGGTTCTCTATTCTATTCCACTGGTCTATGTGTCTGTTTTTGTGCCAATATCATACTGTCTTGATGATGACAGCTTTGTAGTAGATTCTGTGTCTCCCTCTCTCCCTTTGCCCTCTCCTGCTCATGCTGTGTGTATGTTTGTATGTCTCTCTCTCTCAAAAATAAACAGACATTTAAAAAAATAGGCACGAGACACGAATAGACATTTTTTTCCAAAGAAGCCATCCAGACAGCCAAGACATATGAAAAGATGCTTAACATCACTGATAATTAGGGAAATAAAAATCATAACAATAATGATATGTCACCTTACATCTGTTGGAATGGTTAAAATCAAAAACACAAGAAGCAACAGGTATTGGTGAGTATGTGGGGAAAGGGGAACACCCCACTATTGATAGGAATGCAAACTGGGTGCAGCCACTCTGGAAAACAGCAGAGAGGTTCTTCAAAATGTTAAAAATAGAACTACCCTGGGAACCAACCATTGCATTACTAGGTATTTACCCATAACACTAATTCAAAGGCATACATGTACCCTTTAATGTATGTTTATAGCAGTATTATCTACAGTAACCAAATTATGGAAACAGCCTTAGTGTTGACTGATGAATGGATAGAGAAGATGTGGTATATATACAATGGAATATAACTCAGGAATAAAAAAGAATGAAATCTTGCTATTTGAAACAACATGGATGGAAGCTAGAGTGTATTACACTATGCGAAGTTAAGTCAATCAGAGAAAAACAAATACAAAATAATTTCATTCATATGTGGAATTTAAGAATCAAAACAAATGAGCTGAGAAAAGAAAGAGGCAAACCAAGAAACAGATTTTTAATTATAGAGAACAAACTGATGGTTACCAGATGGGAGGAGCTTGGGGGCATGGGTTATTTGGTGATGGGGATTAAGGAGAGCACTTGTAGTGATTAGCACTGGTTGTTGTATGGACAAAGTGTTGAATCATTATATTGTACACCTGAAACTAATACTACACCGTGTGTTAACTAACTGGAATTTAAATTTAAAAAAATTAAATACAGTGGGAGATTATGGGTTTTCTCTGGAGATTTCCTCTTGAAGAATGAAAATAACAAAAACCATCTCTAATGAGGTTTATAATGAACTTTCACAATACTGGAGCTATAGATATTTTCATCTTTAGTATAAAAAGGTAAATAATATTCAGCCTTAAAATATTTGTTCTTGGAGTGTCTGGCTGGCTCCATCCAGTTGGTGAAACACACAATTCAGGGCACAAGCTGTGAATTCAAGTCCCATGTAAGACATAGAGATTATTTTTAAAAAACTATATAAAATTATTTGTTCTTCCTTCATGCCTATGTGAAGTTATTCCTGTTTGTAATCTACTCAGTGTATTATCCTGGTCTTTTATCCCTCTTTTACGTGCTAAATCTGTTCAATGCTCTTAGAAGATAGCTATTAAAACAGAATTCCAACACAGGTATGCCAGTTTTGTTCTTTTGGGCTAAAGGCTTATAGGAAAAATACTAAAGTAAAATTTCATTTTTAATTTACTTTGCAACTGATATTTCATTTTCAGATGTTATTTCTAAGTGCCAACTTAAATGCTATAGGCATTTTAAATATAGCAGCATGCCAATTTGTTTCAAGGAATTTAATTCTTACAAATGGATAATATTCATAGTGTAATTATTTACTTAATTCTAAGCACATATGTATACCTACCTATGCATTTATCATCTATCAATTAACTACTATATATAGTTGGAAAACATATATCCACATGCATTCCTAATTTATTCTTTGCTATATCATCCCCTAAAATATATCTACATATTTTATGCTTTTAGTAATCCTGATGGTGTCATAGGCTACAGTTACCTAATAGGATAAACAAATTTTTCCAAAAACTTTTTTTTACCAAATCAATTCAGAGATATAATGTAGTCCACTTCTGACGTCATCAATATTGACTTGGTTATCCTTAGCCACTAACTACCTATAATTTTATCTTGGTATCCTCAACCTGATGTCAGAGAATTGATTTAGGTTATGTTTGAATCTCTGTGAATGGGTTTACTTCTTTGATTCTATTCTCTCCATGAAAAGAATCAATCAAAAGGAAAAATTATCCTTTAACAATAATTACCTCATGTCCTTCCCCAATATTCCAATTGCAATTTTCTTGACTAAAAGGTATAAACAGGCATGACCAAGAATAAGAACCAACTGAAAAACCATGCCTTTCAAGTGAAAGGCTTAGGTTTTTCCCTCAGAACATGGAACAATTTAGAGAACAGTTATTTTTGTAAGGAAAAATAATTCTATCCTTTGCCTAAGTTTATTCCATTCATGTATTCTGGATATCCTTAATATTTTAGAAGCAATCAATAGCAGATGATATCTCTTAGCTCCTCTACACAAGAGAACCGACTTTATCTTCATTTTATGCAGAGTCAATGCTCTATTTAACTCTAAATTATTTATTATGTACCATTTGGGATATAGAGGAAGCTGTGTTTTAGAAAATGAGGGTCATGTAAAATAAATTAATTCTAAATTATTATTCATCTTTGTCTCACATAGGCTTTGGATTTACTGTGAAGTACCACAGAGCAGAAAACAAGAACAAAGTGCTTCCTTGGAGTAAAATTTCTAAGCATATTTCTGAGGTGCCTGGGTGGTTCAGTTGATTGAGTGTGTGACTCTTGGTTTTGGCTCAGGTCATGATCTCACAGTTCATGCGTTTGAGCCCTGAATCGGGCTCTGTGCTGACAGCAGGAGTCCGTTCAACATTTTCTCTCTCTCTCTCTCTCTCTCTGCCCCTCTCTGGTGTGCTCTCTCTCTTTCCTTCTCTCTCTCTCTCTCAAAAACATATAAACTCTAAAAACCTGAGACAAGAGTGTGGCCACACTAGCTAGCCTCTGTTGTCTGTGGATGCATCTAGAATCCAAGGAGAATTGTGATGGATCAAGGTACAACAGACCACTAACTATATTCTGATTGTGATCATGAAAATCTAACTGGTGCTTGGATCACAGCAGACACTCAAAACATTTTTGTTGAGTGAATGAATGTACACAAAATGAATAAATGATTGAATCGCTTCACCCTCCTTGGTTAAAAATTGGTTTGTGATGTTATACTTTTGATAGATGTAAAACATTAATCTCTGTAAGAAAGCCAAAGCTTCATTACTGTGACGGCTATTTTGTTTGGTAGTAGCTGTGTTCTTAACTACACTGACAAAATGCTTTGAACTTCCTCGAGGCAATGTGCTGTGTAGTCATACACATTATTATAAAACCATCTCTTTAGCAAAACAGATGATTATTTTCTCAGAATTTCTCTGAAACTCTGCAAAACTCCTTCTCAAAAATAAATAATAACAAAATAAAATTCATCTCCCTCATCTCCTTTTCAAAACTTTGTATGTATTTACTTACCAAGTTCTGCAGAATTTATCCATTAAATATTTTTAATGTATATATGACTTTCTATTCTTGTACTTGGTCCATATCTTTCCCATTTCCTGTAGTAACAATTGCAATAATGCCTCCCCCACCTCTACCACCATCACCAACTAGCCTCCCTTCATCTAGACTTGAATTATTTAAATATCCTCTTCACACTGTGGCTACAGTGATTACTTTAAGCCAAAGGTATAACTTTGAGATTCCTCTACCATAATTATTTCACAGCTCCTGTCATCATTGACTAGGCCATCATTGTCACAATTGGGCACAAACGATTAACACAAAAGATCTTTAGTCACTCAGCCCTAACTCCTTTTCTAGTTCTATCTTCCCAATGTCTTTTCTTTATCCTCTATATTCTGGAAGTATACAATTTTCCCTAAATGCATTATCTGTTTATACTTATATAAATTGGTTAATGCAGAAACACTCTTCCTACCTTCCTTCACCTCAGCTTATGTTTATTCAGACTTGAGTTTAGTGCCAGCATCATTTCTCCCCAGAAACTTTCTTCAGGTCTCTATATTGGGAAAATAAGCTACCTTCTGAACTCCCCTAGCTTTCAGGCCATGCACCTATCATAGCAATGTGTTATTAAAATGATCTGATCATGTGTCTGTTTCCCTTACCAAACTATGAGCTCCTTTAGGGCATAGGACATGTTCCTATTCTTCATCTTTATAACTTTAGTGCCTGGCGCAACTCTTACCCATTAAAGACATTCAGCAAGTGTTTACACAATTGCAGCAAGGGAATAATCTAATTTCAAATCCACTTTCTGACCCTTAAATCTAACTACCCCCCTTATGCCATTTTCATCTTCCATTAGTAAGATATTAGATGATTTGTCAAATAAAAAGATATTATCAAAATAATTACAGAAGGTGTAAGAGCTTTGCTGATTGATACACTACCTTTCCATTGGTTTATAAGAAGCAGTCACCCATTAAGTTCAGTACGATAACCATAGCTGAGGTTTTCGTAATAATAAAACGGAGATTAGGGCTGCAGTCATTCATTTTCAACCCATGTAACTTTGACCATTCCACTTATTCATTTTTTATAGTTGATGGGACTAAAGATTTGTCCTGAGTATCAAATGAAATAAACATAGTTAAGCCTTAAACAACACAAAGGTTAGGGATGCTGACCCCCATGGAGTTGAAAATCTGTATATAACTTTTGACTCCCACTCAATGAATAGCCTATGGTAGACCCAAAGCCTTACCAATAACATAAACAGTCAATTAACACATATTTGGTATGTTAAATGTATTGCATACTACATTCTTATAATAAAGTAAACTAGAGAAAAATGTTCAGAAAATAACAGGAAAGAGAAAAAACATTGTCCTACACTGTACAAATTCAGCATATTAGAGGACCCACACAGTTCCAACCAGTGTTGTTCAAAGAATTTAAGAAAGTCCAATAGATACTAAGTTTTTAATTGGTAAAAGAAGTGGTTATTTTTATTATTAGTATTGAGTAATGTCTTATTTCAGCTGAAATGTAAAGGTACCTGTCATAGTACACCATTTTGTAAAGAAAATAAAAACTATGCAAATGAATCTTTCTGGAGAAAGCCATCACCTCTTTTAGGGAAGTGCTATGAGAATCTCAAAAGACTATTTGTGCTCTGTTTTACTTTGTTTTGGCAGGTAGAATTTCTTTGTGGAGATTCGCTGAAAGAAAATATTCTACGGATGAAATTTTCATAGCACAGCACAGTTCTCTCTAGACTTTCAACCACATTTTCTGTAAATTATATAGTACCGTCTTTTAGGGACCCCAAATGCTTACAGAATTTGGATTTTAATGGTACTAACATAAATTTACATTAAGTTGAAATGACTAGAAGTATAATGATACAGTATCTTTTATCATACTTGAATGACTCCAAATGTGATAACAGTTTAAATATATAAAACATATATTATGGTAAAGACTTCATATTGTTTCATTTTAAGCTTAAATTAACCTTTGAGAATTTTCTGTTATTCCCCTTCTATCAGCGTGAAAACTAAGTCTGAGGGAAATCAAATAACTTGAGTTTAGTCATATAGACAGTGAACAATGGTGGCATCAGGAATTGAATCTGTCTCCAGAGCCCATGTTCTCAATCACTCTGTTTTGGGGCTCTGCTGGAGGTCAGGAGTACAAGTTCAAATTATCACAGTGAGTGAGGGGAGGGGTGGTGTGGGTATTTATTCTTAAATATCTATTAAAGTTACTACATTGAAACTTCCAGGGAAGATGGCAGAGTAGGAGGTTCCTTGCTCCACAGATCCAACTAGATAGCACACCCATATTAACGTAAATAACCCAGAAATGACCTGAAGACTGGTAGAACAGACTCTACACAGCTAAATGTAAAGAAAAGACCACATAAAAGAGAATAGGAAGGGGGAGAGATATGGACGGGAATGAAACTGCAGGACTGTCTACAAGGGGGGAGGACACTACAGATGCAGAGATGGGAAAGAGAGACTCTCACACCAGGCACCCAAGGTATGGGAGATCTACTCTGGGGTGAGAAATCCCCATAATATTTGGCTTTGAAAACAAGAGAGACTCAACTTTAAGAGTTCTTATAATCAGTGGAGCTTACCATTGGAACTTTAAAAATCAGTAAACTCAGCTCTGAAAGAGCTGAGAGGGCAATAGGAAACTGAGTCCTGACCCTCAATGAATAGCGCAAGAAACAGCCCAAATCAGATACAGCATATAGTTTTTAAAATACCTGGGTTATACAGGAGGGAGATTGTTTACTAATTTCAGAGTGTGTACTGGAGGGGCAAAGATCTTTGGGAATCTTCTCCAAGAGCAATAGAGCTGGCAATCAGCATTTCCCTCTGATGCCCCAATCTAGATATATAGATACCTGTGGGAATCAATGCAGAACCAAAACTTTCCACCTAGCTTGTTAACAGCACATCTCACTTCCATGAACTTATGTGCACTTGCCCCCTCCATCCCTGCGGGCTACCACAGGAGTTTTCCCAGACACCAGAAGGTCCCCTCCCAAAGCAACCAGCATAGACCTTGTTGGCACCACATGCCCCAAGTTCTGCAAACCCGTACCCTCCAATACATCCTTGACCAGAGCCCACCCACATCCTGATAGTGGGTCAGCAGCCCTGACAGGCACCAGCACCACTCCAAAGTAACTCCTGCCCCAGGAAGAGAGGAAGATAACCATACTCATCAATGCCACTGAAGTACCAGCAATGAGGTGGGGGCAGACATCAGGTCTGACCGAAGATCCCAGCCGCCAATGAGAGCTTCTCAGAGAACAAAACAAAAAAGTGCCTACAGTTCCATGCTATCACATGATCTGACACAACTGAAATCCAAGGTGGCTCTGCACTAACTCACTAACACCACAGAGAACAAACCCTGCCCAAACAAGCAAAGAGAGCCACTGCAGACAACTACATTGAGGGCAAAAGTGGTTTGGCCACAAGAGACACACCAGAGTATTATAGGACCTCTTTTTCACAAGGCCACTATTTCAAGAGCAGGAGATACTGCTGACTTTCCTAAAGCACAGAAGCAGACACAGATAGTTATACAAAGATGAGGAGACAGAGGGATATATCCCAAATTAAAGAACAAGAGAAAATCACAGAAAAGTGCTTTAGAAAATAGAGATAAGAAATATGTCTAAGAAAGAATTTAAAGAAATGGTCAAAGATATTCACTGGATGTCAAAAAAGACTGGAGGATCTCAATGAGACCCTCAACAAAGATACAGAAAACAAACAAACAAAAAAGAACAAATCAGAGATGAAGAACTCAGTGACTGAAATTAAAAATACATTAGATGGGGGCACCTGGGTGGCTCAGTCAGTTAAGCATCCACCTCTTGACTTTGGCTCAGGTCATGATCTTGCAGTTCGTGGGGTCAAGCCCTGCATCCTCTCTCCATGGAATCTTCTCTCCCTCTCCCTCTATGTCTGCTCCTCCCTTGCTCATGCACTCTCTTCTCCTCTCTCTCTCTCTCCTCTCTCAAAATATAAAAAAATTAAAAAAAAACACTTAAACATATCTTAGATGGAATAAATAGTAGAATGGACAAAGCAGAAGAATAGATTAGCTACTGGCATGACAAAGTAATGGAAAGCAATCAAGCTGAACAGGAGAGAGAAGACTAATAATAAATCAAAATATATTGAGACACCATCAAGTGTAATAATATCTGCATCATAGGTTTTCCAAAGGGAGAACACAAGGAAAAGAGGGCAAATGTATTTGAAGAAATTATAGCTGAAAATTAACTGAATCTGGAGAAGGAAACAGAGACCCAGATCCAGAAACCACAGAGAGCTCCCAACAAAATCAACTGAAAAATTTCCTCACCAAGACACATAGTAATAAAAATGGAAAACGGTAGTGATAGAGAATTTTAAAAGCAGCAAAAGGAACAAAGCAAAACAAAGTAAAACAGTTACTTATGGGGGAAAATGCTTAAGGCTATCAGTAATTTTTTAGCAGAAACTTTGTGGGGAAGAAAAGAATGGCATGATACAATAAAATTGCAGAAAGAAAAAAAAAAGCAAAGAAAAACTGCAACCCAAAATTCTCTATCCAGCAAGGCTAAAGAGTTTCCCAGACAAATGAACATTAAGGAATCATCAATATTAAACAAGCCCTACAATAAATATTAAAGGGTACACTGTGAGTGGAAAGGAAAGACCATAAACATGAGCAAGAAAAGTAGTAACCACAAAAGCAGTAAAATTAAGTATATCTATAAAAATAAGTCAAAAACATAACATGAGAGAGAGGGGTAAAGAATGAGTTCAAACTCAAGTGAAAATCAACTTAATATACATTACTATATGAGTAAGATGTTATAAGCAAATCTAATGGTAACCACAAATCAAAAACTGATAGTAGATATGGAAAAAATTAAGAGAAAGTAATTCAAGTATATCACTAAAGATAACCAGCAAACCGTGATAAAAGAGAACAAGAGCAGAAAAGAACAAAGAAGAACTTAATACAAGGATAAAACAAATAAAAAGTCAATAAATACATGTTTATCAATAATTACTTTGAATGTAAATGACTAAATGCTCCAATCAAAAGATTCAAGATGACAGGGGCGCCTGGATGGCTCAGTCAGTTAAGCGTCTGACTTTGACTCAGGTCATGATCTCACAGTTTGTGGGTTCGAGCCCCATGTCAGGCTCTGTGCTTGACAGCTCAGAGTCTGAAGCCTGCTTGAATCTGTGTCTTATTCTCTCTCTGCCCGTCCCTCTCCTCTCAAAAATAAGCATTTAAAAAATTTAAAATAGACATAAGATGACAGAATGCATTAAAAAAAAAAGACCGAGCTATATATACTGCCGACAAGAGATTCATTTCAGTCCTAAAGACAAATCTGATCAAAACTGAAAAAATGGAAGAACATTTATCAAACAATGGAAGTAAAAAAAAAAATAGCCAGAGTACCAATACTTATATTGGACAAAAGAGACTTTAAAACAGACTAACAGGAGACAAATAAAGACACTATATAATAATAAAGGCAATATTCCAACAAGAATTTATAACAATTGTAAATATTTATGCATCCTAAATGGGAGCACCCAAATACATAAAGCAGCTAATGATATATATAAATGAAGTAATTAACACTAATGCTATAAGAGTAGGGGACTTTCACACCCTTTTAGCAATGGGTAGATAACCTAGATAAAAATCAACAATGAACTACTTTTGGATGAGATGGATCTAACATATATTCAGAACATCCCATTCTAAAGTAAAAGAAAATACATTCTTTTCAAGTGGACCTGGAACCCTATTCACACTTGATCACGTTAGGCCACAAAACAAGTCTCAAGAAATGCAATATACTGCAATCATACCATGCATCATTTCCTACCATAGAGATATAAAACTAGAAATCAAACACAAACAAAAATCTGGAAAGGACACAAATACATGGAGGTTAAATAACATACTGCTAAACAATGAATGGATCAACTAAGAAATCAAAGAAATAAAAAAAATACATGGAGACAAAGGAAAATGAAAATACAATAGTCCAAAATCTGCGGATGCAGCAAAATCTAAGAGAGAAGTTATAGCAATACACGCCTAGGCCAATGTAAAGAAGGAAGAAAAATCTCAAGTAAATAACCTAACCTTATATCTTGTCAAGCTAGAAAAAGGAGGACAAACCCAAACCAAACCAGTAGAAAGAAATAATAAAGATTAGAGAAAAAGTAAAAAAGAAACTTAAAAAAAAAGAAGAAAAGATCAATGAAGCCAGGAGCTGATCTTTTGAAAAGATCTCCAAAATTAATAAACCTTTAGCCAGATGAGAGAGACAGAGACAGATGCAGAGAGAAAGAGAGAGAGAGAGAGAGAGAGAGAGAGAGAGAGTCAGTCAGAGAGAAAGAAAGAGAGAGAGAGAGAGACTCAACAGAATCAGAAATCAAAGAGGAGAGATACAAACCAATAACACAGAAATACAAAGGATTTTAAGAGAACATTATGAAAAGTTGCATGCCAACAAATTGGAAAACCTAGAATGAATCAACAAATTCCTAGAAACATATAACTTCCCAAAGCTGAATCAAGAATAAATAGAAAATTCCAACATATCAATTATCAACAATAAAATTGACACAGTAATCAAAAACCTCCCAACAAACAAAAGTCCAGGACCACTCAGCTTCACAGGTGAATTCCATCAAACATTTAAAAAAAGAGTTAATACCTATTTTTCTTAAATTATTGTAAAACATTGAAGAGGAAGGAAAATTTCCAAATTCATTCTATGAGCCCAGGACTACCCAGACAGATACCAAAAACCTGAAAAAAAAAATATCACACACACGAAAAAG
Organism: Suricata suricatta; assembly: GCF_006229205.1. Taxonomy (NCBI): domain Eukaryota; kingdom Metazoa; phylum Chordata; class Mammalia; order Carnivora; family Herpestidae; genus Suricata; species Suricata suricatta. The sequence continues at coordinate 62,843,961 of NC_043702.1, forward strand.
AACTACAGGCCAATATCTGATGAACATAGGTCAGATGCAAAAATTCTCAACAAAACATTGATTACCACAATTCAGTATCATAAAAGTCATTCACCACAATCAGGTGGGATTTATTCCCAGGTGCAAGGTTGGTTCAATATTTGCAGATCAACCAATGTGATGCATCACATCAACAAGATATAAGAAACACGATCATCTCAGGAAATGCAGAAAAATCACTTGACAAAGTAGATACACCAGTCATGGTAAAAACACTCAACATAATATGTTTCGAAGGAACAAATCTTGACATAATAAAGGCCATATATGAAAATCCCACAGCTAACATCATACATTCACAATGTAAACTAAAAGCTTTTCCCCTAAGATCAGAAATAAGACAAGGATGTCCACTCTCACCACTTTCATTGAAAATCGTACTGGAAATCCTAGCCACAGCAATCAGACAAGAAAAGGAAATAAAAGGCATCTTTTAGGTAAGGTAAGGAAGTAGGAAAAAATTCATAATTTGAAGATCACATGACATCACATAGAGAAAACTCTAAGATTCCACCAAAAATCTTCTAGAACTAATAAATAAATTTTGTAAGGTCACAGGATATAAAATCCATATATAGGAATCGGTTGCATATCTATACACCATTAATGAAGTAGCTGAAAGAGAAATTAAGAAAACAATCCCACTTACAGTTGCACCAAAAATAATATAGTAACTAGGAATAAGCCTCACCAAGGAGGTAGAAGACCTATACTATGAAAACCAGAAAACACTAATGAAAGACATTGAAGATGGCACAAAGAAATGAAAAGACAGTCCGTACCCATGGATTGAAAGAACAAATATTGTTACAATCTCTGTTCTATCCAAAGCAATGAACAGATTCAGTGCAATCCCTATCAAAATACTAATAACATTTTTCACAAACTAAAACAAATAATTCAAAACTTTGTATGGAACTACAAAAGATCCTGAATAGCCAAAACAATTTTGAAAAAGAACAAAACTGGGGCACCTGAATGGCTCGGACAGTTGAGCATCTGGCTTCAGCTCAGGTCATGATCTCGTGGTTTGAGCCCCACATCAGGCTCTGTGCTGACCGCTAGCTTAGAGCCTGGAGCCTGTCTTTGGATTCTGTGTCCCGCTCTTTCTCTGACCCTCCCCTGCTCACGGTCTGTCTGTCTGTCTGTCTCTCTCTCTCTCTCTCAAAAATAAATAAAAATAAAAAACATTAAAAAAGAAAAAGAACAAACTGAAGGTGTTCCAATCTCAGATATCAAAATATACTACATGGCTGTAGTAATCAAAACAGTGTGGTACTAGCACAAACACAGACATATAGAGCAACAGAACAGAATAGACATCCCAGAAATAAACCCATGATTATACGGTCAATTATCTTCAACAAGGCAAAAAATATCCAGTGAGGAAAAGACAGTCTCTTCAACAAATGGGTTTGGGAAAACTGGACAGCTACATGCTAAATAATGAAACTGGATGACTTTTTCACACTATATACAAAAGTAAAGTCAAAATGGATTAAAGGCCTAATGTGACATCTGAAACCATAAAAATCCTGTAAGAGAGCACAGGCAATAATGTTTCTGACATTGGCCATAGCAAACATTTGTTTAGCTATATCTCCTGAGGCAAGGGAAACAAAGGCAAACAAACAAATAAAAAACGATTCCTACTGTAACAAAAAGCTTCTGCACAGCAAAGGAAACAATCAACAAAACTAAAAGGCAATCTACTAAATGCGAGAAGATATTTGCAAATGACATACCAAATAAAAGGTTAGTATCCAAAACATAAAGAATTGATATAATTCAACACACACACACACACACACACACACACACACACACTCCATTTAAAAATTGAGAAGACATGAACAGACATTTCTCCAAAGATGACAGACAAATGGTTAACAAACACATGAAAATTTGCTCAACATCACTCATCATCAGGGAAATACAAATCACAATGACAATGAGATATCAACTGACACCTGTCAGAAAGGCTAACATAAAAAACACAAGGAACAAGTGTTGGTGAGGACGTGGAGAAAAAGAAATCCTCACACACTGTTGGTGGAAATGTAAACTAGTACAGTTACTGTGGAAAACAGTCTAGAGTTTCTTCAAAAAAATAAAAGGAAACTACCATATGATCTGGTATTCCACGACTGGGTGTTTAACAAAAAAACATGAAAACATTAATTTGAAAAGATATATGCATCCTTATATTTATTGCAGCATTTTTTACAATAGCCAAGTTATGGAAAGAGTGCATCTGTCCACTGATAGATGAATGGACAGATATTACATATATTATATGTAATATATATAATATATTGTAATATATGTAATATATTACATGAATTTTTAGACATATTTGTCAGCCACAAAAATAATAAAATCTTTCTATTTGCAAAAACATGGATAGAGCTACAGAGTACAATGCTAAGTGAAATAAATCACTCAAAGACAAACACCATATAATTTCAGTCATATGTGAAATTTATGAAAAAACAAATGAACGAGGGAGAAAAAGTGGGAGAGGGGGTAAACCTAGATCCCACTCTTAACCAGAGAGAGCAAACTGATGGTTAACAAAGGGAAGTGGGCAGGAGTGGAGGGGAATGAGTTAATAGATGACGGGGTTAAGGAGTGCACTTCTTGTGATAAACACCAAGTGATGTATGGAAGTATTGAATCACTATACTGCACACCTAAAACTAATATTACACTGCATGTTGACTATAGTGGAATTAAAATGGTAATAATGTAACTAAATTACTTCCTTATGGGCAGTTTCCTGATGTTCTGCTGACACTGAACTACAATATGTTTATTTTGCATGTGATTACTGTACTAACATGAAACTACCTGGAGACTGTACTTCCCTTTGCTTCCTCATAACTTTAATGTCCACTTGCACTTCCATCCTAGAAGATCATAAGCATCAAATTCTCCTAAGTTGCACCCAGCTGAAAAATATGTACTTTATGAGGATGATAACATTATTTAACAGCACTGTATTCTCAATTATGTGTCTCACAGGAGTATAAATTTGAGCCCTATACTACACTAGATATATAATACTGTAAAAGTTGTCTTCTATAGAAGTTTCTAAACAATACCCTTGATTTACTGACCTTATGAAAAGAGAATATTCACATCCTCAACAATTTTGATGACTAAAACATTAATTGTAACTAAAATAGGAAAAAGGCGATGTTAAGAAATTGTGATTATGTACTGAGGTATGTATCAATATAGAATCTAACTCAGTGTAAGAAAAAAATTTAAGATTTAGAGGCTCTGAAAATTCTCTAGTGAACCATTTAAACACTGAAGCATGAAGACACTATAGACCCAAAAAGGAAGTTCACAGGAAGAGGACAGTGAAAAATAAAAAAGTGAACTTATAAATATTCTTCATAGTTATCATTGGGCAAAATGTATTTTTAATACATGAAATGATCATAGTTCATCTAAATAATGAACAGGTAAATGCTATCTTTTATCACTCTTATATTCTTTTTTCCAAGTGACGACAGATCATCTTCTCTTAAAGCAATATGTGATTTATAAACCTGATATCAATGTTCTCTTACAAAGGAAGACAAATAAAAACAAACAAACAAAAAAAACCCATATATAACTCCTATTAAATCTTGGTGACAACTGGATGCTGAAAAATAAGTGTGTATTCCAATTTTTCTTAAAAATCACTTTTCATATGGGTGAAATTGTCTATTTATGGAAAAGGGAATGGTGTTATCTCTACTTACACTGTGGCCCCTACAGAGGAGGAGTGACTTTTAATATAACATTTTATGGCAGAACCCAGAACAAATCAAAGTGGTACTTGGGCCCAGCTTGGTAAGTGGGGAGAAAGGGCTTTTGTGATAGGTCAGGGAGGCCAAACAACATAGTTCTATCTGTTTATCTCACAGTAATGTGACATTAGATAATTTTGCTAATTAGATATTATAATTTAATCTAGTGGTTGGGTTAAATAGCTAATCTGCAGAATAAGCATAGACAAAAGGCACTAACTCATTCACTATGTTTGCTCATGCTTCATCTATAGGCCATGAGAGATGCAGTGCGTCTCTGAAGCAGCAAGAGGGGCCCTGCCAGTCTCCTTCAGGGGAGCCACACTCAGCATCTCAACAACAAGCAGCCAGAGCAGGATCTGCTTTATCTTGATTTATTTTGTGTAACCATTAGCAAGATATTCCTAACGTATGAGAACAGCTTAAGGAAGGTCATTTTCTGGGTCTGAGAACACTCAAAAATTTTCTGTATTAATAGTAATTGCTTCTTTACTTTTGCCATTTCAGTTTATAAGAGGTTTCACAGGAACATGCTGCTTTCAGAGCAAGAGAAAACTGTACTGTAAATGATTGTTTCATGGATTTCTGTGTGCTCTTGAAATCTATTGAGATGAAAGATCTCACAGTAAGTTTCACACAGAAATTAAGTCTAATGTTCAAAACTGTTATATATTACTAGTAAGAAAGACACCATAATCCAAGACAGCAGAGAGGACATTACCTTTCAAAGGAAGTTCTTATGTTTGTTTGTTTTTGTGTTCTTTTTTTGTTTGTTTTTTAGTTTAGTTTAGTTTTGCTTTTTGGTCTTATGCAGGAAAAAACAAAAAAAACCTTTATTTATTGGTCAATTCATAAAATGGTTTCCAGCAATAATTATATTTTAAGACCTAGTTTAACCCCGCCTTAACTTTCCTTTTATAGTAGATTAGCTAATTACTCTCATCATGAGATTTCAGAAACTTGAGAATAAACCAGAATCAACTGAGGTAAGTTGGAGTTAAGACAAATGGGATAGAAAAGTGGCAGCTGAGACCCAGGAGATAACAGATAGAGACAGCTGGTAAAAGGGTGTATATAATCAGGAAAGAGATTAAGATTAATGAAAGAACAATAATTATAAGGAAGTTCACCAGTAAAAGAACAACCACAACAACAAAAAACCCAGTAGTACACAGTAAAAAGCAGTTATTTCTACGATACTCATATTTATAACTCCTTCAGACCAAACCAGTCCTAGAATATGACCAGTCTAGCGTTGTATCTGAGTAGAACACAAGTTAATATAGGTAGTTATGAGAAAGTCAGATACTAGTAGGTCATAAAGAAAAACAGTCTAAACTTATTATAGGGTTGTAAACTTATGGAAAACTTCCTTGAGGTGGAACTTCTAGATATTTAGAGTATAATGCAAGAGAACTTAATGATCATGAATTGTCTTATAACACGCCAATAATGAGTGATACATACTGTACATTACTAAAATCTTTGAAAATCAGTACCCTTTGGAAGAGCCAAGATGGTGGAGAGGAAGGGAACTCTGTATACCTCGTCCACCCCATCTATCGAACTGAGAAGGACATTACTCTCATCTGCAAGAGTGGAAGCAAAAAATACAGACACCAGAAAGAAGACAACCTCAGTGATGCCTGAGTGAGTGAGTGTGAACTGGGGCGATTGGAAAACAGGCCAGTCCAAGAAGGGTAGGGGAGGTGGGAGCCACAGACCAACACATGGAAAGCCCACAGAGCCTTTGAGAGACAAAGGGAAGAGAAAGAGAAAATGAACACGCTGATAGTACTGTCTCTAGAGAAGAGATAAAGAACTTTTAACCCCGCATGAAAAGAAAAACTCTCACTCCATATATAACTGCTGGGTAGCCCAAATCCCGAACCCGGGTGGCTCAAGAGAAAAAATTAGTCTCCACACCTAGGTGTGATGAGTTAAAAAAGGCTATAAATGAGGTAAATAATAAAATGGAGGCCGCCACCTCAAGGTTTGATGAGGCAGAGAGAAGAGTGGTGAATTAGAATATAATAGTTATAGCAAAAGAGGAAGCTGAAAAAAAAAAAAAGAGAGAGAGAGAAATGATCCAGGTGCAGGAAAGGAGAATTCAAGACCTGAGTGATTACAATCAAGTGGAACAACATCCATATGATAGAAATTCCTGAAGAGGAAGAGAAAAAGGTCCTGAAGGGATAATAGACCAAATTATAACTAAGAATTTCCCAAATCTGGGGAAAGAAATAGACATTCAAATTCAAGAGGAACAAAGGACCCCCTTAAGACGTTATTTGAATTGACCTTCACCACGATATATCATAGTGAAACTGGCAAAATATAAAGATAAACAGAGAATTCTGAAAGCAGCTAGAGATAAAAGGGCCCTCACGTACAAAGGGAAACCTATCAGAGTGGGTCCAGACCTATCTAATGAAACTTGGCAGGCCAGGAAGGAATGGCAGGAAACCTTCAATGTGATGAACAGAAAAAACATGCAGCCAAGAATCCATTATCCAGCAAGCCTGTCATTCAAAATAGGAGAGATAAAGGTGTTCCCAAATAAACAAACATTGAGAGAATTCATGACCACCAAACCAGCCCTGCAAGAAATCCTAAGAGGGACTCTATGAGGGAAATGTTGCAAAGAATACAAGGTGCCAGAGATACCACAATAAACATGAATTCTAGGGAGAACACAATGACTCTAAACCCACATTTTTCAATAATAACACTGAAAGTAAATAGACTGAATGCTCCAACCAAATGACACAGGGTAGCAGAATGGATAAAAAATAATTCATCCATTTGCTGTCTACAAGAGATTCATTTTCGACCTGAAGATACCTTTAAGTTGAAAGTAAAGGGATAGAGAAATATCTATCATGCAACTGGAAGCCAAAAGAAAGCTGGAGTAGCCATACTTATATCAGACAAACTGGACTTTAAAGGAAAGGCAGTAAAAAGAGATGAAGAAGGACATTATATAATAATTAAGGGTCTCTCCATTAGGAAGAGCTAATAATTGTAAAGATCTATGTGCCAAATTCGGGAGTGCCCAAATACATAAATCAATTAATCACAGACAGAAACAATTTTATTGATAAGAATGTACTAATTGCAGGGGACTTTAGTACTCCACTGACAGCAATGAATAGATCAACCAGACAGAAAATCACTAAAGAAGCAATGGACCTGAATGACACATTGGAACAGATGGAATTGATAGATATATTTAGAACTCTGCATCCTGATGTTAGGAAATTCACCTTTTCGAGTGCACATGGCACATTCTCCAAGATTGATCACATACTGAGGCATAAAGCAGCCCTCCATAAGTATAAACGAATAGAGATCATACCATGCACACTTTCAGATCACAATGCTATAAAACTTGAAATTAACCACAGGAAAAAGTCTGGAAAACCTCCAAAAATGTGGAGTTTAAAAACCAACCCACTAAAGAATGATTGGGCCAATCAGGCAATTAGAGAAGAAATTAAAAAATAGAGAGAGACAAATGAATACGAAAATACAACAATTCAAAATCTCTGGGATGCAGCAAAGGCAGTCCTAAGAGGAAAGTATATTGCAATCCAGGTTATTTCAACAAACTAGAAAAAGTGCAAATTCAAAATCTAATGGAGCACCTACTGGAACTAGAAGGGGAGCAGCAAGAACACTCCAAAACCATCAGAAAAAAAAATATTAAGATCAGTGCAGAAATAAACAATATAGAATCCAAAAAAACAGTCGAGCAGATCAGTGAAACCAAGAGTTGGTTCTTTGAAAAAAAAAACAAAATTGATAAACCTCTAGCCAGGCTCCTCAGAAAGAAAAGAGAGAGCAACCAGATAGACAATATCATGCATGAAAAAGGATCTATTACAACCATTCCCTCAGAAATACAAGCAATCATCAGAGATTACTATGAAAAATTGGATACCAACACACTGGACAACCTAGAAGAAATGGACAAATTCCTAAATGCGCATGCATTGCCAAAGTTCAAACGGGAAGAGAGAGAAAGCATGAATAGACCAATAACCAGTGAAGAAATCGAATCCATTATCAAAATCTCCCAATGAATAAGAGCCCAGGGCCAGATGGCTTCCCAGAGGAATTCTACTAGACATTTAAAGCAGAGCTAACACCCATTCTTCTCAAATTATTCCAAAAAATAGAAATAGAAGGAAAACTTCCAAACTCATTCTATGAAGCCAGCATCACCTTGATACCCAAACCAGACAGAGACTCAGCTACAGACCAATATCCTCAATGAATACAGATGCAGAAATACTCAACAAGATACTGCTAAATCGAATTCAACAGAATATTAAAAAATTATCCATCATGATCTAGTGGGATTCATCCCTGGGTTACAGGGCTGGTTCAGTATTCCCAAATCCATCAATGTGATACATCACATTAACAACAGAAAGGATAAAAACCATATGATCCTGTCGATAGATGCAGAAAAAGCATTTGACAAAATACAGCACCCTTTCTTAATAAAAACCCTTGAGAAAGTCAGTATAGAAGGAACTTACCTAAACATTGTAAAAGCAGTTTATGAAAAGCCCACAGCCAATATTATCCTCAATGGGGAAAAACTGAGAGCTTTCCCTCTGAGATCAGGAACACGACAGGGGTGTCCACTCTCACCACCGCTGTTTAACATAGTGCTGGAAGTCCTAGCATCAACAATCAGACAACAAAAGGAAATAGAATGCATCAGAATTGGCAAAGAAGAAGTCAAACTTTCACTTTTCGCAGATAACATGATACTCTACATGGAAAATCCAGCAGATTCCACCAGAAGCCTTCTAGAACTGATCAATGAATTCAGCAAAGTTGCAGGGTACAAAATCAATGTACATATCAGTTGCATTCCTATACACCAACAATGAAGCAGCATAAAAAGAAATAAAAAAACTGATCCCGTTCACAATTGCATGAAAAACCATTAAGTACCTGGGAGTAAACTTATCCAAGGATGTAAAAGACCTATATGATGAAAACTATAGAAAACTTATGAAAGAGATTGAAGACAACACCCAAGAAATGGAACAACATTCCATGCTCATGGATTGGAAGAATAAACATTGTGAAAATGTCATTACTACCCAAAACAATCTACACATCCAATGCAATCCCCATCAAAATTGCACCAGTGTTCTTCTCAAAGCTAGAATAAGCTATCCTCAACTTCATATGGAATCACAAAAGACCCCAAATAGTCAAAATCATATTGAAGAAGAAAACCAAAATGGGAGGCATCACAATTCCAGACTTTTACTACAAAGCTGTCATCATCAAGACAGTATGGTATTGGCACAAAAATAGACACACAGACCAATGGAATAGAATAGAGCACCCAGAACTGGGTCCACAAATGTACAGCCAATTATTTTTTGATAAAGCAGGAAAGAGTATCCGATGGAAAAGGGACTGCCTCTTTAGCAGGTGGTGCTGAGAGAACTGGACAGCAACATGCAGAAGAATGAAACTAGACCACTTTCTTACACCATACACAAAAATCAACTCAAATGGCTGAAGGACCTGAATGTGAGACAAGAAGCCATCAAAACCCTCAAGGAGAAAGTAGGAAACAACCTCCTTGACCTCAACTGCAGCAATTTCCTACTCCACACATCCCCAAAGGCAAGGGAAATGAAAGCAAAAATGTACTATCAAGAGAACTAACAGGCAACCGACAGAATGGGAAAAGATAGTTGCAAATAACAAAGCAGATAAAGGGCTAGTATCCAAAATCTACAAGGAACTCACCAAACTCCACACCCAAAAACCAAATAACCCAGTGAAGAAATGGGCAGAAAACATAAACAGACGCTTCTCCAAAGAGGACATCCAGATGGCCTACAGGCACATGAAACGATGCTCAGCATCACTCATCATCAGGGAAACACAAATCAAAACCACACTGAGATACTACCTCACGCCAGTCAGAGTGGCTAAAATGAACAAATCAAGAGACTATAGATGCTGGCGAGGGTGTGGAGAGACGGGCACCCTCCTACACTGTTGGTGGGAATGTAAACTGGTGCAGCCGCTCTGGAAACAGTGTGGAGGTTCCTCAAAAAACTATCTGTAGAACTCCCCTATGACCCAGCAATAGCCCTGGTAGGGATTTACCCAAGGGATACAGAAGTGATAATGAATAGGAGCACATGTACCCCAATGTTCATAGCAGCAATGTCAACAATAGCCAAAACATGGAAAGAGCCTAAGTGTCCATCGCCTGATGAATGGATCAAGAAGATATGGTGTGTGTGTGTGTGTATATATATATATAGATATCTATATATATATATCTATATATATATATACACAATGGAGTATTACATGGCAATGAGAAAGAATGAAATCTGGCCATTTGTAGGAAAGTGGATGGACCGCGAGGGTGTCATGCTAAGCGAAATATGTCAGGCGGAGAGGACAGATACCATATGTTTGCACTCATAGGCCTAACAGGAGAACAGGAGAAACCTAATGGAGGACTAGGGGGAGGGGAAGAGGGAAAGAGAGTTGGGGAGAGAGAGGGAGGCAAAACCTGAGAGACTATTGAATACTGAAAACAAACCGAGGGTTGAAGGGGGAGGGGGAGGGGGAGAAGAGGTGGTGATAATGGAGGAGGGCACTTGTGGGGAAGAGCACTGGGTGTTATATGGAAACCAATTTGACAATAAACTATTAAAAAATAAAAAAAGAAATCTACCCCCAAAACCAAGAGTACACTTTACACACTGTATATTAGCCAATTTGACAATAAATTATATTTTTTAAGAAAAGGAAAATCAGTACCCTTTGAGTGACGTACACAAAAGCTTTGTAGAAATCAGGGAATGGTGGTTAACTTTATGTGACAACTTGACTGGGCCACTGAGCGCCAAGATATTTGGTCGAACACTATTCTGGTTGTTTCTATAAGCATATTTTTAGATGAGTTTAACATTTAAACTGATACACTAAATAAAAGCAGATTGCCCTCCATAATATAGGTGGGCCCCATCCAATCAATTGAAAGCCTGAACAGAACATACAGGCTGACCTTTCCCCAAATAAAAGAATTCCTCTTGCCTGACTGCCTTCACACTAGGACACTTTCTTTCTGCTTTGAGATTCATACTGAAATGTTGGCTCTGTTCAGGTCTCAAGACTGCTGACCTTTAGACTAGAACTGTACCGTCAGTTCTCCTGGGTCTCAGGGCTTCAGACTCACTGGAATTACCATTGGCTCCCCTGGGTTTCCAACTTGTTTATCATGTTAGTCAAGTCCTATTAGGGTTTTCCACAGAAAACAGAATAACAGCTAACCTATGATCCTGTTAGGTAATTGTGTGCTAATTAAAAAAAAAGTTATAAACAATTCTTAGAATTAAAGTGGATTCCCTTTATTGTGACAGTTTTTCAGATTTTTTCATAATATCAATGACCTTTAAAGTTTTTAGAAGGTTTAATCAGGTATATTGTAGGATGTTCCCATACTGAAATTTGTCTTACATGAGTCTTTTTTTTTTTTGCTCCATAATATTTTATTGTCAAATTGTTTTCCATACAACACCCAGTGCTCTTCCCCTTAAGTGCCCTCCACCATCACCACCACCTCTTTTCCCCCC